>NC_092377.1:122776173-123102270 GCF_030028105.1 Mobula birostris | reverse complement strand
AACAAATATCAGAGCTCCAAAATATATTTACAATTGAATAAGGGTACAAGGACAGATAACATGATTTCTAGGTTGTATATTTTATTTCAAAGACATTTTGATACTAATACATTGCCAGAAGAAACAGATAACGATGATTTGAAAAGTTAGTTCCGAAATCACAATTAATACAGTGGAGGAAGCGATTTCACTTGTAAATTAAATAAATACAATAAATGATGAATCCCATTATCGTTTGGAGAATGTTCTGAATATAGGTGGACGTAAGCTCTGAACATCGCTCTCGGAAGCGGTAAGAATCATACGGGATGGTGCTTAATGTCGATTGCAGGATTGCTAATTTTAAATGCAACATACACGTCGTAAGAAAACAGGCAATTATCAAGTTACATGCATTGGCAGTTCCAAACTCGTGTCGAATGACTATGAGCAACCAGAATCTGTGTATTCTCTGTTAAATATGTTCCCAGTTAATATCGGATGTGGACATGCCTGGAAAAAAAAATGTTCTTCCCACTTAACTCTTTTAAATTCATGCCAAATGACCTAGTATTTGGTCCTACTCTCCCGCAACCACCATAACTGTTCTTATCTAATATATAGCTACCCTAAAAGTTAAAGACTTGTGGTCACTTCTCCCTATCAGCTTACTCAGTAAATTGTTTGTCACCTTGCAGGCGAACCATATAAGGTCCTGTATTGCCTCTCCTCTCGTTAAATATATTACATATTTGTTTTAATCTCTTTGATAAGCTTAATAAATTCTGTCCCCTATTAGCATCTTGTATTAAAAATGTCCCAATTTATATCAATGCAATTTGAAATCCCTCATGGAAACAATCCTATTACATATACACATTTTATTGTTCTGTTTACGTATCTACTCCAAAATATCCCGTGCTTTTGGTGCGTCCTGTAGTACAATCCCATCAGTGTACTTGGATCGTTCCGATTCTTGAGCTCCACTGAAATGGGTTCACTCTCTGCACCCTACATGTTTCTCCTGAGTGCAGCTGTGATATTACCCCTGATTAGTATTACAATACTAGCCCACCTTTACATTGCGTTTTGTTCTAAAAATTAGGAAGCCTGTTGTATTAATCGCTCACTCTTTTCCTCTGTCAACAAGGTCTTTGTAATGTCCACAACATCGTAGCTCAATGTACTTATCCATGTTCGGTTATTCACCATTTACCCATAAATCTCCTAGTATTATCTCACGCACACTTCAAAATATCTGTTCCATCATGCCTGTTGTTTGGATTTTGCCTATTAATATTTTTCCTGCTTTATACATTATATTGCGATCAGCCACTTTACTGAATCAGTGCTTAGGTTCCAGTCCTGTGACAGTCATTCATCCGCCGCATTTCTACATGCGGTAGTCCGTGACAAAGGCATTATCGGGAGATTATTACTTTGGTCCTCTCTTCAGCTTCTTTCCTACCTCCCTCCACTCACTGCGTAGGTCCTCTTCCTTTTTTCTCCCTATGTCATTTGCACCACGACCTCTGACTGTTCACCCTCTCCCTTGAGAATATCCTCCAGCCGCTCTGATACTTCCTGGATCCTAGCATGCAGGAAGAAACCTACCTCCTTGATATCTCTTGCTATCCCAGAATATCCTGTCCGACCCCCTAACTACTGAAACCCCTATCACCCATACGGCGAGCATTTAACCTCTCTGCTGAACCTCACAGCGGCCGAAATGCCACTACCCTGGCTGCAACTGTTGTGCTTTGACCAGCATTTCCCCATATTAGTATCCAAAGAGATATACTTGTTGCTGAGAGGAATGGCCGCAGTGGAACGCTGCAATGATTTCTTAATCCCCTTGTTTCTCTTCGTGGTCACCCATTTACTTTCCGAAGTCTGTATTCTGTGTGTGACCACCTAATCAGACACCTGGACGATTCCGACTACATCCAACTCTCACACATCCTCCCTGACCCCGTCCAGAAGGAGCTGAAGTTGCATTGCACATCGCACAGATATAGTTATCAAGGAACAGGCATCTAATAGATTTCAAACATCTGACAGGATGACGAGTCCATCTTCACGAATCTGTAGAAAAGAAGAAAATAAAACATTACGGTCGACAGGTGAAAACAAACTTAGCTCTTTTTTTTCTGTGCCTCGCCTGTTCTCGCCAAAGCCTCGTAAGCCAAAGTACCCGCTCTAACATTTACACACTCCAACAATGGCCGCTCTGCAAGGCCCTTCCTTCCTTTTTATTAGCTGATGTATTTTGGACTTAGCGCCGTCCCTTATGCGTCTGGGTGACCGAAAGACACAGGTCTTACCCGAAGCTACTCCAGTTTTGCTCTCTCTCTCGACCGACCTTTGGTGGGACTCAGATGCCAACACTTACTGCACCCGAGCCACCGAAAATAACAGCGCATTTACCATAAACTGCTCATTTCAGACTCTCATTCCGATCGCCTGTAGACCACTGACACTGAAATTACTTCGTTTGAACGGGCGAGTAACGTATTTCACCAAAGACTCTGCAGCTGCTATTATTCTCACCGAGTTGGTTCTGAATTTCCTAAAGACTATCGCTCTCTACATTATATTTGAGTCACTGTATAAAATCAAAACATGTCCATGGTGTTGTCGAATAAAATCTGTTTACTGAACTTCTCAGACTTGGTAGATTTTTTCGCAGGATGGAAAACATAATTACTGCTTTTACTTCATTTTGCATCATCCTGATGCTCAAAGTTCTGACGGTGGGATATATATTCGTAATCATTGCGGAAGAACGCCCTGACGAAAAGAGTCCCGATCCCGAGATGCAAAATAGAACAATGTTCACATTTTCACTCTTCAGTCTATCAGCCAAGTTTATATTATTATGGTTGCCCTTCACGATTAATTACTCATATTATAGAATTTAGAATACTCGTTGTTACTGCCGTTATATCATTAAAAGAATTGCATATGCTTGTTCTTCTAAGTTGCTTCACAAATGCATTTAATTATGCAGTGATCACGAGAAAATTCCAAAATATGTTGAATAAAATGTTGAACTATCCAATGCAGCAGTTTGCTAAATCTGTATCGTTTTACCTTAAACAGCTGTGATGTTTCTGCTGCTGGACCGTCAAGTCATCAACCGGGTCCATCCGCTTCAGACGTTTCATCCCCTAACCCGGAACATCCTCGGAATGGTGGGACAGCAGAAGGTGATCAGTCTTCTACCCCGACGGGCAGACATCTAGCTGCTATCGTCCCTTCGCAGCCAATGCCAACTGGACGCTCTCTGTGCTGCTTGGCTACATATGTAGCCACCTCTTCTTTATTCCTTATCTCCTGCTGGACCAAGCGCCGTCTGTCCTTAGGGTTGGCCTCCCTCCACCTGATTGTTGACTCACATCCTAGACTTTGCCTGCCTTTACGCACTATTCCGAAAATATCTTTGTGGCGAAGTCGGGACTCAGCTTCTTCTACTGCTTCTGTAGCCTTCTATTTCCTCCCTGTTTGTATCTCGACTCCTGCTTCATTGACCTTGTCGACCTTGGAGTCTTTAAAGGTCATGATGAGGCGTGATTTCTCTGCCTGAAATTCCTCTAAAACTGAGGAGAGGGGCAACCGGAGCTTGGCTTACTTGCTATATCGCCCTGTTGAAGAGAAGCATTGCGGTACTCCTAACTACCTTCTCAGAGACCGGTTCATCTTCCTCTCCATGCCCGCGATTGTTGACAGGGTGATGTCATACAGCATCATTGACCACATTAATCCGGGTAGGAGCCCATGTTGGGAGATCCATTCCTTAAACTTTCCCGGTAAACCTGCTTTGTCGATCTTTACTCGACTTTCTACTCTTTGTTGCTCCAGGCGTCTGCTGTTGTTGACATCCTTCAGGCTGTCATCATACCATTTCACTAGGCACTTGATGAGGTTTCATTGATATACGGTATTTCTTCATCCTGGATCTTTAAGGCGAACTTCTGGGTAAATCTGCCTTTAGTTATCACCGAGCACCTTGGTTTGGCAGGATTAAATTTAATTCGCGCCCATGTGGCTGTCTCGTCCATTGTCTGGAGAACCCATCTGCCCGGATATGTGTTATGGTTGTAATTGGAAGGTCATCCATGCTTGGCGCTGTCTGATGTTAGTGCTTGTCTTTGGTCCTCTAGTCTTGCTTTCCCTAGCCTCTATAAATAGATTCATGGCCATGAGGAAGAGGACTACTGATATAGTGCAGCCAGTCACAATACCCTTCTCTATTCGCTGCAATGACGTTACGTGAATTCCCTCGAAATAGCTTTCCAGGATCTTGGTGACCTTCTCCGGGATATGGTGGTGTTTTAGTGCTGTCTTGATTAGCTTGTGCGGCACTGTACTATAGGCATTGGCTAAGTACAACCACACAACCATCAGGTTCCCGTTGGTTGTTTTGGCCTCCTTTAACAGCTGGGATATAACACTTGTGTGTTTCAAACATCCGGGGAATCCAGGAATCCCTCCCATTTGCACTGCCGTTTCTATGTATTGTTTTTTCTACCATGAATGATATCATCCTGCTTACTAGAACAGCGAAGAATATGTTTCCTTCGACGTTGAGGAGGGAAATGGTTGTGAACTGTTGATCTCAGTTGAGTTTTCCTCTTTTGGCACAAAGTACCCTTCAGCCGCTTGCCAGCAAGGTAGTATCTGCCCCTTCCTCCAGATTACTCTCATCAGACTCCCCATCCTATTGAGAAGCTTTGCCCACTTCTTGCAGACTTCATATGTGATCCCATTGGGCCCGGGTGCTGAACCTGCCCTCGCCTTCTTGACGGCTTCTCTTACTTCTTTCAGTGTTGGCTCTTTCTCATCTAGAGTTTGCCGCGACTGTTGCACTGGCTCAATCCTGCTGTTTTCACCCAGTGGCAAGTCTCGTCTTTCATCTTTCATCTTTCGTCTTTCCCCAGTTTGCCTGATCATTCGCCTTCTAACATACTTGCAGAGAAACTATAGGAGCTCCTGATGAAAGCAGCCTTTTTCCTATTCTTCTCGCGCTTGTTCTTCCTTATCCTTTTCACAATCCGAATTTCTTTAAGCCTCCTTCTCAGCTCTTGTCTCAACAGCCTCAGTCCTTCTCTCTCTTCTACATTGCTTCGTCTGCACCTGTTGGAGAGTGTTCTAATGTTCCATTTTTACGCTGGTTACCTCCCTCTCTTGTCTGCTAAACTAGTAAACTGTCTCCAGGAAATACATCATTGTGATTCAAAGTGGACAGAGAACACTGACAGGGACGTCACCATGTCCCCAAAGAATGAGTTCTATTATGTATGGTTTTGGACTATCTTCCCTGGAGAGTAGGAGACTGCGAGGGAATTTATTTGAGGTTTACCAAATTAAGATGCGATGACCGCAAACGGTCTTCTGGTTTTGCGTGAGATTACAAGTAAAAGGCTAAGGTGGAACATGTAGGGGGAACGTGAATAGGAACTTGTTCATTCACACGGCGGGGAACGTGTGGAATGTGCTGGCAGCAAAATGATGGACGAGGGTTTGAGGTCTAGGTTTATGAAAAAAAAAACATTGGATTAACACACACATGGATAAGGGGTACTGTGCATAGTGCTACATTCCACGTACGGGGAGATGCTTAGAATGATAGTTTGGAACATACTATGTAGGAGGACGGTCCTGTTTCAGTAATGTAATTATCATTAATCGATGAATATACATACTGTGTTAGAGTTAAAAACAACAACTTTGTTTTGCCTTACATCCATACTCATCATTTCATCATATTCGTGCGCTTGGGTGGTACCGAAACAGGCTTTTCGACCTCCCCCCCACCTCTTCCTCTCTCTCTGTCTCTCTCATACATACGCATATACACTTTGAGAAACATCGAGCATAGAACACAACAGCACAACAATCGCTTCCTTGCAATAGCTAATTCCACTTTAAGAAAAAAAAATATGGACTGACTGTCTCCTTGTGCCTTTGGCCACCTTATACGTCTCTGTCAAGTCACCTGTTCACCTGTCCCTTCAGAACAAAAGGAAACTAGTTTGCAGAGCCTTTACTCATAGGACATGATATCTAATTCGGGAAGCGTCCTTGTAAATCCGTTTAGCACCCTCTCTAAAGCGTCCGCATCCTTCTTCTAATGAGGCGACGAGAACTGAACACAGTATTCCAAGTGCTGTGTAACCAAAGTTCTGTAGATCTGCACCTTTACTTGGCATCTCCTGCAGTAAAGTCAAGCCTCTGATTAGAACAACAACCTACAGACTATACGCCTTTTTAACTACCCGAACACCTTGCATTGTATGTTTCAGGGGTCTATGGTGATGGACATCAAATATCCTCTGCTTCTCCACATTGCTAAGAACCCTGTCATTACTCTCTGTTCTCGCTTCAAGTTCGATCTCCCAAAGTCAATTATCTCACGATTTTCCGGATTGAACTGCATAAGACACCTTTCAGCCTAACCCTGCTACCAGGCAATGTCTTGTTGTAGCCCACATCAACCTTTCAGGACTCTGTTATTTTACTAAAACAGAACTCCTTCTTCAATATTCCAAGTAATACCTTTTTCGACCAACCTTTTCAGCATATCTCAGGGCTTTAGTATAAGCAACATCTTAAAATATTTTCTGCATTATTTCCAGATTCATCAGTTTTGTCTTATAACAGCATAGAAACATTTATATATATTCCAAGTGGCACGTGGCCAGGTAGAAGTACACCTGCAATTTATAACACAGCACATATAACATTATATCACATTACAGGCTCACGAATTACAAATCACTGAAGAGATCTGCGACTTCCTAGGCTTGTGAATACAATTATACAGAAAATAGACAATCCAGCCCAATAAAGGTACAAAGCTCAGAATGTTTCACTGAATGTTCAATCTTCTCCTAGTTTATTAATGCATCTAAAATGCCCGTCTCTACCGCCACTGCCGGCAATGCCTCAATGCAGTTCTACTCCATGTCAAGATAATCTACCTCTGACTTCATATGTACACTTTCCTCTAATGGCCTTAAGCGTATGCCCTCTAGTGTTAGCGATAATGGTCCTGAGAAAAGGTTCTGATTTCTAGTCTATGTCTCTTATCATCTTATACACGGGCGTCAGGCGACAATATACGTACCAGTTAGCGCGACGCTACTGTTGCTCAGTGCTTTGGATTTCGGAGTTCAATCCGGCTTCCTCTGTAAGGCTTTTCCAAGTCCTCCACGTGGAGTGTGTGCTTCGTTCTGGTGCTCAGATTTCCTCGCAAGTTCCAAGGATGAACCAGTAGGTTAATTGGTCATTGTAACTTTTCCTGTGATTAAGCTAAGGTTCAATTAGTGGGTACTGACCATGACGAGACGATGAGGCCTTCGTAGGTCAACGCCAACCAATGGATGTTGCGTTCTAGCTATCTAGATGGGCAAGCCATGACACTATGATATGCCGAACACGTTGTTGCTAAGTACAAGGTATCCTTCGGCACGCATCTGATCAACCAAAAGCAACCGCTCCGCAGGGTTTGCCAGTCTGTGTTGAGCTCAACGCAGGATCTAGAGCTCCCGATTCTTCCTTCCAGCTTCCTTCCTTCTGAATGAGTGGATCATCACGAGGGAGGGGACGTATGAGTTTTTCTTGATGAACTACTGGACATGGTTGAAGTGACCGATCTGACCGAAGCGATTCATTTTAAGGAGGCAGCAACACGTCATTGCCCTTTCTCTTGTCAGCAGAAAGGGTTCCGCAGGAATTGTTAGCTTAGCCACATGTGAAGGTGAGGAGCTGGACTTTGTTATCAGAAACTATTTGAGTGGCACGTCAGCAGAGGCATTTGAGTGGTAGTGGTGGCTTAACCTACTACCATCCCAGGCTATAATAACCTGAAAGGCAGCTGTGCCTCTACTTACGAATTAAAAAAAAAAAATAATGCATCTATCATTTCCCTTTGACCGGAAGAGAAAAGTGCTACCTTCTTCAAACTCCCCTCAGAACACATTCTCTCCCTATCTTGGGAAGCATTTTCCAAATTCTCCTCTGCACCTCTTCTGAAGCACCTACATCCTTCCGATGGAGAAGCAGTAGAACTGAAGTTTAATGGAGTTGAGATATGACCGCGCAGCTCCATAAGGCACTCATTGATTAATACGGTTCGAAAATTCATTTGGCTTCTCACATACTCGATAAATTTGCGTGGTAAATTTGAGGGATCTGTGGAGAGGGAGCCCTCTATTCTTCCCAACGTTTAAGAATCATGACATTAACCTTGTACTTTGTATTCAGCTGAATGCACAGTTGCATCTTAAAATATGTACTATTTCAATTAAACTAACTGCCACATCTCTGTCCAGCTCTGCATCCAATGTATGCCAAGTTAAAATGTATGATGACCTGGCACCTCAGCACAGCACTACCAAACTTCCTGTGGTAATGTTCCAGCATAATTCTGCACCGTTTATAGCTGATGCCCGACCAATGTCGCCCAGCATGTCTGACTGCACAGACGAATTTTTGTTCCGGTACGCGAGTGGTGTCTGAAAATCGCCTGTTTTTCATTATTGGCAGCCAGTAAAACAAACAATAGCAATTCTCTTACAAAGACGTTCCAGTGATCCTTAATAATCTTCCAGTTAAGACTGAGTGACTGAAAGTTTCGAATGTCTCATACAATATAACACCGTGAAATGTTTGTTTTAGTTTCCTGTTTGCCTTTATCTTGCCTTGCCTTCTTCATATTTTAAAATTATTTTGCAATGGCGTCAAGCAGTGCAAAGCTTCCATGTTTATCTTGGTATCGGCATAAGTACAAAACAATTAGACGCTACTCATAATTATGAGAAGGGTAAAAATATGGATGTGCATGCTATATCCAGATGTGTATTCCAAAGGAAAAAAAAAAGTTCGGGTCAATGTCTTCCTACTGTCTTCTATAGGTTCTTGAATAGCTTTTACGTGTTAATGGGATTATCTGTGAATGTTTATAGTACATAAATTTGTATTTTAACTGCTTCTATCAACATTTCAATTACCTGTAGTATTTGATTATTTCAGGAAAATATTTAGTGTCGTTATTTGTGCGAAGAGGTGGCACTAACAACAGTAATTATGTTACACAACCTGAAGGTTCTCTGAACTATATATGGAAGTTACTGCATGTCAGATGCCAAGCCTTTCACATTGGATAAACTCTGACTCAAAATGCATGAGCCTCCATCGGGACGTGTCTATGCTGTCTACTACCCAATTCTAGCTGCTATTGGAATTCCAGGTAAATTACAATATCATGAGTTGCGAATTAAGTACGTTTTGCACAATGTCTCTGAAAATAGATACTGCTGTGTATCTAAAATATTTCAAGATTCAGTTTACTCTCCTCCACGTACAATATCTATTTAAGTAATGCTATTTGTCATAGAACAGTTTCCTTCTTTCCTCCTAATCCATCATATACTGAGAGAACTTTGATTTTAATTAGCCTTCAGCTGGTTAACTTCCTCAGGTAAATAATTATTTTGAAAAGCAGGATCTTACACAGCATATTGCTCTGATTCATATTCTGAGGCTTCCTATGAATGATAGGAATAATCAAGAGCATTTCTATCAGGAATATTCCAGTGGAGTTTAACGCAGTTTTCGTTAAGGAACAGCGTAGGAAACAACAATACCATTACAATTCCAGTGTTACACTGATCTTAATTTATTGCAATCTATTTGGAACTTGGAAGAGTTAAAAATGTATCAAGACACAAGCAACCATTTATAAATGTAGCATTATCGCCATTTAATTATATTTACAGTGGTTAATCATAACACCGTCTGCCCGTCTTCAGTATTTGCAAAACCTATCATGCAATGCAAGATATAAAAAGATATAGACTTTTTAGAAACCGAAACCCTAAACATATTAATATTAACAATGGTTCAGAAGAAATGTAAATTAATACAAAGAATGTATAAAATCTTACAAGTATAATTACAGTGTATTAGGAATGCCTCTTGTATTATGTTTTTAAATGCAGTTATTAAGGAAGTCCTTCCGTCATTTATTTTAAACATTTTTGCACACTGAATTATGCAGCCTCACACCTACACGTTCATGTCTTTTACTTGGCAGCTTAGTATTTTACAGCAGTGTTAAGATGAGTCCCCGCCGAAGCAATCCTTCACTTAAAAATCGTTTATTGTGTTGACCTTAAAATTTGGTTACAATTGTAGATGAGTGAAATCTTTTTTTTATCGGAGGCATATTCTACATTTTAGTTGTACATTGGTTTCAGTTTCGGCTTTAATCAGTCGATATGTTTGTTTGAAATCGTCATGCAAATATCTTTGTAAGATACTTTTCCAAACACGTTTAAACACGTGAAAACGATTGACGTCAGGCTTCGAGTGGTGTCCTGAATCGAAAACAGTCGATTCTCCTGGTATGCAAAACTTATTGTTCCTTCGCGTTTCCCAGGCAATCTTAACAATTGATATTCGAGTGGTGTGAACGAGTCACCATACCACCACTCTGGCAGCAAATGACAAGTAGGCCTCATGTAGCGGAAAATAAAGAGTAGAATGATGATCAGAATCTTACGAGTAAAGCGAAGATCAGAATCTTCACCATTTTCCACTAGAAATCATAACATTGCAACAAATTACAAACGTACATTTATAGGACATAACGTAATAACTAATGCTTACGGGTTGCAGGAATGGAAGTTGCTGCTTCTGTAAAACTGTCAGTTATGTGCTGAATCCTGTACCTTCTTCACATGTTTGTAACGAGCAAATGGTATACCCCGACTGGTAAGTGCCCCAGTGATGGACATCGCATTCTTGAGACCACCCGTAGGAAGCCGGCAGATCCAAATAACATTTGGCTCACAGAACTCTTTTAAGTTTTCGGTCTCTCGTGGTGAGCAGGTCTGGAACTTGTGTATATATATATATATACAGATGAGGTCTTTAATTCCTATCACACTGCTAACAATTTTCGAGGGGAACATTGGCATATTTGAAGCAATGAAGAATCAATGAAAAAAAATAAGGAGATTTAAGTTTAAATTGCACCACGGCATAAGACTTAGAATATGGCTGGGAAACGATCAACTATGTGCTCTATTTGCTTACCAGTATTGAATGTGAAACGAAATTTCATTTTAAAACTGGCGCATTGCCCCACGTCTGCACAACAGTTAGGAAGAAGCGACCGCATTGTTGTGTTCAGGTAACTTGACCGAAGGTTGCTCTCGGAATGAAATAGAATATGATATTTTTCGCCATTTGCTCGCATTATTATATAATCTTAAGCTGGTTACGTTAAATGTTTCCTCTGCAGTTAATATCATGGCAATTATTGTCCTGTCTCGCGGAAAGTGCGGCCTCTCTAAGTGCATCACTTGTTACCTGTTGGCCATGGCAGTGTCAGATCTACTGGTTGTAATTTTTGTTGTTATCTTCAATCGGATTATCGGAATATATTTCCCTGGAAATGGACTGTCCATGACTCCAATATGTCGATTCAAAACACTTCTCGTATTCGCAACCACCGACACCTCCGTCTGGCTGACCGTTCTGTTCACTGTTGATCGCTTTGTAGCCATATGTTGCCACAAGCTGAAGACAAAGTATTGCACTGAAAGTTCCGCAGCTGCAATTGTTGGCGCTGTATCAGTTCTGAGCTATATGAAGAACATTCCCTGGTATTTTGTACTAGAGCCTCTGTATACATTATACACTTTGCAGTGGTACTGTCGAATAAGATCTATATTTTACACATCATCCCTATGGCAGGCATTTTCTTATTTTAGTCGCATAACAACACCTCTCCTTCCGTTTTTCATAATCCTTCTGCTCAATGCTCTGACAGTGAGATACATTCTGGTGACCAGTAAGGCTCGCATGGTCTTGCGGGGCAACAGCAAGACAGAGAAGAGTCCAGATTCTGAAATGCAGAATCGGAAGAAATCGATTATTTTACTCGTCAGTATTTCGGCCAATTTTATCCTCTTATGGCTCACATACACAATTCACTATTTATATTATAGAATTACAAACACTTATTCGTACTCAGGTTATAATGACCCGGTACATATTCTGGAGGAAACAGGAAACATGCTTGTGCTTCTAAGCTGTTGCACCAATACATTTATTTATGCCGTCAGCCAGATGAAATTCAGAGAAGAGCTGAAGAAATTGATGCTTTATCCGATATATCTGATTGCAACATGTGTCCGTAAGCAGACGTAGAATTGAAAGGCTTGTATGCAAACGACTTGGTCATTTGCTTGATTGCCAAGGGGCTGTCGTGATGGACTTCTTCAACAGTAGTCAAGAAAATGATGTTTAACTCAATCCCCAAAGCCGTCGCTTCCCCATATCCCGTCATGTCAATTGGGAGATACGGTTAATGCTGATGGGAAAATGAAAACAAAATCTCGCTTCCCGTATTTATGACTTGGTAGGTTCTCACATTCCTCTTTGATCTTAATATTTAAAATTTCAATGGTGTGTTTCTTCGGATGGCTTTTATCAAGCCCTTAACAAAGTCCCTAATATTCATGATCTTTCCTAGTATGACAAGACTGGGACTACCATGACCAATTTCGTAGAATTCAACTCATGACCATCATACAACCTGGAGCGTTCAAGCATTATCCACTTCAGTACTTAATTATCTTATTATTCATTTATGTCGTTGTCAATTGGGCATTTGGTATACGACAGTTAATCAGTTAATCATTCTTTCAACTAACGAGGGAAAATCCTCCTTAAACCAAGAGAGTATTTTTTTTTCTTTACTCGGAAAATGCTTCACCTCAATGTGCAACTCTGATTCTCCGTCAGTCCAGCTGAGCACAATTTATAAAGGAACGTTGTTTTGTGAAAATGATGACTGGGCAGACATCTATACGTCACATTTTTAAAGATATTGTAAAAAGAGGCACAATAATCTTAGAATTCAGGTACAGAATGTAGAAGGCATTTCATATTTGTGCAGCTATTATTTTTTCAGGATGCAGAACCCTGAAGGTCGAGACGTCCAGCTTCAAGAGGAGATGTTTTAGACAAAATACTTGTTAAGTAACGTAATTGGAACAGCCCCAAACCGCGTAGTTTTATAACACTATGAACATGTTGTTCAATCCATCCCGGTTTGGACTTCATTTGTTGTTATAGCCGTGACTTTTTCTATTAAGAATGTCATAGTTGATTCCAAATGTACGAATATTGCTTGTAAATGTTGCTAATGTTATCCTCTGAGCTATAATGCTGCTGCAAATAAGTCTTAAATTGCAGATATGCATGCATATTTTCAATAACTGGATAATAAACTCGACTGCGAATTTAAAAACACATTTTCTCCGAATGTCCATTTACTTAGAATTATAAAGAAGTAAAGCAACAAAGCCGGTACTTTTGCCCATCTGGTCTAAGAAGAAATGATTTAAACTACCTACTCCCATCGATGTCCACCAGGACATTAACCCTCCATACGCATTCTAGCCAGGCACCTACCTAGACTTTTCTTATACATTGAAATATATGTAGTATGCATGACTTACGCTGGCAGCTGAATCCACACTCGCAACGATGTTCCACGTAAAGATGTTTCCCAACGTATTCCTATTAAACTACTCAGCATTCACACTTGTTGTGCCACAGAACCTCAGTGGAAAAAAGTCTGCTTGCATTTACCCTACGATACTAATCATATTTTTGTACACTTCCATTAATTCTCCTCTCAATCTTCAACAATTTACATAATACAGTCCTAACTGTGAATCCTTCCTTATAAATCAGTCCCTCCAGTTCCAACAATATCCTTATAAATTTACTCTGTACACTTTCAAACTTGCTTACATCATTCCTGTAGTTAGGCGACCAACACCACACAAAATATTCCAAAACAGGCCTCACCGACGTGTATACAACTTCAACATACCATCTCATCTCCTCTATACAATGTATTGATTTATTAAAGCCAAGCCGTAGTGATTCAACACACTGGTCTTGCTGTGTTTTCTAGAAGACGTTCTGTCACATCGGGGAGACTTCTTCAGTTCTAATCCATGTTCGGTAGTTTTCCGACTTATCAATCCTGTCAGTTGTTTAAAGGTAGAGAAATTCCTTGAGAGTCGTTAGGAATGGTAAAGGTAATGAGGCGGCCATTTTGGACAGGGAGAACAAGTGGTTTAAAAGGATGTCGGGGGGGGGGCGGCGATTGTGGTAACATAGACCATTTTTGTCAAACTGGAAACCCCACCAGCTACTTACAAAGCAGTCTTAACATTTCTGCGCCAGCGACTCCTAAACAATTCACACCTGCATTCCTGCAAAGATACGACTAGTTACCCTCTCATTACCTCTACGGCTATCAAATAAGGTCATTTGATTGCTATATATTTAAACATATCACAGAGTTCATAAGCCAGAAAACTACCTGCCATGGAAGAGAACTGAAGATGACGCTTGTGTAAGTGCCGGGATGTCTTCTGGTAAACACAACAAGTCCAGTTGGTTTGATTTACCTCTGATTGATATAGAAAGATGTGGATGACTGAGAAAATTCAACGATGTTCAAGTTATACTCGTGTCTGTTGTTAAAATATTATTGTACAAATGCATTATTTCGCACAGTACTCTGAACTCCTGATTGTAGCTATTTTTTTTCATCTCAAACATTTTTTTTAAGTAAACGGCATATTTCTTGTACAGTGTAGATTAAGATCCAGATAAAGTAAATATAAATCCATTTGTCTTTATAAATCTTCTCTTATTGCATGAATAAACTTCACACAATTGATGGTGTGTGTCGTGCTGCTTCCTTCCATTTGTAAGTGAATCGTTTTATAAAATGGTTCAGATGTTACTTTCACTTTAATTACTGTTTCCTTCTTTATAATTGCACAAACTTATCAGTAGTTAAAGCAGGCATAATAGTTCAATGTGCCACTTACGGGATGTAAGAAGGCAGGCAGACCTTCAGTTTCCCTGACGACTGTGTCTGCAGGATGAGCATCCAGTTGCAGCTTCAAATATTCAGTGTTAATTTGACATTTGGGTGAATTCCGGATCATTGAGGAGAATGAAAGAAATGATAGACAGGAAAAATAAAGATACAGTTACACCTAAGGTGCAAGACACAAGAAACTAGGCGACAGTGAGGAGAGTGAAAGTGGTTAAAAAAACAGTGCAAAATATCCCTGTGGCTATCCTCCTCAATAACTGTTATATTATTTAGAATACTGTAGAGGGGAACGCGCTGTTCTGTCGTCGAAAATCAAAGCGGTCAGGTTCTTGTCATCGAGTCTGGCTCTACGGCTCAGAAGGGAACGGTGAAGAGGAGGCGTTCTGTGATGAAGAAATTTGTTACTTAGGTGAGTAAAAAGGAAGTTCTCCAAACGTGAGCGAGATTACCGGATGGTATGTCACTTTCCCTGTGTCAGTTTGACGGACATCTCCGATGGAGCCACCAGAATTGCAAAGTGCGTCCTAGAGGAAAGTGTGAACAGACGGAGGCTGTGATTCACATAGGTCTCAAAATCATATGTAGGAAGAGAGCCGACGTTCTCTGCTGTGCGTTGATGAACTAAGTTGCGAGGTTGTAGGACAGGGCCTCCAGGGTACTAATATCAGAATTGCTCCCCATGCTGGGTGATAGTAAGGCCAATATCAGGAAGACAACAGAACTTAACATGTGGCTAAGGAGATGGAGTAGGAGTAGAACTTCAAAGATTTGTATCATCAGGGTTTCTTCCGGGTAATCTGGGATCTATACAGAAGACAGAGAATACACTGTAGGGCCAATAACATCCTCCCGGGATGCTTAACTGGTGCTCCACGGTATTGTTTAAACTAGAAGTGTAGTGCATTGGAACCAGGCAGCAGAACAGATAGTTGATTGGTTGTGGAGACAGATGCTGTTAAGAACTCAGGAATGAAAACATTGCTCATGGTAGGACGAATGTCCAGGGTTGCCTATATTTCATTGCAATGATTATTGTAGGAAAGGGAAATAAGTTAAGGATATGGATCAACAGATTGTATTATGATATTGTAGCCCTGGGTGAGAATTGGGTTCTGGAGGGGTACGATTGGCAGCTCAGGATTCCGGCGCTCACTTGTTCTAGGCGTTACAGAGGGGAACCCTTTGGAGGGCCGGTGTTGAGTTACTACTGACGGAAAATACCATGAAAGAGATTCCCGCTAGGTATGTGGCAGTCCGTGTATCAGTGAAAATATCACGTCTTATGCAGTGCAGATTGGAAAATTCATTTTGTAAGGATTTTTGGGTGGAGTTGTGGAATAAGAACACAACTGAGGTCTGTCTGGGAGTGATGATTTTCTTCAACCCTAACCGAGGTCATTTTTTGCAGTAACGGAGGCATTGACACATGTTTGGTCTGCTCCGCCTGACCCATTTTTCCCTTTTTGATTGCTGCCAAGTGGTACCAATGTCCGGGTCGTCCGTTCCCAACAACTCAGTTCCAGCAGTTGATTTGACTTCAGAGCAGTCAGGTTACAGTAAACTTGGGGAATGGTGTTATCAGAAGCTTCTAATTGATCCACAGATGATCCTGCCTCTCGTTTTGCGCTGTCTTCACGGTGATGGCAAACTGACACGTGGCCTTCACAAATGGGGTAGGAATACTTTACCACTCCTTGTCCCTGACTAGTCCGTCATGTGCACTTCGGGACAAAGCATCAGCATCAATGTACCTGCTTCCCGGCCGGAACTTCAGGCTGATATCTTGGGCATACAACGCCGCCAACTACCGATGGCCTGTTCATCCATTTTCGCGGAGGTCAGGATATACGTTAGGCGATTGTTGCCCGTCCACACCGGAAACTTGTCCCCGTAGAGGTAGTCACTCCGCTTATCCACAACCACCCATTTCAAAGCCAGAAATTCCAACTTGTGTGTGGGATAGTTTTTCTCCCAGGGCTATAGACTCCAGTTAGCAAACGCAAAGGGTCTCAACCCGTTTCCCTGGTTCCGATACAGGATCCCCGAAACCCTTTGGGCTGCCATCCGTGTGCTGTACATATGGCAATCTGGGGTCCGCATAAACCGGCACTGGCGCCTGGGTCACCAGCTCCTTCAGCGACTGAACGGCCTTCTCATATTTTGCATCCCACCTCAGTCCAAAGGGTTCCGACGGGCTAAGATACTCTCTATCCTTATGTACATTTTTCCTCCCCCTTTCTTCCCCAAGGGAGGGTAACAGCAGAGAAGCTGATTCAACGGATGACTCACTGTTGCGCAGCCTTTCACGAATCTCCGATGGTAACCATAGAACCCGAGGAACGAGAGCAGACTTCTCACAGTCCGGTGTCTTACCACGTGGTAACGACCTGCATCTTAACTGGAGGAGCTTCTCCATCCCATGAGACTATATGCCCAACGTAGTTCACAGCCATTCGGCAGAACTTGCACCTGTCTAAGGAAAGATTTAAGCTTTCAACTTCCAAGATGCCCAGCACCTTTAGCAGCCTCGATTCCTGTTTTTCCAAAGTGGATCCAAGCACTTTGTCATCCAGGTATACCAATACTTCAAGCAAGTTCATATCCCCCACCGTCTTTTCCAAGACCCGCTGGAAGGCAACAGGGTTTTCCGGGATGCCCTGCGGCATCTTACCAAACTGCTCAAATCCTAGGTGACATATAAATGCCCTGGACAGATAAACACTTTTATTCTGCCTGACTCAGAGAGATTTGGTAATCTCTAATCCTGAAGTCCAGCACACTGAACCACTTCGCCCCACTCAGTCTTCAATTCTCACATCAAACTTGTCAGTGGAAAAGACGCCTTCCAGCTTCAACATGTTCTCTACCAGCCTCCTCTCCCAAACGGCAGGAACTGGGGAGTCTCAACATTGAATGACCCCGCGTCAACTTTCTCCCTTTTTCCCGGCATGTCTCACAAGGATACTAGATATTACTGTCATCTGGAGCAAATACAGAAGGGGTATTCCGCGCTTGAAGATGACATCCACTTTCGTCGTGTTCCTGACAATCAATGCCATCCCGTATGCCTATAAAACGGAGGACTTCTGTAATTTGGGCCTCACAAGTGTCCAGAAGGACATTCCGAGTCCCTCTATGGTCTTCCAGTAAGAGTGCCTCGCCCTCAATCACTCCGGGAAAATTGGCTGCCCCATCATTCTCGCTACTTTTCCGGGCCGTAAAACCATTGGCTTCGACTAGGTGAACTACACAGTGACTAGTCTAGATTCGGTATCCGGCCTTATGTAGCCACGCACCTACTCAAAAGCAGCTCTAAATACCGGGTGCACGGACAGTGTTGCCAAAAAACTAACTCCAGCGTTCTCCTTCCAGGCCCCCATGAACCTCCTCACAATAATGGTGCCGGTCCCGATCCGAACTGAAATGCCCCCCTTTTCAACAGGTCCGGACACACCAGCACTGATGTATAAATGACCTCAGACACTCTTATATCCGCCTCCGAGAACTCCAACTTTACTGACAAATAGCCGTCTTACAAATAATCACTAGCACTAAGCCCGCAGATCTACAGTGTCCTGAATGGGGTCAGGGGTAAATGCTTCAGTTACCGTTTGTAAAACGAACGGTAAAACAACGTGACATGGGACCAGGTGTCTACTATGTCTTTAGCATAAATACCGTCAATCTGGGGGGGTCGCACTTGAGCATGGTCTCACGAAACCTTCAGGAATTGGGCCTTTCGCTTTCGGGGGTTCCTTGGTATATTACTGGGAACGTGCTCGCGCAGAGACACCATGCAGTTCCCTAACTGGGTCTTCTCTAAGTTTTCCTGACGACTCTCTCTGCTTAAGGTACCCAAGGACTCACTCTCCTTCTGGATGATAGCCCTCCGGTCCGTCCAAACTTAAGAAATCTGATTTGGGTGGATGCTGGGTGGTGTGTCCCCTGTTACAAATCAGTACCACGAAATAACAAACAGTACACAATATGCGATGAAAAGATTAAGCTTTATAATTCTTAATTTAACGATATGGTTAGTAAAGAAAACAAACAAACAAACAAAAAAAGAAACACATTCGCACGAAACAGTGTAATGGGTTACGTTGGAGCTGACTGATAAGGCGCTTCGTCCACCATCAACCTCCCCAGGTCGTGGCTGACCTTCGGATCCTCGCTCCAAGTCCACTCCATTTGGCAGTCTACAAACTCTCTCGATTTCTGTCTTCTCTCCTCATCTCTTCTTGCAAAAGACCACGAATTCCAGGTTCCCAGACACACAAGAAAGAACAACATCTCGCTCATTGGCTAACATGCCCTGTTACCTCTAGTCATAACCCAAACATTGCTGCTACAGAGAAACTCTTACCTTAGTAGTGGAAAATCACAGAGAAGCCAATACATGGCAGAAAAAAGAAAAACAAAAACTTACAGCGTGTTACATATCAATTAATCAAATCTGTAAAAATACAAACGCAGTTTGCATATAGAAACATAGAAAATAAGTGCAGGAGTAGGCCATTCGGCCCTTCGAGCCTGCACTGCCATTTATTATGATCATGGCTGATCATCCAACTCAGAACCCTGCACTAGCCTTCCCTCCATACCCTCTGATCCCCGTAGCCACAAGGGCCATATCTAACTCCCTCTTAAATATAGCCAATGAACTGGCCTCAACTGTTTCCTGTGGCAGAGAATTCCACAGATTCACCACTCTCTGTGTGAAGAAGTTTTTCCTAATCTCAGTCCTAAAAGGCTTCGCCTTTATCCCGAAACCGTGACCCCTCGTTCTGGACAGAGGAATAAAATATACAGAAGGATAGATAGATCCAGGGACAGGTATAAAAACAATGAACAAAAAAACACACGAACCAGATCATGAACATTTTCTGCAACCTACCAAATAGCGTACTGTTATGTAGACTACCAGATTAATCTTGTAACTTGTAGCATGCAACTTGACAGCATAGAGTTTATCTGCAACAGCGAAACGGAAGATCAGTTCTATGAAGCAACAGTATCAGTATTATAGTAAAAGGAATTGCAGCGGAAGTACTCGAGTAATTCATTGGAAAAGAACGACTGGCAGGGTTGACGGCAGGGCAGCAATGGATAGAATATCTGGAAGTAGATCGAAAGGTACAAACAATACCAAAAGGGAATTAGTACTCTAACGAAAGATGACACTACCGTGGCTGACACTAGAAGTCAGAGCCAACATAAAAGCAACAGAGAGGATATACAATAGAGCAAAACAATGGTGGCAAGTTAGTTGATTGGGGAACTTTTAAAAACAACAGAAGGGAACCAAAAATCAATTAATTAAATACAGTTGAAATACGAAAGTACGTTAGACAGTAACAGTAGAAGATACACAAAGTTTCTTCAGATACATTAAGTGAAAATGAGTGGCGAGAGTATATATTGGACGATTGGAAAACGATGCTGGAGAAGTAGTAATGGGGGGACCGTGAAATGGCGAATCAGCTGAATAAGTATTTTGCATCACACTTCACCTTGCAAGACAGTAGCATTATGGTGGAATTTTCAGCTGTCAGTGTGTTAACTTACCATGGCAAAAGGGAACGTGCTTGGGAAGCCGTACAGTCTGACTGTAGTTTGTTACCTGGACCACGGGGTGTAAACAAGCTTTCTGAAAGAAGTGTCTGAAGAGATATTAAAAGCATCGGTAATGATCGTACACGAATCACGAGATTCTTCAATGCTTCCGGAAGAATGGACAATTGCAAATGTCAAACCATACTTCGAAAAGGGAGAGAAGCAGAATAAAATATAGATAAATAAGTAGGAACTCAGTGGTGGGGAAGATGTTAGATACGATTGTTAACTACGGAGACATTGATAGAATAGGCAACAGTCAGCCTGGTTTCCTGAAGGGAAACATTTACCTGACTACTCTGTTAAAATTGTTTGAAAAATAACAAGCAGGATAGACAAGGGAGAACCAGCTGATACTTTGTACTTGGATTTTCAGAAGTTCTTTGGCAAGCTGAGGTTTTTAAAGGAAACTTGAAGGGAAATCTGTTAACTTAGAGGATCGTGTGAGTATGCAATGGGCTGCCGGCACAAGTGGTCTATTCGAGCTCTATTTCATCATTTGACAAGCGTCGATAGGGACATAAATAATATGGATATGAAGGATGATAGTCCTCCTGCATGCTGTTGGGAGTGCACAGTGTAAATAGTTGCCAGCGTGAACTCTCTCACTGAATTACTATGCCTTAACAGAAGACGAATGAAGAAAGAAGAGCAGAAGAGGCAGCGAATATCTTGAAAGATATTTTACCTCGCCTAAATCTGATCATCCAAAGCCACTATAAAGACTGGCACGCTCACAGGAATGGCCGCTCTGCTTGGTCTATAGTTATCTTAATTGGCAGTTTCGTTTAAAATTCTCTATTTCAGTCGTGATTAGAAAAGAGTTATTTTAACGTAGCATGGCGTTGATTGTCTGTCATCAAGATGCCGTTTCACCCAGGTCGTGCTATATCCTCGTGCCTCTTATCGGGATGGAGATATTGAAGCACTAAGGTACGTACTAAAACATGAAGGAATAAATTTCCTCCCATCTGCCATAACGTGTAAAGATATAGAAATTAATTTAAGATATTTGTCGGTGATATTAAGTCATTTTTAAAAAAAATCTGCATTGTATTCAATTATTTGTGCCATGCGTACCAATACACCAGGAAGAATTATTCGTTTGCGAGACATTATTTGCCGATGCATTATCACATCGAGGTATTAAAAAGAAAAAAAAATCACAATCGTATATAGTGCTGCAGGCACAGATAATGTAAAATTCATATTGAACATGCAGTACATTGGTGAGGATCAGGGAGACTCGGAATTTATGAGTCAAAGAGTTCATAGTTTACCATTTGAAGGTCTGATTCAGAGTCTGTTGACAAAAGGATAGACGCTGTACTTGGGTTGCGTTCTGTATGCTCTCAATAATGTTTTATCATCTGTCAATGGGAAGTTGAAAAAAAAAGTTAATTCCCAGGGTGGGAATGTGCGTTGAATATGATGGTTTCTCTCTCCAAGCAAAGGGCTCATTTTCATTAGGGACAGAGTTGTGTCTGCAACATTTTGCAGTTTGCTATAGTTCCGAACAAAACTTCTACTTTACTAACCAATGATACATCTAAATTCGATGTTTTTTTGTGCTAAATTAGTAAAACCTGGCAACACAAAGGAACGTCATTGTGTTTCACTCCTTGTTCTTGCTATATGCTTCAACATTTTATGCATTACCGTTACCTCAATGCAGGGTTGTCCATATTTTCTAACCTTTAAGATTAATATTATTTCAGTTGTAGGATCATATTCATAAAGTATTCAACATTCACTGGATATTTTTCTGTCTGTCATGAGCTACGAATTAATCGGCATTTGTATTCAAAAGAGTAATCATTGACTTTGAGAGAATCAGTTTCTCACAAATGTGGCATTGATTCGATGTCACAAAGTTTCAATATGTACCAATACATTTTCATATCCCTATCAATAGAAGCGCGGACATTTTTATTACAAGGTACGTCTTGAAATATGTCTCCGTTGTCCAGAAAAAATAAAATAGTAATAAAGAAGAGTAAGCTGAACAGATTGTGTAAATCTCATGGGACAGTACTATAATTATATAATATGTTAGTATTATAGTCATTAAGTCTAAGGCACAGTATACTGCATAATTACATTTGGACACCTATATTTCATTACCGTGATGTAGATGTTATGTATCTTTACTTCCCAGGTGATACTACAGCCTAAATGCCACGGATCAATCATAGAAGCAATTTTACAGACACCCACCCGCAAAATGAAAATATCTACTCTTAAATATGAGACTATAAAAATAGGTACACAGTTATGCCGTTTCTCCGACCAAGCTTGCTCCACCGTTTCATTGTGGTTCATCCCACTTTCCTCTCAGCTCCAATTTCCTGTCGTCTCTCCATATCCCTTCACGCCCTGACCAAGTAAGAATCCATCAAACTTTGCTAGCCATATACATAAAGACCTAGCCTTCAAGCTGCTCGTGGCTAGTAATTCCACAGGTTCATTATTTACTGGCTAAAGAAATTCCTCTTGCGCTCCGTTCTAAAAGGACGCAACATCATTTGAAGGTTGAGCTCTGCAGTCTTGGACTCTGCCCCTAGAGGAAACAACATCTCCACATCCAACCTCTCAAAGCCTAGTCTCGTCCAGCGTCTGTGGCAACGATCAACGACGTTTCCTCCTGACTCACCTTGCTATCTTGATAAACCTAGTCCTGTTCCTCGTTCTTCAGTGTCTGTGTCTTGCATTTGGGTCCGCCGTCAACCTCCACCTTGCAACAGAACAGTCCAGTTAAATATGGACCCAGCCGCACAGACACTGTCGTTTTACTTTCGCCATCCTGGGTTCCCTCCTGTTTAATGCCACCACCACCCCCCCCCCCACCTGCCCGTGTCATCCATAGTCTGGGAAAGCCTTTTGGGTATCCAGAAGGCTCCCATAGAATGTGATGGTGGGTGGTTTACTGTCACGGCCCGTACCGATTAGTCCGCATTCCGGTTCACGGTCCAGTCCATCGAATTTTATCCCAGATTTTCAAGTTTTCCCCGGTTCTGTTGAGCCACCTGATTCTCGTATCGGGCTCAACATAAGTACCTCTGAAAGTCAGGGATTGCGGGCTGGACTGTTCTCTCTCTCTTCCTCTCTCTCTCTACCCCTCACCCTTCCCCTCTCTCTCCCCTTCTCTCTCTCCCTCCCTCAACTCTCTCTCCCTCTCTCCTCCCTTCTGAATCCTTGGCAGTTACTCGGCAGTTTATCTCAACAGTTAGATTGGCACTAATCTTCGTCTGTTATTTTAGTCTGTAACCTGCGCCTGCCACCTTGCCTGCAACCTCGCTTGTATCTCCGTCAAGCGTTGCCAAGCCAAATTATAGAACTATCTATCGTTGAGTTTGGAACTGTTGCTTTGAGTCCCCGTGTTTAGTGTCTGTGCCGAAGAAGAGTCCCGGCCCTGTGTTCCTGTGCTCAAGTCCAAGGCTCCGTGCTCCTGTCTTCAAGTTCAAGGTTCCGTGTCCCTGCGCTCAAGTCCAATGCTCCGTGTTCCTGTGCTCATGTCAAATGTTCCGTGATCCTGTGCTCAAGTCCAAGATCTGTGTTCCTTTGCTCTAAGGCCAAGTCCAGACGCCGTGTTCCAGCCCTGTCCAAGTCTGAGTTTCGTGTCCTCATTCAGTTCTGGTGCCCCGCCCATCCCAGGAGTTCCTCTCCCAGCCCAGGAGTTCCTGTCCCAGGCCAGACGTTTCTCGCCAAGCCCGGTGCTGGAGGTTCCGCGTCCTGTGCTGGGGTACCTCTACCTGTCCTGTAGCCACGTCCTGTCCTTGCCTAGATCCTAGTCCCGTGTCCTAGCCTAGACCCGTGTTCGGATTCCGATTCAAAACCCAGGTTCCGATTCTCAACGAATAGCCAGCTTCCTGCCCCTTGTCCAGGCTCTGGCTCGGGAGTTCCGTGTTTCTAGTCCAGGCTACTTGTTCCTAGTTCCACGTCAAGGTCCCTTGTTTCTAATACAAGTCCTTGCCCAGTCCCTGAATCCTAGTCTCGTCCAGGGCCTGAGTCAATGTCCAACATCGTTTCTTCCTGACTCACCTTGCTATCTCGATAAACATTGTCCTGTTCCTAGTTCTTCAGTGTCTGTGTCTTCAATTTGTGTCCGCCAACAACGCCCACCTTGCAACACTAACCTTCAAAATTTTATCAAATCACCTCTCAATCTTCTATGTTCTGAAGAATATAGCAATACACTTTTTAATCTTTCTTTATAACTGAGCCGACAATCCCGACAATATCATTGTAAATGTTCTCTACACTCTTTCAAACTTGTTTACATTTCTCTTAGCTGTCCAAAACTGCATACAACCTGCGGATTGGGCCTCACCAATGTCTAATAAATCATCAGAATAACATCCCATCTTCTTTACAAAAATTACTGATTTATGGTCAATGTACCAAAAGCTTTCTTCAGGAACTTATCTACCTCTATTGCCTTTTATTGGATCTCCTCTTGGACGCTGCTGTTACCTTTGAAAAAGAACGCAAAATTAACAAAATGTTCGCATGCTTGGTACTTCCGCTGCTGCAAATTGCGTGGGAGTGGTTATTCTTGACATTCCATTCCCGACTCACCATTCGGGGAAAGATAGTTTAAATTCAATCTATTAGACAATTCTTCACATGTTATAGAAAGGTTCGCAATGTCGTTCAACCGATTTATATTGCTCGACAGATTCCCTCATCTTTGGAGATCGTACTTAACGATTTCTCTTACCACTAGCATTCATATAAAATATCCATGAATTGCATCTTAAATCTTCCTCCGCCATATTGGGTAATAAATCCGGGAAAAAAAAAAAAATCTTAGTTCATCCGCCGATTTAATTTACAAATCGGCTTCCCTGATGAAGAACAATAATTCAATGACTGAGTCCGGAAACGCCTTGTCTATATTTTCATGTTTCTAATGTTTCAAAGAGAACACAGGAATTTACTATGAACGCCAGAGAACAACGCTTTAATTTGTTTCTTCACTTTTCATAGGGCATTCCGGCTATCTAAATATATTTGAACATCTGCTGCAGTTCTGCTTCTCAACGTTGCCGTTCTGTCGTTGTTCTATTGGAGCAGACTTCGACCACAATAAGGTCACAAGTGAACTCGAAAACTTTTATAATTACAAGGAATATAACAAATCATAAGACACTGAGATACATGAGCAAACCTAGGCCATTTGGCCCATTGGTTCTGCTACCCCATTTCATCATGGCGGATCTGTTTTTGCTCAACCACAGTTTCCTGCCTTCTGCAGAAATCCCTTCATGTCCTCAATAATCTAGAATCATTTAACTTTTGCTTTAAATAAACATGCAAGTCAAATTTCGCCTCCTGCGATGTATCGGTCAACAAGCTCTACAGATTCGCCATTCTCTAGCTAAAGAAAATTCTCCCCTTTTCTGTTGTAGAAGTACGATCTTCTATTTTGGTACTGCGTCCTTTTGTCTTGGACAGTCCCACTATAGGTAATAGCGTCTCCATATTTACCCTACGAAAGACTTTCACCATTCGAACGATTTAAATAAGTTCAATTCCAGTGAATAGAAGTTCAGAGTCATTAAGCGCTCTTCGTATAACACGCCATTCAAACTTGCAATTATTTTCGTGAACTTCTTTGAACGCTCTCCATTGTCAGATGATCCCTTCTAATATAAGGGACCCAAAACTGCTCACAACGTACCACATAACTTCTCATTGGTGTTTTTATACAATATCAACATTTATATTCTCGCCCTCTTGAAATTAATGCTAACATTGTGTTTGTATACTACCCCACAGACTTAGCCTGGAGATGAGAGTTTAGAGAATCCTGCACAAGGACTTCGAAGTTCCTTTACACCTCAGGTTTTTTTTTTCCTTTGTAATTTTGCTTCCTAATAAGGTTAACCCTTCATTTGTTCTCCCAAAGGGAATGACCATTCACGTTTAAAATTGCATTCCATCTGCCAACTCTTTGCCCATTCTCTTAACCTGTTTAAGTCACTCTCAGCCACAATATTTCTTCAGAGTTATCCTCCACCTATCTTCGCATGCTCTGCAATCGTTACAAAGACGTCATGAATTCCATCATCTAAAGCATTGACTAAGAACGTAATAAAAATTGATTGCAAAACAGACCCTGTGGAAGACCACTAATCACTGGCAGCCAACCAGTAAAAGCTTCCCATTATGCCGATTATTAATCAACTACAGCTTTATCTATGTTACAGCAGCCTCCTGTGTGACATCTTCTCAAGGGCCTTCTGAATATCCAAGTTCTCAACATCTACCGTTCCTCATTTGCCTATCATGCTATTGTATCTTCAATGAATTCCAACAGTTTGTCAGGCGAGATATTCCCTTGAAGATATTATGCTGACTACGGCCTATTTTATCACCTGCTTTCAGTAGCTCGAAACCACATTCTTAACAATCGACTCCAATATCTTCTCAACCACTGACATAGGACTGATTAATCTATAATTTCCATTCCTTATTTGATATCGATGAGGCTGTGGCTCTAGACGGTTCTTTCCTCTTAATTGTGTTACATAGTTTGTGCAAAATAAAATTTCCAAGGGGAATCGATTGCATAAGTGCTTCATAGGCTTATGGGAAGACAGAAATGAAACAGACGGACATCTGGTACAGCATTACGCCCTGGATTACCCGCCGTGGTATAACATTGCTTGGTAAGTCAGTATTCCGCAGACAAAGCGTAAGAAGTATTCTGGAATAGGAAACATTTGTTTATAAATTAAATTGTATTCCTGATTTATTCATCATGAATCTAAGCATCTCCAAACAAAATAGGTTTTCCAGTTTGAAATTAATTGCAAGATGACAGTAAATATAATGAGCAGTAGAAGTTTGAAATGTGAGGACTTATCAACATGCTGACAATGTCATCCACTCGCAGTTCCCACAGAGCAGAATATACATAACCCACAGGAGCATATTCAGGAGGAGAAAACTACCGTGAATAATTCAGGTCTTGAACCAACCGACATGGTACTAAAACGGAGAACAATTCAGATGCTTATAGACCTTGTTGACTTCAGGAGAACACGGAGCGACCACCCTCCGCTTAACATCAACGACTCCTCCGAAGAGATTGTTAAGAGCATCATATTTCTTGGTCTTCACCTGGCGGACAATCTCACCTAGTCTATCAAAACCAGCTCCATAGCAAAGAAAGCCCAGGAGCGTCTCTACTATCTGCGACTCTGAGAAAAGCCCATCTCCTATCCCACCCCACCTCCCCAACACCCCATCCTCACCACATTCTACAGAGGTTGTATGGAGAGGATTCTGAGTAGCTACATCACTGCCTGGTTAAGAATTGCACCATCTCGGATCGCAAGACACTGCAGCGGATAGTGAGGTCAGCTGAGAAGATCATCGGGTTTCTCCGCCCGCCATTACCGATATTTACACCACAAGCTGCACCGGCAAAGTAAACAGTATTATGAAGGACGCCGCACACCCCTCATACAAATTCTTCTCTTTCCTGCCTTCTGGCAAAAGGCACAGAAGCATTCGGGCTCACACTAGCAGACTATGTAGCAGTTCCTTCCCTCAAGCCATCAGACTCCTCAGTACCCAGAGCCTGGACTGACACCGATCCACTGCCCTTTACTCTACCGATGGTCGTGTTTATTAAAGCCTGCACTGGTTTGTGCACTTTATGCAGTCCTGGGTAGGTCTGTAGTGTAGTGTAGTTTTTTGTGTTGTTTTACGTAGTTCAGTGTAGTTTTGTGTTGTTTCATGTAGCACCATATTCCTGAAAAACGTTGTTTCCTTTTTACTGTGCACCGTACCAGCAGTTATGGCAGAAATGACAATAAGATGTGTCTTGACTTGACTTGACCTGACTTACATCCCAATATCGTGCCTATCTTTTAACCAAGTCTGAGATCATTCTAATGCTGTCTTCTACAGAAAGTTCATTTCTTTTATTAATTTCATCATGTATCTATCTTAGAAATTCTTAAATGCGCCTCATTTGTCAGTCTCTAAAACCGCCCACCACTATCAATGTATAAATAAACCATCATTCAGTTATTCCGCCAATCCCGTAAAAAAATATGCATCCTCCCACGTATTAGCCGCTTCCACCGAAAGAAAAATGCTTCCGGCTTTCAACACTGTATTCTTCCTAACCGGCTCATCAACTCAATCGGTGTTCTACTAAGATCAACACATCATATGCTTTTTCTTTAAAAACCTCAGCAACCCGTGCAGCAACTCTGAGCGATCTGTGTATACATGGACCATAGGATTCGTCTTTTTCTCCATACTGTTAAGAATTCTGATATTAACCCAGTATTCTACATTCAAATTCGACACTCCACAACACTATTTCCAAGTGTTCCGGTTTGAACACCATCCGCGACTTCTTAGCCCATCTCTGTATCTTGTTAATGTACTGGTGTAAATTAGGACAACTTGCTACACGATACACGATACCACTCAACTTGGTGCCACCTACAATGTTGGAAACCCATCCTTTCACCTGCTCATCCTAATCACATGGAAAATTCATAAGCAGCATTGTTCCCACAACTGTTGCCTCCGGATCAACACAGATCAGCGACTTTCAGGCAGAATGCCCTGCATATACAAACATCATCTAACAGCTGTAAGCAAATAAATGATGAATCCACGCAGCCAAATCCCATTGGATCCCATCCATCTGGACCTACTGAATGAACGACCATGGGAAACAGCTGTAAACCACGGTCCTAAAACCAATGTACACTATACCCAGTGCCCTAAGTACATCAACTGGTTTGGTCAGTTCGTCATGGATTGCAAGCACGCATAGGATGCACGGCCTGCTCCTCCCAATGCCATGCTTACTTTTGCTAATTAGAGAATAATTGTACAAATGCTCGTAATTCTGGTTTCCAAGAATCGTCTCCAACAGAAACTGCTGATTCAAACCTTAATGATTCAGTCCCAGTTTTATCGCTGCGATCTTTCATAATCTAATCGAAAAACAGTTTGGTCAATTTCTTCCCTGGCTTGACTTCGTATCCTTGGTTATGGTCTTTCTGGCGCCGGGGACTTACCTATCCGCTTTTTTCACAAAAACTTCCAGCACATCTTTATTTTTAAAATTTGACCTGTTTCTGCGTGTCAGACCGCTTTATCTGTCATAGGTCATGGTCCCGCTTACTTCTGAATACTGAATTGTTATCCATTAACGTCATGCCTTACTTCCTGTCAAAAACAAAGAATATGTGTCGATGCTAGAAATCCAAGCAACATACCGAAGTGCTGGAGGAACCCAGCGGGCCAAGCAGCCTCTATGGAAAAGTGTATAGTCGCAATTTCAGGCCGACCTGCTGAATGGTCTCCACCCGAAACGTCGATGTACTCTTTTCCGTAAATGCTGCCCGACCTGCTGAGTTGCTTTTGAAAGTAATGCGTCTTACATCCTTAGACTCCAGGCACTTGCTTCATCTTCCCCCGATGCGTTGTCCTTCCCTCAGGTTAGTTATGTGTCTGTTCTCATATGGAGAGAACACTTACAGGTTTTCCTGTAACCAACTCGCCAAGGACACCCATGCCTCCTTATAGCTCTACAGTTTCATACTTAAACTCATTCTGGGCTGTTGAAGGCAATGACACACCCTTCCTTCCTAAACCTTTTGAGTGCATCTCTTTCCCTATTGACTTGATGTTTAATATGCTATTTGAACCATGCACCCTCCAATCTACAAAGCAAGCATCAACGAAAAACACAATACTCAAAGCCCCATGAACGTTCTCTGTAAAACATCTTCACAATCCCACTTTGTATTTCCTGAGTGTTACCATTCTCAATTAACGATCACAAGTTCCTACCAAAACGCCTCATAATTGTAATTCTTCATTTCAATACTTTATCCTATAACTTGTTTCTATATATTTTCCTGTGGTAAAGTTATTCTGGATACTATCTCCGCATTCTCCGTTGGATACATTGGACAAGGTTCCTAGCCTAGTCAATGATACAGTGTGGCCTGTCCTCTCGTCGCCCTGCCCAATAACATGCATGTAATCCATGCTGGGCACACCTAAAATGGCTACATTCAAACCTTCGTGCTAAATATGATGTGAATCAAAGAAGCCTAAGTCACCCATAGAAAATAGTCGTGCATTTTTCACACCTTTCTAGTGTCTGCTCCTAAGCCCCCGAACTGATCATCAGCTTCTCTTGGGAGGGTGTTGGCGTTTCTATAGACTATCTACAAATAAGTGATTGTGCCCTTCATTTTTGTGACTAGCACGTGCATTTACACTATAGACTTTCCACCCAGGACTTCCTCCGTGGCTACAGAAGTGGTACTGCAGCAAGGCCACGGCAACACCAAGTTTTGTTTCTCTCTCCCTGTACATTTGTAGCATACTAACCCCGAAACATCTGAAGCCACCCCTGCCCTTGGGGGAAACAAATGGTTGTAATTACCACATCGTCGCAGTACCATGTAAAAAAGTTCATCGCCCTTGGTCTTGATACTGATCGCATTAAAATATACATAATTCAACCCATCCCACTGTCTGCAGGTATGGCTATCTTTCCTCAGAGATTCTAGGCACGTTGCACGTAGCTATATAACAAATGCTCCACCTCCATTTTCTGAGCTAGAGCTGCTGTTCACAACGACGTGCCAAATTATTTTGAATCATCCCAAACATCATAACAAACTTGCCGCAATGTAATTGGTCTCGCTCGTTTTTGCTGTAAGCCATTCCTTATGTTCAGATAATACCTTCTACAGAGGAGATCAACAAATGTGAAACACTTCTCTTGTCACTGCACCAATTCTTCGAGCACAATTTCAGCAGCCGTATCGTTCGATAGTAACCTCACTGACAGGCAGTCATCCCGCCATTACCACTACTGAGATTTGAGTGGTAAATTCCACCTAGTTTTCCACATTCTCACTTCAGGCCTCATTGTTTTTTCATACCTATGGAGGAAATATTAGTTTGTATCAAGACCTCAGGCTGCCTACACTCTTTTAGAATATCATAGAACTGAAATGTGCCGACCCTGCCATTTAGATCTGGGAGAAAAAAGACACCTTGCGGAAGTCTCCTCCACACCCAAGAATATAGTGTGTGTTCTCCTAATTATTTATTTCCCTATCATCTCCACTCTCCTGTTTCCCGCGCTTCCCTTTTGAGCCACAGAAGCAAAGTCAGTGCTAATAACCTCGTCGCTGTGACTTTCCACTTCTCGATCGTAAGATACGATCAAATAAATTACGTGTTATTGAGAGGAATGTGAACAGTTGTTAAGCAATATCAGCAGAGAGTCAAACAGCTGCACTCCTCATGTAACATATCAGTGAGCACCTCTCTATATCACTTACCTATTACATCCTCATTTTCTCATACGAGCCCCAAGACATTCGCTACGAGCTGTCGTTCCTAACACGTTCTGTTAGAACCTGAATAAGGATGCAGATGGCGCAGGTGGAACACTGTGATATCTCCCTCAAGTCCCACATCCTGCAATCGGAGCACGTCACTGACTTTGAATCACTTCTATCCTTTTTGAATAGACACTCGAGTCTTATAGTCGTAGGGCATTGCAGCACAGCAGCAGGGTCTTCGGTCTAACGAGTACTTGCCGAACTATTACTCTGTCCAGTCCCTTCGACTCGCACTTAGACATTGGTCTCCAAATTTCTCCAACACTACTCCACTAAAAACTCATTTAATTCATTGGCCCATACTAGGGACCTAAGGATGCAAACGAGCTCAAGTCTCGCAGAATTTCCTGTCAGTCTCTTCCCGTGTTATTTTTCAATAGTGCAGAAGCGCAATACAGTAACCATTCAGACCAGTTTGGTCACCGCATACTAAAAATCGACTTTGTTATTGTATTTTTTACATATTTGCGATATTCTCTGTAAGAGGTTGTAGCTAGTTATCTCGGATACCGCAAATACTACTGTGTGACTGAAATGTGTTTGAAGCACTATGTTCATAGTAATGAGGCGTATGTGTACTCGAGCATATTACTTTATAGATTATTGGCAAATATCCCAGTGTCCACGGAACTTAATTGCTGCACTGCCAGTGGTGACAGTGAAGGCAGATAGATCTTTTGAAGAACAAGTTTATCGCTCATCTGAAAGGAGGTATTTAAATATCTATGACCCAGGACGGGGAGAAGAATACACGATGAAAAAGGAAAACAACTTATCGGGTCGTTTCCTCTTGTCTCATTCACCATGTACTCTATGTATGGAAATACGGATTTATTGCTTAACTTTCAAAAATATTATTTTCAGATAATGTGAACACTTCCTGCCTGTTTGTGCAAACGGTTAGAAGTAACGTCACTAATTGCTAAATATAATTTTCTCAGAGGGGGTTCTTTGATTAATATATAGACAGCTCCACGGATCGCACACCAATGCAGCTCTGCCATAACTCAACTAAGATGCACGAGCCGCCAAGTGGTCCGGTGTATGCAATTTATTATCCAATTCTCGCAGTTCTTGGAATTCCAGGTAACCTGAAACATCGTATAAATATGATTCAATATGCAATCTCACTGAGCACCGTGGGACAAAGTGTACAGTGGGTGATGTGTTGCATATCTTCCGTGAAATGATAAGGGACTCAAATTTCAAGGGTAATAAACAACTTTTTCAGCAAAATAGAGGAATCGTCTTTGTTGGTAATGAGAAGAAATACTTACATTTGCCTACAAAGTGAAGGTCATTTTATTTTCTTGACAACTAAAACGTAATTTTCTCGTTGATTAGTCAAGAAGATTACCATTCTAATAATTGTATAATTGCCAACCAAAAAATAATCTGCGTTCTTTACGACGCCAAATACAAATCTGTTTGTTGTGTCATTGTTCTGCGTGTATCTGTGTTGTATGAAATTGTGTAAAATATTGAATGAATATCTGAACATTTCAAAATGCTAATTTAACTCTGTGAGCTCTCAGCATGTAGTGTATGTACAAAATTGCAGGATTTTATAGTATCTTATGCTTGTGATAGTATCTGGGTTTGTTCTTTGGCTCAGATATCTTAATATGAGGATATCTGTTACTGACTACATGTCTGCTGGTCAATTGAGAGCTAGCTTAATAGATTATTTCATCATACCTGTCAAATTATGTTTGGTGGATTGCATTTTTTTCTTTTGTTTTACTTTGATTTTTCTTCTGCATTCGGGATTATCGCTTACATAAAATTCTAATCTTACATTGTACCTAAATGAATGTTGTCCAAAGTACTAATGGACTTATGGATAAGGAGTAAAAACTATATATCTATTTGACTTATTTGGGAGTGCAGTATATTGTGTTAATGAATACACCAGTTGTTGCAATGAAGGAATCAGGGTGCGTTAATAGCATGAGAACAAAAAAATATATATCAAAAGCTGCTCTATTTCTTTTGACTCCCTACGGTTGCGTAACTGCTCTTTATTGGGGTATTTTTCCATTCGGTTTGGACCAAGAATTATAAATAGGAGCAGAGGACCCAGTAGGTTTAACGAGTGAGTCGGAATAAGGAATTTCCAATGCAAGAAAACGAAACATAACATTGAGGTACGAGAGGCATATTGCTCTCAGACTGCTTTGGAAAAATAGATTCTAGCGAATGAGCAACCTTATAGCAAAAGGGATTTTTGTTCTGTCGAGAAGTAGAGCTTATAGAGCAAAAGAGAGGAAATGACACTGGCGACAGCTATCAGGAAAATGCAACACTGCAGAACTGAGATAGCTCAAACGGTTGTTTAGTTATGCCTACCTTTCTATTTATATTTGTCCTCATGCTCTTGCAACCTGTGGATTCATTAAGACATGCCGCACAACAACCGTTCAATGGTTATAAACATAATGATTTAAAAAAAAACTCTTGATGTACATGAAAAACTGAATGTACCCAAATAAACTGAGAACAAATTATCACACTTGTGGAACATTAATGTAATGTCATAGACAGACAGAAGTCATACTTCAGCAGTGGAAGGCATAGTATTCCACTTTAGAATTAACTTAATTTACCGTATATTTATGTGATGTGTTGCATGTTGAAACAGTAACCGGAGAGGTTGTTACTTTATGGATGCAAAATAGGAAAGTACAACATGACATGACTTGAGATTGTTTAAATAAGGTGGTGAACCAAGTACCCTTTGTACAACGCCATAATTTATTGTTCTCACAGTTTTTGGAGAAATATTAGCAAACAATTATAAACAGAGCTGCTGATGCAAAAACGATATGTATCATTTCCTTAGATTATACAGTAAATGCCACTTTATTTCATCTTTCCAACAGTTAACCTCGTAGCAATTGTGATCCTGTCCCGGGGCAAATGCGGTCTCTCCAGTTGCATCACTCATTACCTCATCGCCATGGCAGCGGCGGACCTTACGGTTGTTATCACCGGCGTTATATTCCATCGTATCGTTGGCATTTACTTCCCAGGAAGCTACCTATCTCTGACCTGGGCTTGCAGGATTAAGACACCTATCGTTTATGCATCCAGAGACACATCAGTCTGGTTAACCGTGGCTTTCACCTTCGACCGTTTTGTCGCCATCTGCTGTCAAAAGCTTAAAAATAAGTACTGCAACAAAACAATCGCAGCCGCCATTGTAGGCGCAGTGATCGTACTGAGCTTTTTGAAAAATATCCCCTGGTACTTCTTTTATGAGCCTCTTTATATAAGTAACAACTTGCCTTGGTACTGCCGTGGGAAGTCGAGTTTTCATAGCTCACCTCTGTGGCAAGCATTTACAGATCTCGACTGTGTCATCTCCCCCTTCCTGCCATTTTTTGCTGTTCTGCTGCTGAATATTTTGACCGTGAAGCACATCATTACAACCAGTAGAGTCCGCAAGGCACTGCGCAAAAATGGTTGCACTGAGAACTCACCTGACTCTGAGATCGAGAACCGGAAGAAATCTATCATTTTGCTGTTTAGTATATCCGGCAATTTCATACTGTTATGGCTCACGTATACGATTAATTATATGTATTACCGAATCACAAAAACATATTATTACTCTGGATACAATGATCCATTGTTTATCCTTCAAGAAACGGGTTACATGCTTTTGCTTCTTAGCTGCTGCACAAACACGTTTATTTACGTAATAACCCAGACTAAATTTAGATATGAGTTGAAGATGATATTACAATCTCCGGTTCATCGGCTCGTAGATCGTTTATCGAAGTAGTCTAGTTGGTCATGATCCCTTTCGGAGTTCCACCTCTATTTCCTAATTAACTTCTTACCTAGAGTCGTTAAACACGTGTCAAGTTTATTTTGACTAGCATGGACTTCAGCCCACGGTAGTTATTTACATCAGACTCCAAATTACCGCCGTTCATAGCCCTTATGTGTGTTCTTCGAGATCGATTCTTCTCCTGGTGTTACTCGGTCAACCCACCAAAACTCAATTGGAGTTCCGATGAGCGAATCCTTGTTTCTGTCTCAACTTGGGAATGCGTCGTTTCTCCTCATCTGGGTTCGGACTTCTTTCAACGCACACGGTTGCTGATGGACCATTGCTATAACTGGATCAAACCGATGTTCAACAGCGGCTTGGACATGGGTCGGTTGGAGGCGAAGGAACTCTCTACTCTCAATGCTCGTCCCAAGGAATCGTTCCGAGTATCCGAAGTCTACATCCCAGCCTCTCAAGTCTCCGTTTAAGGTCTCACGTGTTCTTGAGTCTCCCCTGACCCTCCAGGTTTCCAGGGACTATTCCAGTCTTTCAATTTTGGTGCTATGTTTCCGAGAAAGATGCAATATATTCCTGAGCTAGAAACACCGATTCCCATTTATATACAAAGATTCAGAATTATATGAAATGGTACCAATTTATGTGCAATATTCCCGAGTTGACAGTCCTGTCTGGAGTGATGAGATCTGTTTCGAATTTGCCTGCCTTGTCCCGAAAGCGCCAGGTCTGCTTAGAAATTATCCGCCACGTCTCTGGATCTTCAGGACACTCTGGGTCGTCAGCTGCCGTTCTCAGGGGGAGAAAGTAGTAGAAATGTTGAGAAGAAATTATGCCCCATATTTTGGGAATGCCTACTGATGTATAGCACTTTTATAAGGCAACATCTGTTGAAGATCTGCTTTAAGTGGTAATGCGTGCGGAGCTGGGTGAGATTGTCTTGTGATAGGTGTATCCTGATATAGCTCGATACCTCGAGAATCTGCATTCGTTTGAAATTCTTAGAGTTCGAACATCTATACGACTCTGCTATGTAACCAGACAGAATGTTCTGCAATCAGCATCTGTGGAAACTCGAAGAATCTTTGGTGACATCGCAATTCTTATCGAACTCCTAATGAAATGGAAACGCTTACATGCCTTCTTATTTCATCAATGTGTTGAACACAATAACGTTACTCCATTAGAGAAACCTAAAGGCAGATCAACATTTGTATCGCGGTTCCCTCAGTAATACCGATGCCTATTCCCGAGCATTTAACTACCTGTAGACCAACATTAATTTATTGGTCTCTCTGACGCTCAGAACGCGGATGTTCTTGCGACACAACTCAAACAGCCAATCTATCTGAAAAATGTATGCCTCTCCACTGCCAATTATGATTGTTGAAGTCAGCGAGCAACAGATGTTATCATTGATTCAGACTGGCATTGGTCTCCCCAAGAGGAAACAATACAGGCTGTTGCATCGTGATATAAGGAGGCTAATGTTTTGACATGTGTTGATTAATACGAAGGTGATAATGATGGAACTCCGAAAGTGAATTGACAAACAAGAAACTTTGCATGCCTTGCAGTTTTATAGGTGTTCCAAAGTTGAGTGACAGGGCGGTGAGATTCCGTTCAAATTAAAGCTGTTGCAACTTTAGATGGTACGCTGTGTGAAGACCTGGCTCTGACAAGCATATATAGCATATATATTAAAACCTTCAGGGTAACAGTTCTATGCTCAAAGTCAAATTAATATCATTATACATACACAACTGCAAGACAAAAATGTTTTCTGAACCTTTGTGAACCCTACGAATTTTCTTGCGCTTCTGCGTGAATTACTAATTAAATATGATTTGATCTTCATTTACGTCAGAATTATAGACAGAAGACACTTTCGCTAAAGCAGTATTCCCAAGCGACACAAGCGCTAGAACTTCTTCTCTTCAGTACTGTGTACACCATTTACACAATGACAGTCTGATTTTAAAGTCTGTGGATTTATGGGATAATATCTCCGAAAAACTCTATTTGGAGACAGGTGTTCCAATCAATGACATAAGTTTGGAGATGTGTATTGTAGAGGGGTACTGCCCTGCTTTATATAAACACACACACACACACACACACACACACACACACACACACACACACACACACACATAGTCATGCTACAGAGAGCGTCTGCTCCTCAAGAAAGACCCGTTGAAAAGCTCAGTGTCCCGATGTAAACAACTTTCAGAGGGCGTGAGAAGATTTGAGGAGATGCATGGAGCTGGAAATGCCTACGAATCATTTCTTAAGTCCTGAGTTTTTCACGCACTGTAAGATAAAATGGCTAAAATTCTGTACTGTCGCTATTCTCCGTAGAAGTGGAGTACCACAAAGATGATACTATGTTCACCACATGCAATGCTGAAGGTTGTTGAAAAGAACATAAGGGTAACGGCAACAGACCTGTAGGAGTCTCCAGAAATGCTTAGTCTCTTGGAATATTCATTGTAAGAAAACACTGTAAAACACCACCTGGATGTTCCACAGAGGTTCTGAAACAATGCTTGGTGGACAGGCGAGACAAAGTTGTTCTTTCTCTTCAGCAGAAATTCACGTCATATGTTTTAATGAAAATGGACACTGTACACCATACAAAGACCTCTTATCAAAGGTGAAGCACTGTAAAAGGAAAACTATCTTCATGGTAGTAGAAATAAATGTGTGGATTGTTTTCTAACCGGGAAGTAAAACCAGGAATATGTGATAGAGAGTCATTTGGGAGTCCTTGTGCAGAAAGCTTAAAGGTTAACTTGCAGGTTGAGTCCGTAGTGAGGAAAGCAAATGCCATGTTGAGATTTATTTCAAGAAGTCTCGAATACATGAGCAAGGGTGTGATGTTCATGTTTTATAACGCACTGGTGAGGCTTCAGCTTGAGTACTGTGATCAGTTCTGGGCCCTTCATCTTAGACAAGATGTGCTAGCATTGCAGAGGGTCCAGAGGAGGTGCACTAGGATGATTTCAGCACTGAAAGCGCTATCATACGAGGAACGTTTGATGGCTCTATGTCTGTACTTCGTGGATTTCAGAAGGATGAGGGAAAGTCTCATTGAAACCGTTCGAATGTTGAAAGACCTAGACAGAGTAGAAAGGGGAAGGAAGTTCCCCATGGTGGGAGAGTCTAGGACAAGAGAACATAGCCTCAGGATATAGCGATTCCCTTTCAAAAGCATATTGCAAACGTTCCACAGTTGGATATTTTAAATCAGTGGACTCATCATGTATTACTTCTTATATTAATGGAAAGTAATTTGCTGTCTACTGATTATCAATTCATCTGAATAATATATTATCCCTGCCTTAAGTTAGTAACAATGATTCTAAATTCTCATTTCTATAAATAATACGTATATGCATTTGATACACATACACCTCAAAAATATTTCTGTCTTCTTTCTGTCATTTTTTTTTTTTTCCCGAATGCCCTTATCGTTCAGGAAGGAAGATGATGAGGGTTTGTACAGTTTTGTCCGGGAAGATTGCGCGACTGACAATGTTGAGTTTGGTGCCACTGCACACAGTATTCATAGTGATGAAATGCGGAAGCTTGTTGACTTTAAGGATGAGAGATTGCCCAAGCAGTCAAACAGAGATTATGTCCGACTCTATCGCAAGACAATTCCGAGTGATTGAATTAAACTGGAACATAAGCAGGGAAAAAAAGGGGGGTGACTGAGGACCACGAAATGACTTTGACAAGTATGATTAATGCAACGGGTTTCCAACTTATTTTATGCCATGGACCACTGTCATTAATCGACGGCCCGTGGCCCAGAGTTTGGGAACGCCAGGAATGAAGTGAATCCCCGACAGTGTATGTATGCATTAAAAACAAGCGTGAGCCTGGTTAGACGTCAGAACACATAGGACGAACATATATATATTTTTTTTTGTCTGACGCAGGCAGAAGCAGGTAAATTACTAAATGAGTATCGGGTATTCATCAAATAGGAGGACGTAGAGAACATTCGAAACCGGAAAGGGCACTATGATAGTATAGCGGAATTACAAATAAAGTGAAGCAGTCGGATCTCCTGAGGTACACAAATTGGCCTGTTGTCCTGACGCTTTCACCCAAAGTTAATGAAGGGATTACTGGGGCGTTGACAGAGATAAGTAAACCTTGTTTTGTCACTGACGACGCCATAGACGACAGAGAAGTTGCCAGTGCAATTTAATACTTTCAGACAGCAATTTCGAATAAATCAATACCTTTACGTCAGTGTAGAGAAGTTAGTATCGAATATTCCTAGGGACAGAATTTACGTGTATCTGGGAAATATCTAATTATCGGGATGGTCAGCATGGTTCTTTGCTGAGACAACATGTCTTCGAATGATGATGCTTGTTTAAATTTATTTATTTTCTGCTATTTAGAGACGAAACGTGGAAAAGTCCTTTCAAACACTTCACGTCGCGTCGCTATTATCACTCCTCGATTTAACTCGAGCTGAAGCACGGAATAATTTACAGTAACAACTTAAACTACTAACCGGTAGAGCTTTGTACTGTGGGACAAAACAGGAGTAGCCTGAAAAAAAAAAAAAAAAAAAAACAGTGTTTTCCCCGACGAGTACGTACAGAGTCCTTGCTGATAACGTCCGGTTTGAACTCTAAATTTTCATGACTCGGATGACTCGGGCTATAATAACAGTGCTCTCATCGCCACGCGACGTTGAAAATGCAGAGATAGGGCAGTAAATATTGCTTACTTGAATTTCAGTAAAGTTTTCGTCAAGGTAAAATATGGTTGCTAATTCATGAGATAATTACATTTGGGAGAATTGGTTGCTTCGATTGAACCAATTGTCTTTGTCATGAATACAGGGGGTAGTGGCGGATTTGTAGCAACATGACTGGAGAATTGTGACCAATGATGTTCCGCGGAAACGGTGCTGAAGCCACTGTTGAGAGGAAGGTTGTCAATGATTCTGCAGGATATAGGCCGGGGCAGATGTTGAATGGATGTAAAATCAGGCATATGTGAGCCATTACACTACAGAAGCACAAACGAAAGAGGACAGAATCACTGATATCAAGGTATCAGGGAATTAAGGACCTGTCCATGTTCTATCAGTATTTCATGGTACTCTCTGGCACTTAAGAACAAAGATAATCTGTTAATAATCGAATCACTCCAGTAATCTCACACTCTCGCACAAGAAATACTACTCGTTTTACAGGGATAATGAATCCAGCCAAAAGATTTAGTGACGTTAACTGATTCCCGGAATAATTGGGTTCTTGTCAAACCGTGCCTGGTAATGCACGGAGGACACTGAACGACCACTCTACTCTGAACATCGACGATTTCTTGGTGTTCACCTTGTGGAGAATCTCACCTGGTTTCTCAACACTAGCTCCAGAATAAAGAAAGCCCAGCAGCGTCTCTACTTTGTGCGAAGGCTGAGAAAAGTCCATCTCCCAGCCCCCATCCTCAATACATTAGACAGAGGTTGTATTGAGAGCATCCTGAGCAGCCGCATCACTGCCTGGTTCGGAAATTCCACCATCTCGGATCACAGGACCCTTCAGTGGATAGTGAGTTCAGCTGAGAAGATCATCGGGGTCTCTCTTCCCGCCATTTCCGATATTTGTACACACGCTGCATCTGCGCACCCCTCATACAAACTCTTTTCCCTCCTGCCATCTTGCAAAAGGAAACAAAGCATTCCAGCTCTCACGACCGGACTATGTAACAGTTTCTTCCCCCAAGCCTATTAGACTCCTCAATACCCAAAGACTGGCCTGACACCAACCTACTGACCTCTGCTGTGCCTATTGTCTTGTTTATTATTTATTGTAATGCCTGCACTGTTTTGTGCACTTTATACAGTCCTGGGTTGGTCTGTAGTCTAGTGATTTTGTTCTGTTGTTTTACGTAGTTCAGTGTAGTTTCTGTACTGTTTCATGTAGCACCATGGTCCTGAAAAAAAAACGTTGTATCGTTTTTACTGTGTACTATATCAGCCGTTATGGGAGAAATGACAATAAAATGTGTTTTGACTTGACTCGACCTGATTTACGAGACTTCTGGACTGCAATATTGAAGGATAACATTTACAATAGAGAGAATGCGTCGAATATGCTTCAGCCTACACTGACCCAGCACTTATCGAATGAATCTATTCCTTATGAAAGGAAAGCTTACGGTAGAGAGAGCGCCCGGAATGTAGATGCACCATAGATCGTCTCGGGTTATCTGTTGGATGTACCTGCGGTTGAATGACTGAGGTGGAATATGGGGTTCAATTCTGACCTCGTGCGAACTCAGTGTGGATTTCCCATGGTCCCTTTGAACATACCCCGGTTTCATTCCGTCACATTAGTGTTGATCAGAAATAAACTTCAGACGCTGGAAATCTAAAGTGCAAACAAAATACTCGAAATCTCAAAGCATGGGGTTTCATGAGATTTGATTGCATTTATCCCTGAAACATCCACGTGGTGATAGAGAATGTAGAAGGCAGGTGGTTAGGTATTCCCATGACTATAATACAGAGAATCGCTGGTCACAGGTATTGAAACAGAAGTTAGCCTTTTGCAGGTCAGCTGAATTCTGCATTCAAATGTAAAGTAGGCTTTAGCGTTCTCTATGCCGCTGGTGTTGGACGCTGAGAGTGCGGCACATGGTTGTACAGTAGGCTTTATTTTTCTTCGTACAGATAAATATCGATTACCAGAAAAAAGAACGATGCAACCAACGTTACTCGTGTGTATCAATGTATGCAGCTGACGATCACAGGTGTATTATATTGTGCTATGAGACAATTAAAAAAAAAAACTGCGTGTTCATTCTTTTGCAGAAGAATGGGTCACAATTTAACCGAAACCCACATCATTGCCATTGGCATTAACGGAGTGGATACGGTGTCTCTATTTCATATATTGCCATTCAGTCAGGAAGTTATCCATTTTGGAAACAGGTCATTCCTTCCTACCCGCCCAAGTGAAAAAAACAACAATAACAACATCAACAACTTTCACTCCTGAAGTACTTCCATTTGCCCGGCTCTATCCCATAGCGCTCTGCAATATTCATATTCGTGAACTAGCCGAATAACTTTAAACAGCTGTAATTGTATCCAACTCTAAAGCTTCATCCGGCAGTTCGTTGGTGAATCCCAACGTCACCGATGTGAACAACTTGTTTTTTGGTCTTAGTTAAGACTTCATCCTTTCACCTTAAACCGTGCCCTCCAGATCAGTCTTCCATACCATGACCTAGAAAGACGATGACGATCCATCCTGTCGTTATTGTACGCTGTCACTCAGACTCCTACGATTTAGGTAAAACAACCGCAACCTATACAGGCTCTTCTCATAATTTGGCGACCAGAAATCACCAAAAAAGAAAAAAAAAACTCGTTTACATTAAATGACAGCAATTTGATTTTCGCCAAGGGTGGGTCGCTAAAATCGCGGGAAAAAATGTATTAGTATTTGATTTACAAGCTAATCTTGAGATTTCGGAAGTTGATTTAAAAAGCACATCGATGCCATATGTCGACTCTATCAACTGTAACCAAATTCATGTAGCGAGCAAACTGCAAGGTATCTTGAGTAACGAATAATTCTGTCATCTGAATATAAACGTTACCTTTACCAGCAATCGGTTCTTCTGATACGTGTTACCTACCGTCCAGCACCAACATACGCGCACACACACACATATTTACCTCACGCACACACGCAAACATCACACACACACACACACACACACACACACAGGCACACAGACACACACACACACACACACACACACACACACACACAAAGGGACCAGGTAAATATTCACTTATAACAAAAGGAAATATATCAGTCAGTTGTTGTTCATCGTTATTCAATATACCATTGGAAATTACCGACAAGGTAGATTCATCGTGAGAAGCCTTTAGATTTCACTGACGTCCGTTGTAAATGCAGAATCAATAACTCTGAAATCATGATCCAGTTCTGAGATGAATGTGAATTTCAAAAGGAACTTCTGAAGATCCTGATTAGGCTGTCTGATTCATTTCCAACCTTGAATAAGTGTTCTCATTTCTTCGTATTGAGTTCATTGCAGATTCAGTGGCGTATCCTCATTAATAACTGAGAATCTATCGTTCAAATGAAGCCCTGATTTAGAAGTATCTATTTGTTGACACTGTTTAATTTCCTGCTATCCATTCTCACCATGTCTTTAACCCAGATCTACCAATGCACCCGGCAGCAAGTTCCACAATCCCTTTAGCCCCTGTGGGGACAATGGTCTCCTTCTGGAAAATTAACTTATTTCCTTTCTTGGCTTAATTCCATGTCCTCTAATTTTGACTGGCATATTTTGTGGGAAGGATTTTTGCTTTTCAACTTATCTGCGCCTCAGCCAAAGATTTTATATACTTTTTTTTGTTAAAGTCTCCTATCAGCCTATAACGTTCCGTGGTGGGCAGAGGTGTGGAAGAAAGTCGTAGCCTGGTTAATCCTACTTTTTCACTCTTGCCTTTCAGTATTGTTAATTTTATCCGTAATATTACTATCTCGTATTCTGTTTGATTACCTTGCCGAGGCACATCGACAACTCGCGGATACCTCCTCTTATTTACCACTCGATCCTGACCCCACGAAGGAGTACCAGTCCATTGTCTCCCACACCATCACCGACTTTATCCACTCAGGGGATCTCCCATCCACTGCTACCAACCTATAGTTCCAACACCTCGCACTTCCCATTTCTACCTCCTACGCAAGATCCACAAATCTGCCTGTCCTGGCAGACCTATTGTCTCAGCTTGTTCCTGCCCCACCGAGCTCGTTTCTGCATACCTCGACACGGTTTTAACCCCCCTTGTTCAATCCGTTCCTACCTATGTTCGTGACACTTCTCACGCTCTTAAACTTTTCGATGATTTTAAGTTCCCTGCCCCCCACCGCTTTATTTTCACCATGGATGTCCAGTCCCTATATACTACCATCCCCCATCAGGAAGGTCTCAGAGTTCTCCGCTTCTTTTTGGATTCCAGATCTAATCAGTTCCCCTCTACCACCACTTTACTCCGTCTAGCAGAATTAGTCCTTACTCTTAATAATTTCTCTTTTGGCTCCTTCCACTTCCTCCAAACTAAAATTGCAGCTATGGGCACCCGCATGGGTCCGAGCTATGCCTGACATTTTGTTGGCTTTGTGGAGCAATCTATGTTCCAAACTTATTCTGGTATCTGTCCCCCACATTTCCTTCGCTACATCAACGACTGTAATGGCGTTGCTTCCTGCATGCATGCTAAGCTCGTTGACTTCATTAACTTAGCCTCCAAATTTCACCCTGCCCTCAAGATTACCTTGTCAATTTCCGAGACCTCCCTCCCATTTCTAGATATTTTTGTCTCTGTCTCTGGAGACAGCTTATCTACTGAAGTCTACTATAAGCCTACTGACTCTCACAGCTATTTGGACTATTCCTCTTCTCACCCTGTCTCTTGCAAAAACGCCATCCCCTTCTCGCAATTCCTCCGTCTCCGCTGCATCGCTCTCAGGATGAGGCTTTTCGTTCCAGGACGAGGGAGATGTCCTCCTTTTTTAAAGAAGGGGGCTTCCCTTACCCCACCATCAACTCTGCTCTCAAGCGCATCTCCCCCATTTGACGCACATCTGCTCTCACTCCATCCTCCCGCCACCCCATTAGGGTTCCCCTGGTCCTCACCTACCACCCCACCACCCTCCGGGTCCAACAAATTATTCTCCGTAACTTCCGCCACCCCCAACGGGATCCCACCACTAAGCACATTTTTCCCTCCCCACTGTCTCTCTGCCTTCCGCAGGGATCGCTCCCTACGCGACTCCCTTGTCTATTTGCCCCCGGCCCCATCCCTCCCCACTGATCTCCCTCCTGGCACTTATCCTTGTAAGCCGAACAAGTGATACACATGCCCTTACACTTCCTCCCTTACCACCAGTCAGGTCCCGAGACAGTCCTTCCAGGTGAGGCGACACTTCACCTGTGAGTCGGCTGGGATAATATGCTGCGTCCGGCGCTCCCGATGTGGCCTTCTATATATTGGCGAGACTCGGCGCAGACTGGGCGATCATTTTGCTGAACACTTACGCTCTGCCCGCCAGAGAAAGCAGGATCTCCCAGTGGCCATACATTTTAATTCCACATCCAATTCCCATTCTGATAGGTCTATCCACGGCCTCCTCTACTGTAAAGATGAAGCCACACTCAGGTTGGAGGGACAACACCTTATATTCCGTCTGTGTAGCCCCCAACCTGATGACATGAACATTGACATCTCTAACTTCCGCTAATGCCCCACCTCTCCCTCGTACCCCATCCGTTATTTATCTATATACAAGCATTATTTCTCTTTCTCTCCTTTTTCTCCCTCTGTTCCTCTGACTATACCCCTTGCCCATCCTCTGGGTTTCACCCCGACCTCCCCCCTTTTCTTCTCCCTGTGCCCCCTGTCCCATGATCTACTCATATCCCTTTTGCCAATCACCTGTTCAGCTCTTGGCTCCGTCCCTCCCCCTCCTGTCTTCTCCTATCATTTTGGATCTCCCCCTCTCCCTTCCTTTCCCACTTTCAAATCTCTTATTAGCTCTTCCTTCAGTTAGTCCTCACGAAGGGTCTCGGCCCGAAATATCGACCGTACCTCTTCCTAGATATCCTGCCTGGCCTGCTGCGTTCACCAGCATTTTTGATGTGTGTTGCTTGAATTTCCAGCATCTGCAGAATTCTTCGTTTTTATGTTTGATTATATCCTTCCCAAGGAAATGCGACCAAAACAACAAATGCAGAGTGGTAGAAGTGTGTCCTTACTGTCACGTACCCCGTGACGCGTTAAAGAAGCAGCAGAGAGGGAAAACACTTTGGAATCCGGTATTGCTATTGAATAATGATATTTGTTAGTAACTACGCAATACAGTAATATAAATGCAGATAAATCAAACAGGTTAGCAATGATTATATATAACTATGTGTGGAATTATACGAAAACAAAGCTTCAAGTCTAGGGGTAAATAAATGCAGTCTTACGAGGATGAGTAAAGTTCAGCTCAGTTCGTTGTATTGAGGTGAGTAGTGATGGAGAGAGAGAGAGGGAGAGATTTGAGTCTTCGGGTGAGCTGTCGCCGTCTGTCTTCCCGCTGTCCTCCGAATTCCTTTAGAATTCACCACCGTGACAACAACCAGGGGGACCGTTCTTCTGTGGTGGGGTTATCAACCCAGGTGAGGGTAGAACACACAAGAAAAGCTAGGTTGCGCCAAGGAAATGTAAGATACAGACAAATACGATCAAGCTCACAAATGCAATGCAGAATGTATAGATACACTAAGGAAAAGCATCATGCCTTCTTAGCCAGACTATTGAGCACATACAATGCGCGAAACGAAGAAAGCAGAACAATCCTTTGTGGAAAAAATGAAAATGATTATACAGGACATTGAAACTAAATTCTACGCAGCAAAGTATCATCAACCACATTACTAAATTATCGATAAACAGAGATAAAGAACTTTAAGACTAATGTTTTTTTTCACAAACTGGGTGATACATAATCAAGGAGCATGCTGGATTAGTGAGGGATATGATTTTACATATACAGCTGAAGAGAGACAAACACCTGAATGATGCACGGAGCGGCTGGAGCGGACACAAGCGTAGAACACAGACACGAAGACCCGGTTAGGTCTCTTAGGCTGACCTGAACTTTAACTCGAACTCGGAGCCTGGTCTTGAACTTTGACTCGGACACTGAGACTGGAGTTGAATTTGGACTTGATCACGGAGAGACCGAACACCCAAAGCGCAGTAGAGGCAAACGGCCAGACCTACTCAGCTGCAAATGAGACTACTAAACCAAACAGCAACAGATAGTTCGAATCTTGACGCGGAATAGCTCACGAAGCAGCAAACAGCCGACAATCACTCAGCTGGACACGAAGAGACCAAATTCCCAACTCGGAGCAGAGGCAAACGGCAGGACTCACTCAGCTGGAAAAGACACGACTAAACCAAACAACAGCAGATAGTTCGAATCTTGACACGGAGTAGCCCATGAATCGGCAAACGGACGGCAATCACTCAGATGGACGGCAGGCACTCGGTTCGACGCAGGACCTGTGATGGCAGGCTTTCGACTCGACCCGGGAAAGGTGAACGATAGGTTCTTGACTCCACCCGGAAACTGCGGACGACAAGCTCTCTAATCGACCAGGAAGAGTCGATGACAGGATCTCCACTCGACTGAGGAAATGCGAACTGCAGGCTGTCGACTCGACTTATTCTTAGCAGCCCGGAACGAGCACAGCCGCACTGCTCAGGTGACGAACCAGCAGCGTGTAGACGTAAGCCGGTGTTTTAACGCTGCCGTTGCGAATGAGGATCAGGTGCCCTAATTAACGAGCCCAGTGGAACACGGGGAAAAGGAAATTAACTGAAATGAGGAGTCAACAAACCGGACCGTGATAATACCTCCACTCACCCCCGTCCCTCCAATGGAGTCCTCCAAGTAACATAACAGGCTTGCTCGGATTATCGACGACCCGGGCGGATGGGGGCGGAGTTTGGCAGAAGGTGACTCTGGTTAGCGAGGGTTTGTGACAGAGTGACTTTGTCCGCTGGGTATGTGCTTGGTTGATCAATTCCGCTGCACGGTGCGTCTGGAGCCAAGCCAAGTGTAGGGCACGAGTACGGGGAGCTGCTTAGGAGTCTTACGCGGACTTGAACGTTGACTTGGACTCTTAGCCTGGTCTTAGACTTGACTCGGACTCGTAGCCTCGACTTGGCTTGACTTGAACTCGGAGTCTGAACTTGGACTTGACTTGGACTCGGACACTTAGCCTGGACCTGAATTTGGACTTGGACACGGAGAGACGGAATACCTAACACGGAGTAGCGGCAAACGGCCGGCCCTTCTCGGCTGGAAACGAGACGAATAAACCATAGAAAAAAAGACAGGAGGGGCTAGTTTTGGGTGTTTTTCATTTACTTTTTAGCTATTTCGCCCGAACACTCCGGGTTGAAGAAAGTTTTTTCGTCCTGTGTTTTTTCCATGTGATATGTTCTGTGCTCTATATTCTATGTTCTATCAGTGAGGATCAAAACTACATCCTTCTTTTATCCTCACGCGTCTACAGCTGCTATATATTCCAAAGTATATTTCAGATATCCACAGCAACATCAAGTTTGTATTGCCAGCCACATTACAAAACTACTCTTCAACATTCTTATCCACCTAATTGATTGGCATTTCTTCCAGCATATGGATCCCTGTTGCAAAATATTGTTTTCAAATCAACTGCGCAAAACTGTCTTATCTATGATTTGAGCTAATATCAGAAGATACCTCCACGATGCTAGCCAGTAAACAAGTGATTTATACAGGAGAATTAACGCAAAATAAATATTCATCAGGGATAAGTAGTGTCATCAAACATGATGAAACTTCTTACAACTTCAGACTACGCAGAAGGAATACGCATAGAGAATCATGCGATTCAGCTGGTAATGCCATCATTTTAATTTTATCTAAGGATTCCAGAACTATGTTGTATGTTTATTGCACCGTCTTCAGCAACAGTTTAGAAATAATAATATATCATAAAACATCCATTCAAGAAGTCGTGGGAAAATTCAATGCAGATATGTGTGGGTCAACGACTTTCTTTTACTCAGACGGTACGTGTTTTCTAGATTTATATTAAAAGCCTATAAGATATTCTGACTTAGGAAATTGAGGATTTGTCTCCTGCAAAGATGCCCTGTTGAACTGAGTTCTTCTAATGAGGACTCCACGAGTTAATACTCCTGTTTATGCGATCGCACGCTGCAGACTCTCCGATAAGCATACCGTCTTAAGTTAATGTTGAAATTGCATTCCATTAACCCTCTTGTCATGTGAAGAAATAAATGTAATTAAATGATAATTTAAGTAATTTCTTCATTGTGTGTGTAGTCCAGGATGGTTTTCTGACAGATACTTGCTGCAGTAAGTTCTAGTTATATTGCCACAGCTCCTTAAAATTGTGAGTACACTTCTGAATTTCTGGAGTCATAGATTTGGAATCTAGACACTAGTTCAACAGCTTTACTTGTCCCTCCGACCAGTACATAGCCATTTGTATTAAGCAACTTCCCTCCGCGATTTTGTCAGACACACCAGTCTCTCTTGATTCTTCAGTTGCGCAATGGTGCTGGTCTCTCTCTTGACATACTTAGGAATCGTAGCACTTCATTCTTCTTTCAACAATTGTTTTCCCTTATACGCATTCAAGGGACTAAATATTCATGAAGGGCACACAAAAGGAAACTTATAATCACCCTTCGGTGTATTACTAATGTTGAACCGAGTTACTGAAGTAATTTATCAATTTAATAAATCTGCCCTCTATACAAGCGTGATACCCAACGATACTAGATAACTAATGGTTTTTAGAATTCCGTTATGTAATGTTTTCATGGTAAGTTGAACGGTGTTTCGAGTGTACTCGCACTTTAGAAGGCGCTATTGTCGTCACCCTGGCACTAGCAGCATGTTTTTAATTTGATATAATTTGCCGACGTGTGCATTGTGTCTGTGCATTACTATACTGTATTCGGGCATAGCGACTGAATCAGACTACAAGATTGTTTATTTATTTGGGAGAGCAGCAACAGAAAATATGGTGCTGAACTGAAATAATCGCACAAAACATTTACAGATTTAATGTGAGGGCATCAGAAATTGACTTTTACGGAATGACGGACAGACTAGGACTTTATTCTTTTAAACGCAAGCCAATGCGCTGTGAATTTTTTGAGGTGTTTTAAAACACGAGGGACATAGATCATTATTCCCTTGTGGTGGGTGCTGAAGAACTGCAGAGAAGTGAGCGTGAACTGAGTTGTAATATCAGAGGGGAAAGCATGGGAAATATACAAAAAAAAATGGAATAATTTCACCTGATCATTTGCTTCGTTTTTTTCAGAATTAATTTCAATTTACTTTTAACATAACCTTGTTTTTGTACTCCGATATATTTCTGAAGGAGTATGTTATAAAGTAATGGAAAAGTACAGCACATAAACTAACTCTTCGGCCTTTTTACTCGGAGCAGAAACATTTAAATTCCCTAGTCTCATCAATAAGCACACGGACCATTGCATTCCATACCGTTTCAATGCACCTTTTCAAACTTCTCTTAAAAGTTGACGTGGAGCCCAGCTCGTTCCACAAGACACAATAGGATTTCCCTTATGCATTTTGCCAGTCACACTTAACGATGGACCCCGTTTTGCAGGTACAGATAAACTCACTAGAATAAGCCTGCCTGCATTTACCGTATGTATCCTTCATAATTTAGTACACCACTATCAACTCTCCCATCAAATTTTGGTGCCCCAAGAAATAAGTCTTAACCTATCCCATATTTTATTATCACTCATGTCCTTCACTTCAGGCGAACATCTTTGCATTCCATCTCCAAACTCTTTCAACTTACCTGAATCCTCCCTGTAGCCAATTGACCAAATCTGCGCACTTCATTCCAAATAGGCCCTCAAAAATGTGCTTAATTTAAGAAGCTATCTACCTATGACGCCACTTTAATCACACTGTGCACCTATAAGTCCAGATCACTTTTTTAGCCGCACATCGGTCAATAAAATTTGGTATTCCGCAGATGTAACACTCATTGTTGGAACATAACAATCTGTTTCATGTCCCTTAAAGGCGATTACTCCACAACTGGTAACTTTTAACACTTCCGGAACTGTGCAACTGTTTCAAGAATTGAAAGTTATTATTATTTTTAAAATCTTTAATCAGTTGCATGTAATACATTCTTCTTCTTATTGAAGCCATATAGTAGCAAAATATGAATGTCGTTCGTCGCAGAGTATGTGATGAAATGTGCATGTCACGTTATTTGATTTCCCTGTAAAATTCAGTAACATTTTAGCTCTCCCAGAAAGAAGGACAGGAGGACATGAAAGCGTGTAATATATTGAATGTCTCAGCCTTTTTGATGAATAGCTTCAATCTATTTTGAAATGTGCATTACTATGTGTTTCAATTAAATAGTTATCTTTTACAAGCAGAGGTACCGCGGATTTTGGTGACTGGGGCCCTTGCGCCGGGCGTTAGTTACCGTTACTCTGCTTAATTTATCACAGTTGCTTGTCCTCGCAATTTGAATTCAAATTGGTTCGTGCGTCAAGATTCAAGGGAATGTGGTGTAACGGTCTTTGACCGACTGACCCCGTTGCCTAGGGTGAATAGCCGTCGACCCCGCCAAACAGTGAAATTGCTTTGGTGTGGATAAGGTGTGAGTCGCCCAATGATCAGCCACGACACGTATGAAACAATATATGAATAATTAATTATAAATAATTATAAATTATAAATATATAAACAATAAATAATTATACGTTATATCAAACTCTTGATGATGGGTTAGTAGAAAGAACTACAAGAAAAGGCGCCACATAAGTAACTTATCATACTTGTACACATTATATTTTAATATGTTGGAGCTTACGCCTACGATTCCATCCACAACGTCCTTCCGAGACTCCGGCCGCCCTCCGAACCCCGAGGTCCAGTGTCCGCCGCCCGGAAACCGCTGCCCGTTCCTCACACACCCGTTCTCTCCGCTCGCCTCCCGAAAAATCCCGCGCTCCTCAACTCAGCACACAAATACAGGATAACAGAACATGACTTCCATTGGCTAACAAATGAATACAATTTCCATTATCACGCAAACATTGCAGTTGCAGAGAACCCCTTTCTCAGAAGTTAACATTACGAGATGCCATTGTAATATAATACTTCAGAGAAGCCATTTTGGTAATAAGCGATCAACAGTTAACAGTCCCCTAGTATGACTGAGAGCCCAACAGTGCAAACGACGATGATGAATCTAGAAGTGTTCTTTCAACGTTCTCAATCATTCCTAACCATCGCCCGTGACGGTAAACAAAGGGATGTGAAATTAAATGTGTTGATATCGGATATACTGTTCATAATGTCTTCTATTGAAAGTTCTGTTTCTGTAGATCCACACGATCTATCGTGTGTTATAATGCAGGTATTTCATTTAGCAGCTTTGCTTCCATCCTGTTTGGGTTATTGTTGAAGATGAGGATGATGTGGAATGTGTGTTAACCAATTAGGTGGACGTTTCCTTGTTTTTTTCTGTAGGACTTTATTTTTTTTTAAATGAGGATTTGCTTACTCCTTAAATGTTGGAAATGCTTAAAAATTCTTTTTTGTTAGGAGAGTTACCTTCCACATTTTATGAAGCTTCTATCCGTTTAATTCTTAAGATAGATTAAGATCCTACGGATTGTGCGTCATATACACCTATCTCTATCATAAGCGGGGCGCTGGTAGCGGACCCAGATGCAAGACACACACACTGAAGTACAAGGAAAATAACTTGACAAGAGTACGGACATGACAGGATACAGACAAGGAGCAGGGACAAGAACGCAGATTTGGGCTAGGACATGGACAAGAAACAGGGAAACCGGACAAGGAAATATGAACTAGCAGCCTGGCTTGAGGTCCGAGCAATAGAATGCCTCGGGCTCGGGCCCCAGAACCAGACAAGGACATGACAACAGTATAGGACAGGACGTGGCGGGGATCTAGTGGCTTGGGGCTGCAGGCAGGGGTCTCGAGTCATGAAGATTGAGGCTGGGGTCTTGGTCTCGAGGCTTCCGGCTGGGGTCTTGGTCTTGAGGCTTGAGGCTAGGTCTTGGTCTTGAGGCTTGAGGCTGGGGCTTTGGACGAGGCTTGAGGCTGGGATCTTGGTCTTGAGATTTGAGGCTGGGGTCTTGAGGCTTGAGCTTGTAGACAGGCCTGCGCTCCTGAGAGTTGAGCTTGCAGACAGGACTGGGGTCTTGAGGCTTGAGTGTGGAGACAGGACTGGGGTCTTGAGGCTTAAACTTGGAGACGGGCCTAGGGCCTTGAGGCTTGAAGTTTAAGACGGTGGTCTTCCCTTGAGGCTTGAGTTTGGGGTCTTGATATTCATGTTTGACGCTGAGATCTTGGTCTTGAGGCTTGAGGCTGGTGCTTAATCTTGACGCTTGAGGCTGGGGTCTTGTCTTGATGTTTGAGGCTGGGAGCTTGGTGTTCAGGCTTGAGGCAAGGTCTTTATTTTGAGGCTTGAGGCTGGGTGCTTGTCTTCAAGCTTGAGGCTACGATCTTGTTTTGAGGCTAAAGGCTGGGGTCTTTGTCTTGAGGTTTGAGGCTGGGATCTTCAGGCTTGAGCATGGAGACTTGCCTGGGGTCTGCAGGTTTGATACTGGAGATAGGCCTGGGCTTTGCGGGTTGAGCTTGGAGACAGGCCTGGGTCTTGTGGATTGAGCTTGGAGACAGGAGTGGGGTCTTGAGTCTTGAGTTTGCAGACAGGCCTGGGGTCTGGAGGCATGAGCTTGGAGACCGGCCTTGGATCTTGAAGCTGGAGTTTGGAGACAGGCCTGGGTACTTGAGGCTTGAGCTTGGAGACAGGCCTGGGTTCTTGAGGATTGAGCTTGGAGACAGGCCTGGGGTCTAGAGGCTTGAGCTTGGAGACTGGACTGGGGTCTTGAAGCTGGAGGTTGGAGACAGCCTGTGGTCTTGACGCTTGAACTTGGAGACGGGCCTGGGACCTTGAGGCTTGAGGCTTGAGACTGTGGTCTTCCCTTGAGGCTTGAGGCTGGGGTCTCGGCCTTCATGATTGATGCTGGGATCTTGGTCTTGAGGCTTGAGGCTAGGGGTTAGTCTTGACAGTTGAGGCTGGTGACTTGGACTTGAGGTTTGAGGCTGGGGTCTTGTCTTGAGGCTTGAGGCGGGGACGTTGGTCTTGAGGTTTGAGCCTGGGTTCTTGTCTTGACGCTTGAGGCTGGGGTCTTTGTCGTGAGGTTTGAGGCTGGGGTCTTGAGACTTGAGCTTGGAGATTTGCCTGGGGTCTTCATGTTTGATATTGGAGACATGCCTAAATCTTGATGATTGAGCTTGGAGACAGGCCTGGGGTCATGAGGCTGGAGTTTGGTGACAGACCTGGGGTCTTGAGGCTGGAGGTTAGAGACTGGCCTGGGGTCCTGAGGCTTTAGCTTGGAGACAGGCCTGGTTTTTTGAGACTTGAAATTGGAGATGGGCCTGGGGTCTTGAGGCTTGAGTCTTGAGGCTGGGGTCTTGTCTTGAGGCTTCAGGCTGGGATCTTGGTCTTGAGGCTTGAGGCTGGGGTCCCCATCTTGAGGCTTGAAGCTGGATTCTTGTTCTTGAGGCTTGAGACTGGAGTCTTGTACTGAACCCTGAGGCTCGGGTCTTAGTCTTGAGGTTTGAGGCTGGGGTCTTGAGGCTTTAGCCTGGTGACAGGCCTGGGGTCTTGAGACTTGAGTTTGGAGACAGGCCTGGGGTCTTGAGGCTTGAGCTTGGAGACAGGCCTGGGTTCTTGAAGTTTGAACTTGGAGACCCGCCTGGGGTCTGAGGTTTGAGTCCTGCGGCTGGGGTCTTGTCTTGAGGATTGAGGCTGGGGTGTTGGTCTTGAGTTTTGAGTCCTGAGGCTGGGGTCTTGTCTTGAGGTTTGAAGCTGGGATCTTGGTCTTGAGGCTTGAGGCTAGGTCTTAATGCTTGAGCTTGGAGACAGGCCCGGGGTCTTGAGGCTTGAGGCTGGGGTCTTTTCTTGAGGCTTGAAGCTGGGGTCTTGTTCTTGAAGTTTGAGGTGGGGGTCTTGAGGCTTGAGTTTGGAGACAGGCCCGCGGTCTTGAGGCTTGAGCTTGGAGACAGGCCTAGGGTCTTGTGGCTTGATTTTGGAGACGGGCCTGGGGTCTTGAGGCTTGAGCTGGGAGACAGGCCCGCGGTCTTGAGGCTTGAGGCTGGGGGCTTTTCTTGAGGCTTGAGGCTAGGGTCTTGTTCTTGAAGTTCGAGGCGGTGATCTTGAGGCTTGAGCCTGGAGATAGGCCTGGGGTCTTGTTCTTGAAGTTCGAGGCGGTGATCTTGAGGCTTGAGCCTGGAGATAGGCCTGGGGTCTTGAAGCTTGAGCTTGGTGACAAGCCTGGCGTCTTGAGTCTTGAGCCTTGGAGACAGCCTTGGGGTCTTGAGGCTTGAGGCTTGGAGATAGGCTTGAATTCTTGAAGCTTGGGGCTTGGCTCTTAAGGTTGAAGTCTGGGAGCTGGGGTCTTGGATTGCGGAGACTGATAACTCGGAGTCTGCAGCTCGGAGACAGACTAGGAAATGTACATCAACATAGAGCCGGGACTTATCCTTCGAAAAGCCGGGATTCCTCTTTAACATGGCACCAACATGAGACTGGATAGAACATGAACATCGAACCGGGACTTATTCTTAGACAAGTCGGGTCTCAACTTCATCTCCACACCAAGGTGGGACAGCACCATCCGTCGGATAACGGCAGAACGGCCGGACTTACCTAACAGAGGGAAAGACAACACAAGACAGGTCTTCCTGCAAGGCAACGGCAGAACGGCCTGACTTACCCACAGAGACAAGGACAAGACAAGACAGATCCCCCCCCCCCCCCGCAAGGCAACGGCAGGACGGCCTGAATTACCCCACGGAGGCGAGGACAAGAAGAGACAAACACCGAAGAACGAGAGTCAGTTCCATCTCTGCATCAGTGTTGCTCAGAGTCGCAGTTCGGCCAGCACCCTGAGCTGGCTACGGAAACAGCCAGAGTCCTACCGAGCTCGGAGTGGCTGGCAGCCACTCAGCTGGCCCAGGAAACAGTCGAGTCCATAACGCAAAGACGGTTCCGACTACCAACAGCAAGGGTCCATGAAGCGGTGGCTCTCTAACGTGGCCTAAAGATGACAGTGGGTTGCTCCAGCCTTCCACCGGCACTTTGCTCCCAGGGGATCTTGACAAGACAATCTAGCAGCGCACAGTCGTCTCCAAGGCTACTTATATTCCACGCTACAAGATGGGAATCAGGTGCCTATGATTAACTCAACCAAAAAAGGGAGAGCTGCAATACGCGGAGTCCTGAATCCACGGACTGGACCGTTAACCGGAAAGCAGATTTCTCGGACCAGACCATGTCAATCTCATTTTTAAATGTGGATGCTGAAATTCTTTCAAAAATAATGGCTAATCGGTTGGAGAATATACTGGCTAAAGTATTTCTCAGGGCCAAACAGGTTTTTTTTTTTTTAAATGCCGTTATTCCTAGTCTAACACTCGCAGGCCGTTAAATGATTTATACTCATCCCTCTCGAAAACTCTTGATGTTTCTCGTGATGCTGAAAAGGCATTTATTAGAGTTGAATGGAAATATTTATTTAACGTTTTAGAGAAATTTAGCTTCGGTACTAAATTTTAATAAGTGGATTAGAATGATATATAAAAACCGTATTGCCATTGTTTTTACTAATATCTGCAGATCCCCCTTTTTCCGACTTTCGCGGGGTCTGAGACAAGGATTTCCGTTCAGTCCTTTGTTATTTAATTTGATGCTGGAGCCTTTGGCTATTGCACTTCGTGAAGCTAAAGATATTCAAGCAATTTCCTTAAATGGGACTATTCATAAGCTTTTCCGTAATGCTGGTGACCTCTTACTTTCTGTTTCGAATCCTGATGAATCTATTCCTAGTTTATTGAAATTATTAATTTGAAAAGTTTTCAGGATATAAGCTAAACCTGCATAAAAGGGAATTATGTCCTTTAAATGATTCTACTTCTATATATGATGACTTTCCTTTTAAAGTTACGGATTCTTTTAAATATTTAGGTATTATCATCAGTAAAAAAATATGGAGACATTTATAGGGCTATTTTAGTTCCCTTCGCGGATTTTCTGAAGCAATTATTTTCTAGATGGGGGATGGAATCCACTTACAATTTCGTTTGACGGTCGAATTCATGTAGATAAAATCATGATCTTACCAAAAAAATGTATTACAAAATATTACTTGTTTTTGTAACTATGAAGTTTTTTGATCAGGTAGATTCTATTATTTCATCTTTTGTTTGGAATAATGAAAGACCAAAAATTGGAAAATGTCATTTACAATAATTAAAAACAAAGAATGGAGGTCTTGATTTGCCTAATTTAAAAATGTATTATTGGACGGTTAATATACATAATACGTGTTCTTGGTTATATTGGACCGATAAAAATGAACGACCACCATGGCTTGAACTGGAATTGAAAGCTGTGAAACAATGTTACTTAAGTTCGTTATTAGGAGCTTCTTTATCTGTACAGCTATCCAAATTTTCTATTTTAAATATAACTCCTATGATTAAGCAGTCATTACGAATTTGGTACCAGTCTCGTAAGTTTTTTTTAATCTTAAAAATCTAACCTTCTTAGTTTAATTTATAGAAGCTATTTATTTAAACCGTCACTTAGTGATCCTACCTTTTCTCTTTGGAGGAATAAAAGAATTTATTCCTTCATGGATCTGTTCCAAGAAGGCCGAATGATGTCCTTTGGGAAATTAGTAACTAAATATTCTCTCTGATCCTCACACTGCTTGCAATATCTTCATGTCAGACGTTTCTTACAAGAATATGTAAGCAATTTTCCATATATACAATATTATGACCTGTTAGACATTATTTTTTTTTAAAATGAACCCTTTAGTGAAAGGTTTTATTGGGGAAATTTATAATTTTATATTACAAAAAGATAAATATCCTTTACGTAAGATTAAGACAGATTGGGAAGGAGAGCTTAACATGACCTTGATAACAGAGGATTGGTTGCGAATTTTGAAGTTGGTTAACTCTTCTTCGATTTGCGCCAGTCTCTCGCAAAATCAATTTAAAATTGTACATTGTTATTATCTGACAAAGGAGAGACTGTCTCAAATATCTCCTAATGTTAAACGTCAGTGTGATAGATGTTAAACTGAGATAACTACATTGACACATATATTTTCGTCGTGTTATATATTAAAGCATGTTGGGAAATCTATTTTTGCTTCAATTTCTAAAGCTTTAAAAAATAATTTACACTGACACATAGGCTGTCGTCGTGTTCTGTATTGAAGCATGTTTGGAAGTCTATTTTTTCTTCAATTTCTAAAGCTTTAAAAAATAATTTACAACAAATTGACAGCTGTGTTTGGTATAATGCCTCAAAATATTAATGGTATTTCCATGTCAGACCAACACGTAATTGCACATTATTGGCTAGAAGGGATATTTTATTAAAATAGAAAGATGCTTCTGTTCCCACTTTGATACAATGTTCTCTCGGGTGATGCTATCTCTTGGTTTGGATAAAAATCAGAAGTCGAACTTTTGATCCTTGATTTGACTTTGAGAAAAGGTGGAGCTCTTTTGTCCGCTATCATCATTTGATTTGAGTTAATTAAGATTTTCCCCTTCTGATTCTTGGGTAAATAGATTTGGTTGTGGATTGATGTCTTCTTTTTTTCATGGAAGCTTGTATAGCGTATAGCTCCGGGTTTGTATTCCAAATGTGTTTTTTTTTCCCCCCTTTTTTTTGTTAGTAGGATTTTTTTTTTAAAATTTTAGTTAGTAGTGGTTCTTTCTTTCTTTCTTTCTTTCCAAAAAAATGCTTTAACATTTTTTAAAGATTATTATTATTTTCATTATTGATATTTTGTTAGCTGATATGTTGACTTGATTAATTTAATATATTTTGTCGATCATTTTCAATAATCATTAATTTAAAAAAAAAATGAAATGACAGAGGCCCCAGCGCGTTAGAGGCAGAGAATTTCAAGATGAGCTCCAATTTGTGCAAAATTAACAGTTCGATTAAAAGGAGCCCTTTCCTTGTTTTTATTCTCTACTAATCGTTCAATTAAGTTTCAAGACTATAATTTATTTAATCGTATGCATGTGCTATCTGTTATTTCGTGACATTAATTTGAAACAGGGTAACAAATGACACAACATCCACACAAATCTCACAAGTTTGGCGGGGCCGGAGGTGATCTTCCGTGGACTTACGCAGCCAGCGAAAGCAGAGTGTTTCACGCATTTCATCGGTACACTATTATAATTAAAAAAAACTGTTTCGTCCTGTAAACAAGGTTATATATAGGCAGAGAGATGTTTTGTTTTAGCTTAGGTAAAAAAAAAAAAAATGTCTCTTCCTATCCAGTCGTAATTATGGATTTGATTTGACAAGTTGTCTGCCCACTTCCATACACAGATGACTTACGCGTTGAATAGTGTTAGTATTACTTTCATGGAACACCTTCTGCCCATTAGCCATTCTCGTCGATCATTAACACGCATTTTGTTAGAACATATGAGGGCTCTCCACCCTATGAATTGGTATCGGTGTGCCACAAATACTTCTAGGACATAGCATGCATAGTTGTCAAACTTCCAATGTGAGCACACAGACCGCTGCGTTCTGCGGTGTATCTATGTATGTGAAAACTCCAACCTACAACGAAATCTTTACACCTTGCAAAGGAAAGCAGCAAAGTAGACATTCCACAGGAAGCAGTAAACCACAAGCACACAATTGGACAGTTAACTATCATCGCAACAGAAGAGAAAACATAGGAGATATTGGCTCCCAAAATTCATACTGGATGACTTGTTTTAAAGATTTCAAATTATTACAACCCATTTCTATTTTCAGTATCTTAATGGCTAAAAGTTGCATGGTCTAAGCTTGAGAACAGGGCTTCAACTGCAGAATGACAAGAATGATTCTGGAATTGCTAATTCAATTAGATAACAAGCTTATTTTACAAAGGACGCAATGACATTTGTGTCAGGATACCACTGACTGAGAGATCAACGCTCCGTGTGATTGGGAGGCAACCAAACTCATAATTCAACAAGCGATGAAAGAAAATCATCACCTTTCACACAAAACAGACGAGCTCCGTTCTGGAACAGAACTGATGGTGCTCTTCTTTGTCCTTGAACTGCACACAGCCATAAAACACTTCGTGTCAGTTGAACTGCTCATTTACACAAAAGGTATGTTTTTAATCACATAAATGGAATTCCATTTGTAGAAGTTTTCATTTAATTATAGTCAGCTCGAGAGTCGGCTGGATTATTTCGCTGTCTTCTGTCCGCCTGGATAATATTGTACTGAGTATGAGCGTATTGGTTTACAGTTCATTTTATTTGCAAGTTAGACTATAAGAACATAAGACCACAAGTTGCAGGAGCAGAATTAGATTATTTGGCCCTTCAAAATTGCTCGGCTATTTTTTTTTTCATGGCTGATCCATTTACCCTCTCAGAACTAATCTTCTGCTTTCCTCCCGAATCGACTCATGTCCTGACCAATCAAGAATCTATAAATGTCTACCCAAAACAAAGGTGAATACTAGGCCTCAACAGCAGCATATACCAACGTTTTCCACAGATATATTACTCTCTGGTTGATTAAATGTCTTCTCCTCATTCTAAAAGGAAACCCCTCTTCTCTAAGGTTGTGTTTCCTGTGCCTAGACTCTCCCAACATAGGCATCATCCTCTATAAATCTGCTCTATGGAGGACTTTCATCATTTCATAGCTATCACTTAGGCCATCCCTCATTTTCCTGCACAGAGCCATCAAACACTGCTCATGTGATGAGCCGTTTAATCTAGGAATAATTTTCATGTACATCCTTTGAACCTTCTCCATGGCTAGTACATCTATTCGCAGATAAGGGCTCTGAAACTGCTCACAATATTCTGCGAGGAATCACCAGGGCTCTATAAAACCTCAATGTCATATATTCGTTTCATAATCTAGTGTTCTTCAGAAGAATACTGACCACGTTTGCCTTCCTCACAACCGACCCAACATGCAAATTAATATTTTGGGAATTCTGATCAAATACTTCCAAAGCTTATACCGCCTTTTTTTTCTGATTTTTATTCTCTCTGCAAGAAAAGTAGCAAACCTTTTTTTTTTCTTCTACCAGATTGTATGACTATGCAGCACCGCAGAGTATTCCATCTGCCACTTCATTGTTCATTTTCCTAATCTGTGTAAGTCCTTTTCTCGCCGCTGTATTTTGTCAAAACTGTATGTTCCTCCACCTATTTTAATAGCATCCGCAAACTTTCCCAGAAATCCGTCATTGAAATCGTTGACATCTAACGTAAAAAGAAGTGGCAAAACTCAGACCTCTGTGGTGCACCGTTAGTCAACGGCAATCAAGCAGAAAATGCTCCCTTTATTTCTCCACATTACCTTCTTCTCGTCAGACATTGCTTTATCTATGCTAGCATCTTTAATGAATGCCATGACCTCGCATCCTGTATGGCCTCATTTCTGTCACCTGGACAAAGGCATTCTGAAAATATATGTACACACAATCTACCGATTCTCCTTTGTCTACGGCACTGGTTATCCCTTCAAGGAACCCCAGCAGAGTTATTTCCAGTCTTGTTTTTTTTTTTTTTTTTTTTTTTTTTTGTATTTTTTATTGACTGCCCATAAATTATCCGTTCCGGGAGATCTGCTGGCAGTGTATGGATCCTGTACCGAGATCTCCTGTACATTTAATTAACGGAAGAGATATGGAACAGAACGCGCTCGGTGGTTGAAAGGGGTGGTGATTCTCTTGGCTAGCGAGTGCCGGTTATCTGCAACTCCAGCGAATCTCCGAATAGACCCATCAAACTAGCAAGCAGCCGAGTGAATTTACGGGTGGCTTAACGCAGAATAAGTGTGCATTACGAATAAATAGAATCAACAAACACGAGAAACTACTTACAGTTTCAGACAACGTAGCAGGAACCCCGATGGAGTAACATGCGATTCGGCTAGTAATGTCAGCATTTCAATTGTATGTAAGGATTCCTTCTTATTTGTAAGTTTATTCCACTGTTTCCAGCAAGTATAAGACATAATCACGTGGCATAAAACATGCGATAAACCTGACGTGGACAGTTAATGTAGGAATATGCGGACAAGTAATTTTCTTTTACACAGAGGGCTCGGCTGTAAATGCTTTTGCTAAAGGACTGTAAGATGGAGGGGCTTTGTAGCCCGTTACTTAGGCACTTAAATATGAGGCAAGTTGTGGAAATATGAAATACGTGCAGCAGATGGACTTTAGTCGAACATTGTTTCATATATATCGCAGACATTCGAACCAGAAGGGCTTGCTCCTATGCAGCAGTTTTAACAATTCCATGAAGAGGTTATTAACTGAGAAGAATTCGCTTGATAGATGTGAGAAAATAGGACCAATCAAGTGTGACAGTGGAAAAGTGTGTATGGAACCAGAGGAGATTGCTGAGGTACTTAATATATACTTTGCTTCAGTATTCACTACAGAAAAGGATCTTTTCGATTGTAGAGATGACTTACAGCTGACGCAAAAGCTTGAGGATGTAGACATTAAGAAAGGATGTGCTGGAGCTTTTGAAAGCATCAAGTTGGATAAGTCACCGGGACTAGACAAAATGTGCCCCAGGCTCTGGTAGACGAGAGAAGAGATTGCTGAGCCTCTGACTTGGCAGGTCTGATGTTTGCATGATCACTGGGGAAAGAAGAGGTTCCAGAGGATTGTAGGATTGCGGATGTTCTTCCATAATTGAAGAAATGGAGAAGAAATAGCCCCAGGAAATTATAGACCAGTGAGACTTATCTCAGTGGTTGGTAGGTTGATAGAAAATAACCTGACAGGCAGGAATTATGAACATTTGGAGAGGCAAAATATGATTAGAAATAATCAACATAGCTTTTTTTCAAAGGCAGGTCGTGCCTTAACAGCCTGATTGATTTTTTTTTTCGGATTCGACTGTGCATATTGATGATGGTAGACCGGTAGATGTATATGGATTTCAGGAAGGCATTTCATAAGTTACTCCACGCAAGGATTACTGAGAAGGTCAGGAGGCATAAGATCCAAGGGGGCATTGCCTTGTGGATTCAGAATTACTTGCCCATTGGAGGCAATGAGTGGTTGGAGACCGGTCACATTCTGCACGGAGGTCGTTCACCAGTGGTGTGTCTCAGGGATCTGTTTTGGGACCCCTTGTCTTCGTTATTTTTCTAAATGACCTGGATGAGGAAATGGTGAACTCTTTGATGACACGAAGGTTGGGGGTGTTCTGGATAGTGTTGTGGATTGTCAGGGATTACAGCGGGACATCCATATGCTGCAAAACTCGGCTCAGAAGTGGCAGATGAGTTCACCTCAGATAAGTGTGATGTGGTTCATTTTGTTCAGTCACATATGATGTCAATAATGGTAAGTCTCTTAGCAGTTTGTTGAATCAGAAGGATCTTGGGATCCGAGTCCATAGGACATTCAAATCTGTTGCACAGGTTGACTCCGTGGTTAAGCAGGCATACAGTGCAGTGACCTTTATCAACCATACGATTGAGTTTTGGAGCCAAAGCGTAATGTCACTGCTATATAGGACCCTAGTCAGAGGCCACTTGAGTACAGTGCTCAGTTCTGGTCACCTCACTACAAGAAGGATATGGAAACCATAGAATATGTGCAACGGGGATTTACAAAATATGTTGCCCGGATTGGGGAGCATAACTTATGAGAATAGTTTGAGTGAACTCTGCCTTTTCTCCTTGGAGCGATGGAGGATAACAGGTGACCTGATCGAGGTGTATAAGGTGATGAGATGCTTTCATCGTGTGGATAGTTACAGGCATTTCCGAAGGGCTGAAATGGTTCACACAAGAGGGCATGATTTAAGGTGCTTGGAAGTAGGTAGAGAGAAGATATCAGTGGTAAGCTGTTGTTTCTTTTTTAACGCAGAGACTGGTGATTTTCCTGAAATGGGCTATCAGCGACGATGGTGGAAGTGGATACGATAGGGTCTTTCAACAGACTCCTGGATTGGTGCATGGAGCTTAGAAAAACAAAGGGTTCTGTGTATCCTTAGGTAATTTCTAAAGTGAGGACATGTTCGGCACAGCATTGTGGGCCGAAGGGCCTGTATTGTACTGTAGGTTTTCCATGGTTCTCTGTTTCTATATTTCTGGTCACCTCATTACTGGAAGGATGTGGATAGAGAGAATGCAACGTATACTTACAAGGCTGTGGCCGGTATTGAACAGCATGCCTTATGAGAACAGGTTGAGTGAACTTGGCTTGTTCTCGTTGGAGCGACGGAGAATGATCCATGACACAACATAGGTGTAGAAGATTATGAGGAGTATTAATTGTGTGCTTAGCTAGAGGCTTTTTTTTCCCCAGAGCTGAAATGGCTGACACGAGGCCTTCAGTTTTACAGTGCTTGGATGCAAGTACAAGGGAGCAGTCAAGAGGTCATTTCGTCACAAAGAATCTGGTGGGTGCGTGGAATGCACTGCCAACGAAGGAGGGAGATGGGGATACAATATAGTCTTTTCATAGACTTTTAGTACATAGAGCTTCGAAAAAATAGATGCCTATGCAGTAGGGAAATTCCAGGTAGCTCCTGGAGTACGTTTCATGATGGACATTAAACTGCGAGCCATGGGGCCTGTAACGTGCTGCAGATTTCCAGGTTTTAACATCACAGTTCCCCGTATTGTCCACACTCTAAGTTTATACGCCTTGCTTCTGATACTGTGTGCTGGGGCTTTTGCTCTTTCTTAAAGTGCACGTACACATTATGCTTAGTTAGTTCGCTGCCTTATGATGCACTGTACCTGTAAACATCTGCCGGTAAGCTTTGCTGTGCGTATATAGGTATTTAATGCAAATGACCTCGACCTTGAATTCTCATTAACTACGACAATCAATTTGCTTCATGAAATATACAGAATAAATGCCAAAGAAACTGTCATGAAATGTCAAATTGTGAGTCCAAACACGCGGTAATCCCCAAGTTTAGTAATATTATTGCTTTTTCAATAAAAGTTAACTCTATTTCTTTGAAAGTGTGTAAATTCATAATGCCGTTATTATCATCGTTGTATACTCTTTTGCTATTATTGTGTTTTGTGCCATTACACTTATTTTGTTACTGAATACATTGCACTCGCGCAGGTAACCAGAATGCTCACACGATATTGCACTGTACTTTGCTGTTTGTTTTTTGATTTTTTTCCCGATTTATTTATTTGTTTGTTTGTTTGTTTGTTATCATTTTTTTTGGCAAGCCTATAATGCATTTGAAGGTACAATGCTATTATTTCTTTTTGATGCTGCTTCCCATTAGCCCATCAACAGAGTTCGAAGGTCGCTAGTTGCAAAAAAAAGAAGTTGTTGCTTAATGATAGATGCATTATTTCTCTCAGCGTTCACTTCTCCACTAAATAACATCCTCCTTGACTCCGTTGTCCATTCATCGCTCCCCACTTATCTCCCTCCCTATACTTCTCCCTAAAAGCGGCCGACGTGCAATACCTCTCCATTCATCTCCTCCGTCACCTCCATTCAGGGCCCCAAATAGTCCTTTCAAGTCATGTAAAACATCAACTGAGAATCAGTTGGGGTTGTCTATTTTTGGGGTCTCCGTATGCATTCTCCTCCACATTAGTGAGATCTCCTGTATATTGGGAGACTGCTTTGTTGTTCTCCACCGCACCGGCAGGCAATACGGAAACTCCCGGTAGTCAAACAATTTCATTAGAGTTCCCATTTTCCTTCAGAAATTTCGGCACATGGGCTTCTGTTCTGTTAAGATTCGGCTACCCTCAGGGTGGAGGAGCAACATCTTATGTTTCACTTAGGTTGCCTCCAAACTGATGGTACTGCACCTGTTCTACTACATTCCTCAATGCTGTATCATTTACCATGTATGTCTTATTTTGATCAGTCCTACCAAAATGTAGCACCTCACACTTATCAGCATTAAACTCCATTTGCCGTCTTTCAGCCCACTGTTCTAACTGGCCTAAATCTCTCTGCAAGCTTTGAAAGCCTACTACGTTATCCACAACGCCACGTATCTTAGTATCCTCTGCATACTTACGAATCCAATTTACCACCTCATCAACCAGATCATTAATGTAAATGACAAACAACATTGGACCCAGTACAGATCCCTGAGGCACACCACTAGTCACCGTCCTCCATCCTGACCAAGAGTTATCCACCACTACACTCTGGCGTCTCCCATCCAGCCACTGTTGAATCCATTTTACTACTTCAATATTAATACCTAACAATTGAACCTTCCCAACTAACCTTCCGTGTGGAACTTGGTCAAAGGCCTTACTGAAGTCCATATAGACAGCATCCACCGCTTTACCCTCGTCAACTTTCCTAGTAACCTCTTCAAAAAATTCAATAAGTTTTGTCAAACATGATATTCTACGCACAAATTCATGTTGACTGTTCCTACTCAGACACTGTATATCCAGATAATTATATATACCATCTCTAAGAATACTTTCCATTAATTTACCCAACAATGACGTCAAACATACAGGCCGATAATTGATAGGTTTACTCTTAGAACCCTTTTTAAACAATAAAACAACACGAGCAATCGTCAATCTTCCGGCACCATTCCCGTTTCTAATGACATATGCAATATTTCTATCAGAGCCCCTGCTAATTCCACACTAACTTCCCTCAAGTTTCTAGGAAATAACCTGTCAGGACCCAGAGACTTATCCACTTTTATATTCCTTTAAAGCGCCAATACTTCCTCTTCATTAATCATCATAGTTCCCATAACTTCCTTCCCTGTTTCGATACCTTACACAATTCAATAACCTTCTCCTTAGTGAATGCCGAAGAAAAGAAATTGTTCAAAATCTCCGTCATGCCTTTTGGTTCCACACATAGCTGTACACCTTGATTCTCTAAGGGATCATTTTACACCTCACTATCCTTCTGCTATTAATGTAACTGTAGAAACACTTTGGATTTATTTTCATCTTACTTGCCAAAGCGACCTCGTAACTTTTTTTTTTTAGCATTCCTAATTTCCTTCTTAAGATTCTTTTTGCTTTCTTTTTGTTCCTCGACCACCTCATTTACTCTGGGCTGCGTATATTTATTGCAGATATCTCTCTTTCTCCGAACCAATTTTCCAATATCCCTTGAAACCCATGGCTCTCTCAAACTTTTAACCTTTCCTTTCAATCTAACAGGAACATAAAGATTTTTTATCTCAAAATTACACCTTTAAATGACCTCTATTTCTCTATTACATCCTTCCCATAAAACAATTTGTCCCAATCCACTCCTTATAAATCCTTTCGCATCTTCTTAAAGTTAACTTTTCTGCAATCAAATCTCCCAACCCTGGGTCCCGACCTATCCTTCTCCTTAATTATATTTAAACTAATGGCATTGAGATCACGGGACACGAAGTGCTCCCCAAAACATACCTCGGTCACCTGACCTATCTCATTCACTAACTGGAGATCCAACACTGTTCTTTCTCTAGTTGGTACCTTTATGTGTTGCTGCAACAAACTATCCTACTCACATTTTACAAACTCCAAACCATCCAGCCCTTTTACCGTATGGGCTTCCCAATCTATGTGTGCAAAATTAAAATCTCCCACAATGGCAACCTTTTTCTTACTACAAATACCTGCTATCTCCTTACAAATTTTCTCCTCCAATTCTCGCACCCATTATGTGGTAAATAATACACCCCTATAAGTGTTACTATATGTTTTCCATTCCGCAATTACACCCAAATAGCCTACCCATCTGAGCCCTCTCATGTATCCTGCCAGAGCATCGCTGTCACATTTTCTCTGACAAGCAATGCAACACCTCCCCGCCTTGTCCCTCAGATTCTATCACATCTGAATCAACGAAATTCAGGAATATTTAGTTGCCAATCACACCCCTCCTACAACCATGTCTCTCTAATAGCTACAACATCATACTTCCAGTTATCAATCCATGCTCTAAGCTCGTCCACATTTTTTACAATGCTCCTAGGATTAAAATAAATGCATTTAGAAATTTTCCACCTCTTACTCTCTCTTTATCACTAAGGCTGCAAACAACTTTGCTCACTCTTTTTTTTTTCCTTCTCCGCCTACATCTGTTCTTGCACTCTGGTTTCCTTGTCTCCCCGCTTGTATCTATTTTAAATCCGCTGCAGCCTCTCTAGCAAACCTACCTGCAAGAATGTTTGTCCCCCTCCAGTTCAGATGTAAACCGTCCCGCCGGAACAGGTCCCACCTTCCGTGGAAAACTTCCCAATTATCTATAAATCTGAAGGTCTCCCTCCTGCACAGCCACGTGTTGATCTGCGCTATATTATTATTTCTAAACCCGCCAGCATGAGATTGCTATCCTGGAGGTCTTGCCTTTAAATTGGCGCCGAACTTCCTGAATTCACTTTTCAGAACCTCTTCACTCTTCCTACCCACGTCTTTGGTCCCTACACGGACCAGGACATTCTGTTGTTCACTGCCCCCGACGACACCCCCACCCCCCCTTGGGAATACTAACAAATCGATCCTGTCTATCGCGGACCTTGGCACTAAGGAGGCAACAGACCATTCGGGCTTCTCGATCTCCTCCACAGAATCTTTTATCTGTCCTTCTAACTATCGAACTCCCTATCACTACTGCTCTCCTCTTTTCTCTCTTTCCCCTCTGAGCTGTGGGTCGAGATTCAGAAACAGAGACACAACCACTGCAAATTTTTCCTTTTAGGTCGTCCCCATCAACTGTATCCAATACGATAAACTTGTACTTATTATTGGTGAGTCCGGCCACAGGGGTGCTCTGCTTATTCGGTCTATTCCCTTTCCCTCTCCTGACAGTCACCCAGCTACCTGTCTCCTGACTCATAGTGGTGACTATATCTCTGCAACTCCTGTTTATTTCTGGCTCTGTCTCCTGATTGATCCGAAATTCATTCAGCTCCAGCTCCAGTTCCCTAGCTCCGTTTGTCAGGAGCTGCAGCCGGATGCACCTTTTACAGGTGTAGTCATCATGGACAATTGTGCTCTCCCTGACTTCCCACATACTGCAAACTTAGCACTCAACTGCTCTAACTGCTGCTTCCATTACCTACCCTTAAGGTAATTAAATTAATTTCAGAACATAATCCAGCAAGTTAGTCTGTACTTCTTTATTAATCCACTGTTCTTTTAACAAGGCCAAAGGGCCTCTAAGTCTATGTCCAAACTCAAGTTCAAAAGGACTAAAACCTAAGGATTCCTACACTGACCCCTGTACTGCAAATAGAAGTAAATGTACGCCCTCAACGCAATCCTTTTCATTTTCCACACAATACGTCCTAATCATAGTTTTGAGGGTAGAATGGAATCTCTCCAAGGCTCCTCGCGATTCTGGATAGTAGGCAGACGAGTTAATCTGTTTGGCTCCAAGCTGTCACAAAAAAACTATGGGTCAATTGTTTAAGGAAAAATAACAAGATGGCTTGAGTCGCACAAATAGATTGAGGTGTTTTTATTTACCTCAAAATAAGACAAAAACTGGGAAAAATTATATACAGCTACCCTCAGACTAAACACAAACGAATACTAACCCAAAACCCTTGGTAACCTGAGGCGTATAACTGCTAAACCTCTCCCCCCAGACCAATCAAAAGTTAATTAACTCAATTATCCAATTAGAGATGGTATCCTCCTCCATCAGCACACCTGTGCAGGTTGCTACTGCCTCTATATGAGACAGCTCCATGCAGCAGCTCTGGTTCAGACTCAGTTACTATTACTGCTCGGGTTGAGTGTTTTGCTGAGTGCACCATGTGCCGTCCGTAGTCAGTGACGGGCCTTCGTCACATTACCACCCTCCTCTCCTGCAGCAGCAATGTTTGGAAGTCTTGACAGGAAGTCAGCTGTGATGTTCTCCTTGCCTGCTTTGTGCCGCACACAGGACCTGAAAGGATAAAGTTCCTGGCAGCACCTAGTCACCCTGGCATTCCGATCCTTCATTGTCTGGATCCAGGTCAGCGCTCTGTGGTCCGTCTGCATGTCAAACTCCCTCCCAAGAAGGTAGTACCTGAAGCTGTCCCTGGGGCGGTTGTAGTCCCTGGAATCCACCCGTGTTGATTTTGATGGAGTCCCCTCCCTGGCGTTCAGGTACTTCATGCCAACTTGGCTGCCGTCAGTCCATCCTCCGGTTCATGCCACCTCCCCCCCCGCCCCCCCCCCCCAACATCCTGATGTCTGAGGATGTACCTGCAGCAGCTGCTCCAGGATGATGGTTTCCACCAGCTGATCCTTGCTTCTCTGCCCTGGCCACTTTGAGCATGGTAGAGGCCCTTCAACCGGTGATACGTTTCTGTCGGTGTCTCCCCAGATGGTGCTGAGGTTGCCCGTAACCGTTAATTGTAGGTCTCTGAAGAGGTGTCAAATTTGGCCAACAGCGCCTCCCTCACGTCCGTATAACAGTTAGGCTTGTCTTCGTCCATGGCCGTGTAGGCCTCCAGGGCCTTCTCGGTCAGCAGGGGCACCTCTCACAGAGCCACTGCCGTTATTTTGCCATGCGTTCAAAACGTAAGAGGTAATTTTCAATGCCCTCACCTTGCAGATACACTGGTATCTTTGGTTCTTTACGCTGGACTGCTGGGGGTTGAACAGAAGGATTAATCTGTCTGCCAGTGGAAGACACCAATGATTGCCCAAAGTCGGAGGAGTCAGGTGGACTTCCCCATCTGGGCGCTGGAGGTGGAAGTTCCAGTCGAAGACTCTCACCCTCTGCTGTGGGGGACTGCCCTGCTGGGGACAGCTGTAGGACTGGCTTGCGGGAGGCCTCCAGTGAGCTTTGCAGGCTCCAGTCTCTTCGGGGGCGTGGGCTCGAATCCCAACGCTGCCACCATATGTCACAAAATACTGTGGGACAATTGTTTAAGAAAAATAAAGAGATGACTTGAGTCGCAAAACTAGATTGAGGTGTTTTTGTTTACCTCACAATAAGAAATAAAATGAAAATAAAAGAATATATAGCTACCCTCAGACTAAACACGAAAGAATACTAACCCCAAGGCCTTGGTAACCTGAGTCTTTTAACTGCTAAGCCCTTCCTCCTAGACCAACCAAAAGCTAATTAACTCAATTATCCAATTAAGTATGGTATCCTCCACCATCAGCACACCTGTGCAGGTTGCTGCTGCCTCTATATGAGGCAGCTCCATGCAGCAGCTCTGGTTCAGACCCAGTCACTATTAGTGCTGGGGATGAGTGTTTTACCGCGTGCACTATGTGCTGTTCGTAGTTAGTGGCGGGCCTTCGTCACACAGCTTATAAGCTATCTGCTGGAACAAATCAGACATAAAATTACTACCTTGATCAGATTGCATTTCCTCAGGCAACACAAAACAATAAAGAATGTTATGACCGCCGTTATTACATTTTTAGCCATTATATTCTTGAGTGGTATTGCCTCTGGAAGCCTAGAGGCTGTGCACATGATGGTCAGCAAATATTGATGGCCAGTTTTGGTGTTTGGCAATGGGCCTACACAATCTACAATAATTTTGGAAAATGGTTCACCAAATGCAGGAAAAAGTTGCACTGGGGCCACTGGAGTCACTTGATTAGGTTTACCTACAATTTGACAACTATGACAAGTTCTGCAAAATGTAGGCACATCTTTTTTTAAATCAGGCCAGTAAAAAATGCTTAAAAATCTTGTTCGCAGTTTCCATCACACCTTGATGGCCACCCAAGGGCTTAGTATGAGCCAGAGTTAAAATCTCATTCCGATAAACTTTAGCAATTACTACCTGGTGATTAAGTTCCTATTATTCACTTCAGTAATTGTAGATGATCTCCACTTCCTCATAAATATTCCCTTCTCAAAATAATATCCTACTGGCACTTTCGCAATTTCACTATCTGGGAGAGTTTGTTCCTTTAATTTCATAATCTCAGGGTCTCTACTCTGCCTTGCTAACATGTCCGTCCGAGACGGAGACAAATCTTCATGGTCAGACTTATTACATGAGTCTTGATCAAACAATGAACGTAAGAAAATATCTGACACATCCTCAAAATTCGAATCCTAAGTCGGACAGTCATGAGTAACAGACCCATCCTGCACAACAATCTTTTTGGCCATAGCTCGGGTTACAACACATGAGGAATCCGTGTTAGAATCCATTTTTGGTTCATCAGAGATGGCCTTTATCGTTAAATGCACTTCAGGAAAATTTTGTCCATCTGCTAAGTCATTCGCTAACGATAGAAAAAAAAAACATCGCTCACGGGTAAACTGGGTTGTAGACCTGTTTTAACAGGTCCTGTAACTAACTTTGACCTTAAATTTACCCTATTCAAATATACAGGCATAAAGGCACTCCCAGCAACTCTTATAAAGTTAACGTCATCAATGTTAGACTCATCACTAAACGTTATAACACTATCTAACATAAGTGACTGAAAAGCTCCAGTATCACAAATGATTTTTATTGACACTGGAGTGGATCCATCTTTCAAGGTTAAAAACCCTCCCGTTATAAAATGGTCATATCCCCTCTTAACTTGGTCGGACTCTAACAAAGCTTCATTTGTATTTTTCTAACTCTGTGGATTTACAGGTTTTTCAATATGTTGCACACAAACATCTGGGACTGCCTCCTTCACCTTCATCTTCAAATGGAAACTGTTAGCTATTACATGACCAGATTTCTTACAGTAATTACAAAGATAACCAAAATATCTTTCCTTCACAAGTTTCCCTTCAGTCTTACCTTTCTCACTCACTTCTGATTTACTTTTTACCCGGAGGAAATTTAATCTCATGAATTAAAGCAGACTCATCTGCTAATTTTGCAGACTCCTGCAAGTATGTCACTATGTCAAACAGGGACGCACCTTTTAAATTCCTCCATTAAAATCAACTCTTTTAAGATATTATACTCCCCATTCACATGCTTAGAGGAAACTCATCTCTCAAAACACACAGTTTTATCGTATGCAAGTTCCATGTAAGTTCTTTTTTCCACGGATTTCTTCAAATATCTAAATGTTTCTCTATAAGCTTCTGGAACCATTTCATACGCTTTCAGGATATCCTGCTTCACAATATCATAATGAAGTGCTTGCTTAGCAGTTAAAGCTGTATAAACTTATTGTGGTTTACCTTTAATTACACTTTGCAACATCACTGGCCATTTATCTTTCGGCCACTCTGAAATCAGAGCAATAGTTTAAAAATGCTGGAAATTCTTATCTACTTCTGCTGCTTTAAATGGAGGAGCCAATATAACTTCCCGACTAGCAAAAAACGATTTCCTAAAACCAGAGGACTGATTCCTGGACTTTAATTTCTCCATCGCCTACACAAACTCCCTCTGCTTATCTGCTTCTCTAGCTGCAAATTCCTTCTGTTTATTTGCAGCTTATAATCGACTTCGTTCCAAATCAGTTTAATTGCTTTAACTTTATTTGTGCGATATCTAACTGCATCTTTAGATTATTCATTGGAAACATATCTAACACTTCTTCATCAAAATCACCCGAGTCTTCATAGTGTGCTGCTATTTGTTTCTGAATTGCTGACTTTGTTATAACCTTCAAAATTTCTTTGAGTTCCGACCTTCTTGCAATCTCGGGTACATTACCCTTTTCGCCTTTGCTAATACCTCCCAGTTTGGCGATGCCATAAACTCGTCAATATTCATTGCTGCCGAATACTACCCACAGACCAATCAAACAAAAGAATCGGATATTTACCTTTTTCCAAATCAGATTGATAATTTAAAAAAAACTTAAGCTCAAAATCGAAACGTTTGCAGCTGAGCCCCCAATTTACTATTATGTCATCAGCAACAATAAATATAGAATTGAGTCAGGTTTTATAAACAAACATAAACATTTATTAAACTCTGCTCGACAATATGAAAAAGCAAATAAACGATGAACTTAACCGGAAGTGAGCCGATATACGGCAATTTAACAAACAGTCGAACTCTGGAACAGTACTTAAAGTGGTAAATACAAACAGTCTTAAAGTGGTAAATTCGAAAGTCCCAGTGATTTATACAGGCAGAAAGTAAAAACTTCCCTTACAACTGATTTCTTCGGTGACGTGAGTTCCTGCGGATCCCAGCCGAAAGATGCCGTGTCCAAAGAATTCACAACGAAGGAAACACAATGGCTTAAAGGAACTGACCTTTTTCCTGGAGGGTAAACACTGCACAAACATTCTTGATTTTGCAGGGGCTATCTCAGATGCAGGCCACTATTCCTGATCGAAGACTCAATATGATCGATCATTTATAAAACCGCCAAACGACACCAACTTTACTCAATCCTTCGTGTTTCCGTTCTTTAGTGAGGTCTTCACTCTCCAATACGAGACTGTAAAGGTAAATCAAAGGTGCAACAGACAAAAAAAAAAAACTGTCAGCGATTGGCGAAGCCGCCGGTACAATTTGTTTGTACCTTGTAATATAAAGTAAAAACAACACTTTAAAACGAAACTGTGTCATGAGCCAAATACGCTGCCAACCTAACTGACGAATTAATTGCGTGACTACAGGGGTTCCTCCTTTATATATTTATTGGGAACATGCCATCACGTGACCTCACACCGGCGGGAAAATTGCATCATGTGAGCTCACACTCGGGGGAAAACTACATCATCCCACCGTCACAAGACCATCAGGCTCGCAAGTTACTCAATTACATCATGTTCATAAGACAGTCACAAGATTCCCACGAGGTATGCAGCAAACCATATACGTATAGAATTGCTGTAATACCTCGCAGGCTTTGAATGTATTACCTGTTTAATAATGGGCAAAGCTGTTTTCCTCTGCATGCATACTTCTTTTGAATCTTTGAAGTGATCTCTTGCCGTGGGGCACAAGATCCCTCTATTCCACCGCGATACTAACAATCCTGACTTTAACCTTGTATTCTGTGTTATGAAGCCTATCATTTAATATATTCCCAGAATTGAAATCCATCTGCGACATATCAAGAACACCACTAATCCTTGCATCATGTGCAGGAGGAGAACATGGCGCCGCGACAGCCGGTGGTGGTGTCTGTTATCTATCAAGTAGAGAACCGTGCACAATTCTGATTTGATGGAGAGACGGACGTGAGAGTACGGAGGAACATCTGGAAACTTCTGAAATGCCCGCTTCGTTGACACTGCTACTGTGTGGTAACCGGGATCTCCGGAGCAGAAGGCCCCGAAATCCTCGTCTTTGCGTGTTTCAGCGGCCGGGGCGAGGTTGAAGACGCTCGGCAGAGGATGGCGCTAGGGAAGCTGTATCGGAGGGCTGGGCGCAAGCTCGAAGCTTCCGGAAGGATGGATTCATTGTCGGCTGTGGTCGGCTGCTTCCAAGGCATCGGCAAGTTGACGGTGCCTGGAGGTTTATGTCAGGGAGTTTTTCCTTTTTGCCTATCGAGGACTCGGGAATTGATCGACTCGGGGACTTTTGAGACTTTATTTACCGTGCCCATGAAGGTTCTTCATCGAATTATGGTATTGCTTTGCACTGCTGTAACTATACGTTATAATTATGTGGTTCTGTCAGTGTTAGTCTTTGGATTGTCCAGTTTTCTGTGATATCACTTCGGAAAAAAAAAAACACATTGTATCATTTCTTAATGCATGTATGCATTTCTAAATGACAGTAAAAGAGGACTGAATGTTCTCATAATCTAAAAATGCTCTAACATAATTTTGAACGTTTTCTATTGATTTTCACCGATATCGGCCAGCATGCTTAACGTTTCGATCCATGAAAATTGATTACACAGGCGTAGTTGTTTCTGTTAGAAAGTACAGTCTGAAGCTCGTCTTGCCTCTGTTATTGAAGGACAATAAAGCGACCAGGGAAAGAAGAATATGTTTTTTTTTTTCACCGAGAGGTTCTGAATATCCACAGTACCCTACCAGACAAATACGGAGACTGAAAAATTAACACATTTAATGAAAATGTTTGGAAAAAAATGTTTTGTTTCCTTTTGTTTCGCCTGTGTACTACCATGATGTACTTATGCATCAACGTTATCTTACAAGATGGCAGGCACCGACAAATTTCCCTGTCTAGCTCTTTACCTCAATATGTATTACAGAATTATTCGTTACTCTCAAGTATGAAAAATTGCTGTAGGTTTCAGTGTTGATGTTGTATGTTATTTTCCGCAGAAGCAATAAGATACAACATCGGCCCAATGTCCTTCGAATGTCTTCGAGAGAATAAGTCTTTAATTTCTTTCAGGTATTACTGGGTTTATCTGTGAAATTACACGGGACTAAAATTTCGTATTTCAAGTGTTTTTTTTTTCCAAATATTTTAATTGCCGGCCTCAGTCGAAGTTTATGATGGCAGGAATATATTAGCTCCAATTATCCGTGCAACGTGGTGGAACTACATCAGTAATTATGTTACACAACTAATTCCTGGAGGTTTTGCCAATCTCTCTCTCTCTCTCTCTCTCTCTCTCTCTCTCTCTCTCTCTCTCTCTCTCTCTCTCTCTCTCTCTCTCTCTCTCTCTCTCTCTCTCTCTCTCTCTCTCTCTCTCTCTCTCTCTGTATAAATATTGCAGGACAAATTTCAAATGCATTAGATTTGCTAGTCTCAGCCTGAAAATGCATGAGCCTCCATCGGGTCGAGTGCACGCCATCTGCTATCCAATACTTTCCACAGTTGGCAATTCAGGTAAATCATAATATCCCGAGTTGTGAAATCGTTGGTGTACGGTCTCGTTTTTGCACAATGTCTCTAAACAATCCATCCTGCAGTATACCTGATATATTTGAACATTCGGTTGATTTTCCAGCATGTCTTGGCATCTATTTAAAAGATTTTATTTATTATAAAACATTTTTGTTTCTTTTCCCCCAATCCATTATATATTGGGAGATCTTAATGTCAAGATTTTATGTCAAATTTCGAAAGTTATTTGAATGCTGGAAATATTCAATTGGGTTTTAGCAGCAGTTTTCGCTAAAGGAAACAGAGTTATCTGACAGGCACTATAGTGTTTCACTACATATCGTTCTTCCACACGGCGAGGGAAATCACAATTTCATTGGTATTGCAAATTTTCATCATTTTCATTTATTGTTATCCATTTGGAACCTGGAATAGACACAAAGACATAAAGACCCAGACAATCATTTGTAAATGTAACATGGGATTTCTTCCATAAATTATGATTAAAATATTGCTGTCGCACTAAAATGTTGATAATGTAATGCACTGATTGCATAACCTTCGTTAACGTATAAACTGGTTAGAAGGTATATTCTCTCCTGTATTTGGATGACTGAAATGCAATTAGTAATAAAACCCTTTTCTCGTATATTCTAAGCATTTGCAGGTTGGATCATACGGTACACCATCTTCACATTCACCTCTTTTATTTGGCATTTAAAAAAAAATAGTTTCATAACAGTGTTGAGACAGTGTTAACAGCATTAATCCCGAAGAAGGATCTTTCACTTAAGCATTAGTTATTGTGATGTTTAGAATTGGTTTAAGATTCGATAATGTGTGAAATGTTTTTTTTTGGAAGTGAATGCTTTTAGATCAATAAATTAGTCAATAAAACTGATAGAAAAATCCCATGCAAGTATATTTGTATGACCATTTAAAAACACTCATGTTTAAAGAAGACAAATATATATATATACATATCAGGCTTGCAGTAGTGGAGTGGGCGGATTGCAATCCATTCTCCGGCACTGCAACACTTGTGGGACCTTCGCCTTCCCCACATTTTAAAGAAGTGACCAGGCAAGCTTAACAGTTTAGGAAATTCCGTTGGCGTGCAACAGTTCCCATGGGACCAATCCAGGAGATGCAGAACGCAGCGAATAGCAGTCAGGCCTCGGACAGCGTGAAATAAAGAGCTGCTCTTGAGTAGAATGTGGATCAGAATCCTAATCCGGTTTAAACTGGAAATCCCAAAATTCTACAAAATTACAAACATTATAGAGAAAAATAAGGAACACCTGCAGTTTTCTGGGGATCGTGCAACATTCAGATATCTGGCTGCTGAGTGGAAGATGCTGGTTCTATATTATTGCCAGTGGTTATTTAGGATCATGTACCTTTACCCGATGGTGGCAAGGAGAAAGGTGCATGCCTCAAATGATGAGAATCTTGAGAGATGCGTACTATTTTTTTTTAAGATACCGCCCTTTGAAGGCTGGAGGTTACGAATAATATTTGGTTCACAGAACTTTTCAGTGTTTCCGAAATATTTTGTAATTTTCATATCTGTAATTTATAATCCATAAATAGATATGTCTCTAATTCTAATCACAATATAACGAATTTTCGAAAGGGAAGTTCACATGTTTGTAACAATGATGATTAAAACAAATAAATTAAGGAGATTTAAACTTCTGTTGCACCACGACCCAAGTCCGGGAATACTGCCTTGAAACGATCAACACAAACAATATTTGTTTCCCAGAATAAAATTTGCGTGGAAATTTCGATTAATACGGGTGCATTTCCCGACTTCCACTCTAAAGTGCAGAAAGCGGGGAAGCCTTGCTGTGTTCACGTCATTTTGCTGATGGCTGGTCAGAGCCCAACTTAAGACGTTTATGTTTGCCATTTATCTGCGCTTCATTATTTTCTTTTACTTTAATATCTCCTGTGCAGTTAATCTCCTGGCAATTATTGCCCTGTCTCGCGAGAAGTGGGGCCTCTCAAAATGCATCACCTGCTACCTTTCGGCCATGGCAGCGGCGGATGTGCAGGTTGTCATTTTGCCTTCATCTTCAAGCGGTGAAATCATCGGACCAAAGTCAGCATGGATTTGTGAAAAGAAAATCATGTCTGACGAATCTCATAGAATTTTTTGAGGATGCAACTAATAGAGTGGATAGGGAAGAACCAGTGGATGTGGTATATTTGGATTTTCAAAAGGCTTTTGACAAGATCTCACACAGGAGATTAGTGTGCAAAATTAAAGCACACGGTATTGGGGGTAAGGTATTGATGTGGATAGAGAATTGGTTGGCAGACAGAAAGCAAAGAGTGGGAATAAATGGGACCTGTTCAGAATGGCAGGCAGTGACTGGTGGGGTACCGCAAGGTTCAGTGCTGGGACCCCAGTTATTTACAATATATATTAATGACTTGGATGAGGGAATTAAATGCAGCATCTCCAAGTTTGCGGATGACACGAAGCTGGGCGGCAGTGTTAGCTGTGAGGAGGATGCTAAGAGGATGCAGGGTGACTTGGATAAGTTAGGTGAGTGAGCAAATTCATGGCAGATGCAATTTATTGTGGATAAATGTGAAGTTATTCACTTTGGTGGCAAAAACAGGAAAACAGATTATTATCTGAATGGTGGCCGATTAGGAAAAGGTGAGGTGCAACGAGACCTGGGTGTCATTATACAACAGTCATTGAAAGTGGGCATGCAGGTACAGCAGGCGGTGAAAAAGGCGAATGGTATGCTGGCATTTATAGCGAGAGGATTCGAGTACAGGAGCAGGGAGGTACTACTGCAGTTGTATAAGGCCTTGGTGAGACCACACCTGGAGTATTGTGTGCAGTTTTGGTCCCCAAATCTGAGGAAAGACATCCTTGCCATAGAGGGAGTACAAAGAAGGTTCACCAGATGGATTCCTGGGATGACAGGACTTTCATATGATGAACGACTGGATGAACTAGGCTTATACTCGTTGGAATTTAGAAGATTGATGGGGGGCTCTGATTGAAACGTATAAAATCCTAAAGGGATTGGATAGGCTAGATGCAGGAAGATTGTTCCCGATGTTGGGAAAGTCCAGAACGAGGAGTCACAGTTTGATAATAAAGAGGAAGCCTTTTAGGACCGAGATTAGGAAAAACTTCTTCACACAGTGGTGGTGAATCTGTGGAATTCTCTGCTACATGAAACAGTTGAGGCCAGTTCATTGGCTATATTTTAGAGGGAGTTAGATATGGCCCTTCTGGCTAAAGGGATCGGGGGTATGGAGAGAAGGCAGGTACAGGGTTCTGAGTTGGATGATCAGCCATGATCATACTGAATGGCGGTGCATGCTCGAAGGGCCGAATGGCCTACTCATGCACCTATTTTCTATGTTTCTATGTTTCTATGTTCAATTGGATCGTCGGAATTTACTTCCCTGGAAATAACCTCTCCATCACTCCAATATGCCGCTTCAAAACACTTCTCGTATTTGCAACTACGGACACTTCCGTCTGGCTAACTGTTGTGTTCACAGTTGATCGTTTTTTCGCCATTTGTTGCCAGAAGCTAAAAAATATATATTGCACTGTAAGTACTGCAGTTGTAATTATTTGCACGGTGTCAATATTCAGCTATTTGAATTATATTCCCTTGTATTTTTCACTGGAGCCTCTCTACAAATTGTACAATTTTCCCTGGTACTGTCGATTAAGATTTATATTTTAGGCATTTACCCCCATGGTAGCCATTTTCCTATTTCAGTCACATAACAACACCTTTCCTTCCATTTTTCATAATTCTGCTGTTGAATGTTCTGACAGTGAGATACATTTTTTTGTGACGACTAAGGCCAACAAGGCTTTGTGGGTCAACAATAGGACTGAGAAGTGTCCGGATCTTGACATGCAGAATCGGAAGAAATCTATTGTTTTACTGCTCAGTATTTCCGCCAATTTTATCCTGTTACGGCTGACATACACAATTCCCTATATATATTATAGAATTACTAATACTTATTCTTACACGGGTTATAATGACCCGGTGTATATTCTGGAGGAAACAGGAAACATGCTTGTGCTTCTGAGGTGTTGCACCAACACATTCATTTATACCGTTAGTCAGAAGAAATTCAGAGAAGAACTGAAGAAACGGATGCTATATCCGATATATCGGATTCCCATGTTTGTCCAGAAACATATGGAAAATTGAAACGCTAGTGTATAAGTTGCATTTTCATGCAATTAATTACCCAGTGCCAAAGCGTGATAGACTTTTGTCAACAGTAGTCGACCAAGTGATGCTTAACTCATTTTCTCCAGTTCGAAATAGTTTCTAGGATCTTATGTCCCGATTCTCTTTCCTGCATCAGCGTTCAAGCTTACACCACGTCAATATTTTATTCTTTTATTGTTCAGTTTATTATCGGTTATTTTGTCCCCAGCAGTTAATGACAATATTATTTCATCTATTAAGGAAATATCCACCTTAATTATAGAGAGAGAGCTTCACGACACTGAAAATCCTTCCCGCAATGCATCAATCTGATTTTGCGTTCGTACAACTGGGTACAATTTATGAAAAAAAACATTGATTGTACGAACATTTATCCGTCGCATTTGGATGGATTTGTACATCAAGCCCACGACACTCAGCATGTGGATATAAAATATAGGAGTCATGCCATATTATTGCAACTATTCTATGTTGGAGAATGCTGATTGGAATCCTTAAGCCACTCACTTCCAGCCGCAAGAGCAGCTACCTCAGATGAAATATTTCGCAAATGAACAACTGGAGTAAGCCAAATCACTTTAGTTGTGTAACACTCTGTCCACTATGCTCAATCCGTCTTAAAATAGACCATTAATTCTGATAACAGTGTTCTTTCCTTGTAAAAATATGTATAATTGTTAATTTGACTGTATGCTTAATAAAGAAAACAAAGAAGAAAAAAAAAAGAGCCATTCTCATGAAACCGCCTAATGCGCAACATTGGAGCTCACTGATAATGTCGTTCTTTCATTATCGACATCCTCCAATCGTCGCTGACCTTCAAGTCCACTCCAAGTCCACTCCATCTGGCGGTCCGCAAACTCTCTGCATTCGGTCTTCTCTCCTCCTATGTCCCCGCAAAAGACCGCAAACTCCCGCCTCCCAGACAAACTAGAAAGAACAAAATCCCACTCATTGGCTAACATGCCCCGTTATTTCTAGTCATAACCCAGACATTGCTGCTACAGAGAAACTGTTGTCTTAGCGGTGGGACATTCCAAAAAAAAAACAAAACATTACATTAGCACTGAAACCTTACAGCGTGTACAGATCCATTAAACAAATCTGCAAAAATACAAACGCAACTTTCATGTAAAGAAACATAAAATAAACAGAAGGATAGATAGATCGAGGGACAGGTATTAAATAATAAACATAAACAATACACGAAACAAATTATGAACAGCTTCTGCAACCTCCCAAATAGCGTACTGTTATGTAGACTACAAGATTAATCTTGGATACGGTATCATGCAACTTGGCAGGATAGAGATTATCTGCAACAGCGTAAAGGAAGATCGGTTCTATGAAGCAACAGTATCAGTATTAAAATAAAGAGAATTACAACGGAAATATTAGAGAGAAGGTGGACACAATTCATTGGAAAAGAACAACTGGCAGGGTTGACGGCAGGGCAGCAATAGCTGGAATTTCTGGAAGTAGATCTAAAGGCACAGGATACAAGCAATACCGAAGGGGAAGTACTATTCTAACGGAAAAGTGACACTACTGTGGCTAACACGAGAAGTCAAGCCAACATAAAAGCAAAAGAGAGGATTTACAATTGAGGAAAAATAGTGGCAACTGAGATAATTGTGGAACTTTTAAAAACAACAGAAGGCAATCAAAAATTCACTAGGAAAACACAGTGAAATACCAAAGTACGCTAGATAATAATATTAAAGAGGATACTAAAAGTTTCTTCAGATTCATTAAATGAAAATGAGAGGCGAGAGTGTCTATTGGACAGCTGGAAAACGACGCTGGGGATGTAGTGATTGGGGTCCAAGTTATTGGCGGACCAGATGAGTAAGAATTTTGCATCTCATTTCACCTTGGAATACAGTAGCACTATCATAGAATTTTCAGCTGTAGGTATGTGAAGTTACCATTACTAGAGGGAAGGGTCTTGGGAAGCTAAACAGTCCGACTGCGGTTTGTAAGTGGACTGCAGGGTGTACACAGTATTATGAAAAAAAAACGTGGTTGAAGAGATATGGAAAGCATCATTAATGAATTTACAAGGACCACGACATTCTGCAATGCTTCCGGAAGACTGAGCAATTGTAAATGTCAGTCCACACTTGGAAAAGTGAGAGAAGCTGAAAAAATGTAGATAAATAAGTCTGAACTCAGTGGTAAGAATGGTGTTAGATACCATTGTTCACGATGGAGACATTGATAGAATACGGAGCAGTCAGCATGGTTTCCTGAAGTGAAAAATTAGCCTGAATACTCTGCTGAAATTCTTTGAAAAATAGCAAGCAGGATAGACAAGGGAGAACCAGTTGATGTTATGTACTTGGATTTTCAGAAGGTCTTTGACAAGGTTAGGTTTTTAAAGGGAACATGAGGGGAAATCCATTAACTTGGAGCATCGTGTGAGTATGGAATGAGCTGACAGCACAAGTGCTCCATTCGATCTCAAATTCAACATTTGACAATTGTGGATAGGAACATCAATAGAAGGCATATGGAAATTCATAGTTCTCCTGAATGTCGTTGGGTGTGGATAGTGTTAATGGTTGCCAACGTGAACTCTGTTACTAAATCACTATGCCTTCTCAGGAGACGAATGGACAAAGAAAAACAGAAGAGACAGACAATATCTTGTAAGATACTTTTCCTCGCCTACATCTGATCATCCAAAGCCACTATAAAACTGGCACGCTCATGAGATGGCCTCTCTGTTTGCTCATGAGTTACAAACGTTTGTATTTTATATCGCACTTTCTCTTAAAGTCTGTATCTCCGTCCTGATCAAAAAAAAAAAGAAAAAGTTATTTTATCTTAGCATAGCGTTGATTGCCTTTCATCAAGATTCTATTTCAACCAGGTCGAACCATGTTCTTGTGCCGCTTATCCAGAATGAGATACTGTTGCATTAAGGTACGTACTAAGCAACTCAGGAATAAACCTCTTATCATCTGTCTTAATTTCTATAGATTTAGAAATTAATTCAAAATACTTGTCGGTGATATTGAGCCATTTTTTTAAAGTTCTGAATTGTATTCAATTATTCTTGCCATGGGTACCAATACACTGGGAGGCATTATTTGTTTGCTAGACATTATCTGTCGATGCATTATCTCATCTATGTGATAAAAATAAAAAAAAAAACATATATAGTGCTGCAGGAACAGAGAATGCGCAGTTCATGTAGAAAGTACAGTGCATAGGTGAGTACGAGGAACACTTTGCGTTCAAGAGTTGAATAGCTGATCGTTTACCGTTTCGTTTCAGAGTCCCTTGACGACAGGATAGAAGGCTATTGGGCAGAGTTCAAACTAGAATTCTGGGAGGCGGGGGGGGGGGGGGGGCGAGGGGTGGTGTGGTAGAAACCGAACAGAAGAGATGGAGGAAGGGGATGTTGGCTCACAAATAGAGAAAGCTTATAGACAGTGCGAGAGGGAAGATAGGCAGATCATAAAAAAGGGATGCTGTCAGACCAATGGATTAAGATGAGTCTATTTTGATGTAAGGAATATTATGAGCAAAGAGTATGAGCTCAGATCGTGAATCAATACCTAGGGCTATGATGTTGTGGCCAATATAGAGACTTGGATGGCTCGGGACAGGAATGGCTACTTGGAGTTCAAGACTGATGGAGGTGGCAGATGGTGTTCAAACCAGATAAGTGTAAAGTGGTTTATTTTGGTAGTTCATAATATAATGGAAGAATATGGTATTAATTGTAAGACTCTTAGCAGTGTGGAGAATCAGAGGGATCTTGCGGTCCGAGTCCACAGGAAAATCATATCTCCTCCGAAGGTTGACTCGATGGTTAAGAAGGCATATGGTGTTTTGGCCTTCATCAACCGTGGGAGTAGAGAGGTACTGTTGCAGCAGTATCAGACCTTGTCATACTCCACTTGGATTACTGTTCTCAGTTCTGGTCGTTCACTACAGGAAGTATGTGCAAACCATAAAAAGGGTGCAGAGGAGATTTACAAGGATGTTGTCTAGATTGGGGAGCATGCCTTATGAGATTAATTTGAGTAATCTCGGCTTTTATTTTTTTCTCCTTGGAGCGACGGAGGATGAGAGATGACCTGATAGAGGTGTATAAAATGATGAGAGACATTGATCCTGTGGATAGTCAGATGCTTTTCCCAGTGCTGAAATGTTAACACGAGAGGACACAGTTTGGAGATGCTTGGTAGTAGGATACAACGGAAATGTCAACGGTAAGTTTATTAAACAAATAGTGGCGAGTGGTGTGCAGGGATGCCGGGGAGGGTTATAGAGAAGGTTACGATAGGGTCTCTTCAGAAAATCCTGGATTGGTACATGCGAGCTTAAAAAATAAAATAGTTCTATAGGTAACCCTTGTTAGTTTCCAATGAAAGTACCTGTTCGGCACAACATTATGGGCCGAAGAGACTTTAATGTGCTGCAGGTTTTCTCTGTTTCTATATTTCTGAGGTAAAACAGTGTGAGCATGATCTGAAAAGGTTCCTTCGCTAGGTTTAGCGGTTCATGTCTACAAGTTTTCCTAAGGTATTTTACTATATTTCCAAGGTTTTTAGTTTTTATTTTTATTTCCAAGGCCCATTCAATATGTTTACTTTTTTTTTAACGCCCTCGCCATCTTGGGGACTCCCGAGCTTCCCCATCGGCCCCGCCTCATGTTTCTTGATCTCAGTCTGTTGCCGTTTCCAGTTCTCTCAGGAATCCCCGGTCTCTCAGTCTGTTGGGGTTCCCATGTCTCTGAGTCTCTCTGCATCGCCAATTATCCTACCTCTTGAGTTTTCCATTTCTCCCTCTCAAGTTCCCCATGGCTTTCAAGTCACCTGGGATCTCGCGTTTTCAGGTCTCCCTGTGCCATCAGACGCCAGATACAGCTAGGAAGCCGGTTCTATAGTAAATGCATCAGGCCCGTGGAGGGCATCAAAGAACATTGAGCTCTGAGGTTTTTAGTGTACCTGAATTGGTTAATTGTTGCTTAAAAATAGTTACTAATGGTTTGAGTTCCTTGTGTTTTTATCGAGCGACCTGCTTTTTGTAATGCGGTTTCTTGTTGCTTTCTATTTAAATGTGTTAAGTTCATTTTGATAGGCTCAAGGATTCTGTGTTAGTTTTATTGTTGAAGTACGTGTCCGATTAGTTCCAATCGGAGGGTTCTCATTTTGTGCATCATCCGTCTCAGGGTATCACTTGGTCAATCTATCTCTGTAAAAGCTCTTGTTTCTGCCTCTACGTGGATGTCTTTGGCTTCGATATTGGTAGTGCATACCATGGCACTTGTCTACCAGCATCAAGGAAGGACATCTTGGTCTAGTCAATCATCCGGGCTAAAGGAGGAGGGGGGCAATTGCACTCGTGAATATGCAGGTGTCAGCTAATTACTACTTCTTTGTGCTAGTATTTAGCTCCACTCATTACTTCGTAGTACGTGTTCCGGACTCGGACATAGCAACGCCTCTCTGCCTCTTTTGTTCTCTGCGTTGCCTAAGCAATTGGACTGTCGAGTCCACTCACTCTGAAGGCCAACTAGCGGTGTTCGTTTTATTCTTAGTTGTCTTTTCCGTCGGACTGTATGGTTCGTTTTCCATTTGAGAGTTTTAGTTAACCCCATGTTTGGCCTAGCTTTTACTGTTTTCTTTTTTCCCTTTAAAAGCGTTCGCTTAAAAGTCTGTCAACTATCGATCTGCTGCAGTGTTTTCCACTCCTCACGTGGTCCATACCGCACCTAGTAACACAGGACCCCGGAGGAATAATGTCTGGTTTTCTCTCGGTACATTTGGTTGTCGGGTTTAGAATAGAAAGATAGAACAAGTGTATTGCAGTAGATGTAATGCAGAGGACAGTGCGCCAGGTTCATGGTTCATTGGAATTTCTTCCTGTGCATGCTGGATATGATCTGTGGTTGCTGCATTTGATGCATTGAAGAGAAGACCATATAAATGTGGTGATGCAGGAACCTTTTCCTTGCAGAGTTCGATTCATTGCTCAATGATGCCACGCTCTAAAACAAATAAATGTTTCCGCAAAATTATGACGGTCAATTCGATATACGACGTTAACAGGACAACGCCATGCACTGCAATGGAATATACCCTTGTCTCCGATATTTATACTGATGAAATTATGAAGCCACGTTAATTTGGAAGCGTATCTAATCGATATGTCTAATACCTAGTACCTATAGAAAAGTGAATTCAGAATCATAGCTGCCATTCATATTAATTATCATTAGGTGGACTGCAAATTCAGGTGAGGAAATGCGTTTGAATGGGCAACAGTTTTAAAATGTCTAACTATAGACCGTTTGGAAAATAATTTGATTGGAAAAGTTCTGGCCACTGTTGAAAGACATGTTGACAACACGAGAGCTTTCCAGTTAGATATCTCAAGTAGCCTTCGTACACTCTCATGGTAACTCCCAACGGCAGGACGGAGATAAATAGTTCTCTGCTTTGAAAGAATTGTACAGAAGTCCTCATTTCGGAGTATAACCGCAGAGGGTTTTAGGGAGGGGGAACAGAAGAACAAATGGAGTTTAATCAAATATTTTCTATTTCAAGTGAAGCTAAATAGACTTTCGTAATCATGACATCGCTTCTGGAGTCGCGACTCAACACACAAAAAAGAACCTTGCAGTAGCCTTACTTTATTATTTTTTTTTTCTCTCAGATGAAACCTGTAAAATCTGAGGGTCAAACACACCCAATTACATGTATTTCTCAATTGCCAGCAACGTGCAGACTGTTCCAGTGATGTTTAGCATTGTATCCCTCTGGAGATGTTCAGAAATACTTCTGTATGGGCCTAATAGTATAATGCTATTGTGTGCTGATGTATTGAAGACGATAGTAGCACATATAACTAGAAGAAGTTGAAAACCCTTAACGCAGAGTGGAGATATCGGGACGCCGACATGATGGCGATTTTTTTTTTTTTTTTTTTTTAGCAGGCTTTCCTATTTTTACGAGGCCGAGTGCTAGCACGGATGGAACGCGTGCAAGGGAGCGGATGGATTCGAACTCGGGACCCTTCGCTCCCAAGTCCGGCGCTGATGCCACTATGCCAACAGTATAACTATTGGTACAATATAAATCCTACACAAGTTTCACTGTCTTTCAATTTCCTCTTTTAATTCAGCAAATTTGTGATGTGTTTCACCTATGGATTTCTATAAGCTGTGTGTGTTTGGAATGGGTATATTGCTTAAATAATTTGTTGATTATTATGGATTGTCTATTTGCAGTAATTGACTGAATTTAATATTTCTTGTATGACTCTGATTTTAGAACGGAATAAAGCTTGCGTTTAGGGTAAGCTACCATATATTTTGAATTTACACATTTTAAATCAAACTTTTGTGGATCCAGCAGGAAAACGATGTTCTGGCTATGCGATAAGTGAGGACAGTGAAGGAATTGAGCAATTCAGCAGCTGTCTCCGCCCAGGAAGTTGAACTACTTGCTGAGACCCATGCCTGTATCCTAGCAACAGACTGAAGTGCAGCCAAACAGCGAACTCAGTTCCGATTTTGAAGAATCCACCCCAGATATTTCTTCGTAGAAGACCTTACAAAACCGAAAAGTCATAAATGAATATTACTTTGAAGAGAGAGTTCACGACTATTTGGAACAAAAATAAAAAGGACCTATATGAGGGTTTCAGTGGAGGAGCCAAAAGTACAAGCCTACGCTGGATTCCTCTTTCAAAAATGTTTCGATTTTTAAAATAGAAAAGCTTGTGGAAAAGAAATTTCAAACAGATTAGAGTGCAGACTTTTATGTAGTCTCCCGTTATGCCCTGATTATGGAAACCTGGGGATTCCTGACTTCCTCTGCACCCCCGCCCCCCCATTAGTAATGCTACCTTTGCAAACAAATTACTCACCGCTCTACGGCGTCCTCCAGTTTTGGCTATTTTTAGATGTGCAGCCCATACTGTGGAATCTGATGAGATATTTAATGGAAATGCTCCGGCTGGTGCAGCAGCAAAACAGACAGCCTTGGATCCCACAATTTTAGTCCTCTCGGGAGCCCGACAAATTCTTATTAGGCAAAACCTATGGACGGGTATGCCAGATATGGACGGAATACGTAAATTCCATGGAGGACGTCCCTGAAGGACAGCACAAACTACGGTTCCAAATGAGTTACCACATTGAACCACAGACCAATTTATGGGTAATTACCGCAGGACAGGTTTGTGTTCCCTGGGTGTTCTTATATATCTTGATAGCTTATGTGCATAATTCAACATTTTTGGGCAAGGAGGGAATGGTTAATATCTTGGTGGCTCCCTGATTTACAGGAAGCAGCTGAAAAGCGAGCCACAGCAAAATCAAAATACAAAAACAAAAACGAATGCTGGAAAGGGATGCCCTGTGATTCTGGAATAACCCCCTTGCCTGCTGGACTTGTTCGTGTTTACAGCTTGATTTTATAGAATTACCTAGAACACATTATTGTAAATATTGCTTGGTAATCGTAGATGCACTTAGCAGATATATAGATGCTACACCCACTACTGGAAAATACTGTTGTAAAAATATTGCTAAGCGAAGTGATGGATCAGTTATGGGTTACCTGAATCAATAAGCTCAGACAGTGCACCTTATTTTATTGATAAGGTAAATGAGAACATTTTTGAAGAACTGCTAACAAAACTGCATTTTCACTGTGCTCACCATCCAACAGCAGCAGGTATAGTGGAACGAACAAATCGAACCTTAAAGAATAAGCTAACGAAACGTATGAAAGAAACTGGTCTAACGTGGCTTAAGGTTTTACCTCTGGCATTATTCCATATGAGAGTTACTCCCTCGACTAAAGCTGGATTATCCCAAACTGAAATCATCTATGGAAAGCCTATGTGTACCCCATGGACACCAGGGTTAACTCGTCCCCTCCGTGATAAAATAGGTATGCATACTCTAGGGGAAGAAATGGAAAGATATTGTGTAAGCTACCCATTCTTTTTTCCAAAGCTTGCACTGGCATATTCGCCAGGCCCACCAAGGGGACGGGGATCAAGCGAAAGAGTGCTATCCCTTCATTAATCCCGGAGACTTTGTCTTGATACAGAATTGGGACAGAAACAAATTGGACACTCGGTGGATATTGGAACCAAGGTGGTTTCATCGAACCGACTGTAAACCGATCGTTAAGGAAGTAGGAGAAACGAAGGTAGAATAATATCATGATGACTGTACTAATGTCACTTTTTGTACTATGTACTCCAAATCTCCAAACAAATACTTTTCTTTCTCTATGCCACGCGTATGCAGAACAAATAAGGCAGTCGGCTTGTTGGGTATGTGTCAGGTTGCCACAATATGCGGAATTAGGAATGCCCTTGGAAGGAGTACTTTGAATAGTGGTGAGATATTATCGCTGAGATTTGTGAATGCATTGAGTAAATCCTCAGACCTACTTTTTGAGCAATGGTGGATGTCAGGATTTAATACATCGCAGAATTGTGGGTGCCTTTGTCTTAAGGGATAGCATTTACGAATGCATACAAAAGTGGCTGAAATACCTTGTATAGACCTTGTCAATACTCTGAGTAGGGTAAATGGGACCTGTTATTGCCCTACTAGAGGAATAGAGGAAATGTTTTGGGAAATAGCTCTTTACAGAAAATAGAACTGACCCCCCCCCTCTGTACGCTGTTAATGGAACTTATTGGGTATGTGATAAGATGTCATATCCATGGCTCTCAGGGCCTTATGATGACAAGGAAACTATCATGGCGTGAAATTGAACGGGTTGTTACTACATAGCTTATGTAGTACCCTCTATATATGCATTAGCCAATATTTCTCATCATACTCAGGTAGAACGGAATAGGAGAGGAATTAGGGAACACGAGAGATTTTGGATAATAGCTTTTCCTTTCTATGGGACAGCCCGAAATTGCCGACAAGTAATCATGTTGGCAGCCGCACTGGAGGAGTTGGAGCATAGTACTGTTAAGTTTGTAACTGATGTCCAGACCCAGATTAAAGATTTAACCGCTGAAATAGTAGCTCTGTGGAGGATAGTTTTACATAACGGGATGGCATTGGATTTATTGCTGGCAGAGAAAGGAGGAACATGTGCTGTTATATGAAAGTAGTGCTATACTTATATTCCAGTTGAGGCTTCTAATATTACAGATCTATCTCAGCATATCACTCTGGTAATCCAGAAACAAAAGGGAATTGGAGAAAAGATGCAAGTGTTAATCGATGGGAAGGGAATCTAGCCATGACCTTTTAACATTTTTGAAAACTTCTGGGCAATGCTTCTGCATGTAGCTATGCTAATATTTTTAATTATAACCGTAGTAACTCTTACGAGATATGTCCGTCCCCTTCTTATAGTTTGTTGTAAATGTGATAGATTACTTTGGATTATTATGATATGATAAAAAGGAGGGAATGATAAAGTTTTAAGGGAATTGGTGCGTCTCAGATTCCTGTAAATAATGATTAAGTTTGAGTCTGTGTATTCTGTTTTAAGAGTGGCTGCAGTTTGAGCGGCTGTTGCCTCCTGACTTTTCACACCCTTCGTGTTTAAATTTCAACTTTAGGTTAATTACCGACTACGTCTGCAACTGCAGTATGTTTGAATAATGTCTCACAACTGCTTCTTTGAGTAAAAATAGGATTATAAATTTACCAAACCCACCAGAAAGACATCCCCTAATTTTCACACATTTTGGTTTCGACAAAAGGTGTAGATAAGGCAGGGCATTCCTTACATTCCTTTACGAATTTCGGTAAAGTCTCTTATCTAAATTATTAAGTTCTGCTCTATTTGAGTAGCCGGAATGTCCGTTGATCTGACTGTTCTTTTGATTCAGATATCAAAGAATCAATCTGTCCTGCTAAAATGTAAATGATGAGTATCCAGACAGGGACATGTAGGATGTAAGAATTAATTATACTCTGTTCTGTTTATCTCTGCCTGATGTGATTAAGTATTTTTTGTCAAGAACGTTTACCTCTGTTTTAGGTAAGTGGCCTTTGTCTCAGGCTAACACCTTTATTAGACTTTCGTGACAAGGATGATATAAAAACTGTATCTCTTTGTTTCGACAGAGAGACTTCAAGTGTTTGAATCTCTCTGGGTGCAGATGAAACGTTCTGTCTCGAAGCTGCTACAAATAAATGTGGAAAAGAATCAACTGTGGTACTTGTTTCATTACATTGGGTTGATTACCGTCGACAGCTCCCCTTAGAAGCACTTGCACATCGTGCATTACGTCGCAACATATGGTATTGCTAGGGTGATCTGAATGCAGGCAGAATCTCTTTCAGGTTAACCAGTGTCTGCCAGCCTATACAACAGTGCACCACTGGCGATAACCTGACGGTCGTGCCCCAACTCTATTTCCAGCAAGCCAGGGCGATCAACAGGCCGGGATCATATGACCCTCGTCCCTATATATCTTACCATTTATCAAGATAAAGATTCTTGCTTCAGGCGCCTCAAACAGGGAGAACAGAAGCCAACCAGACCGATTCATAATAACACTAAACAATTAGGACATCTATGTCAACCTTCACAAAGACACAATACTAAACCCCACAAGAATAATGCGAGAGTTCCGTGCAATTGACAAATGGCCCAGCATGGCTATATGTACCTCAGCTTTTAACAGCTTCAGCTGACAAAACAAAAAAAAAAAAATAAAAGAAATATAATGGCAATTCGACAATAACCTGAACCGGTAACACAACCAGCATATTTCCTGTTTGGTACTTACTGATATGTGTGCTTGGATCGACATTTTAGGTTAGGATGCGACAATACCGGCAGAGGGAAAATGATCTTTCTTCGCCTTTTTCTTATCTTTACTCGAGATTCAAAGTCACGCTGCTCTGCCACTTCGATATTGCCCACAACTTCATTATCTAGGTCCAACACTTGCACTTATTCATTCACCCTCTTAATATACCTACTTGCTTCGTCGATCCAATACCCAGAGCTAATATACAGATTTTCTTATCTCATATATACCACAAACAATGACCTTGCTATTTATATCTGTTGAGTGAAAAACCTTAATCCTTGGTGTAGACATATGATCGTACATTGTTCCTTTTGCAGATAAAGGTCCTTACTTATTCAATACATGCCTTTGACATTAAACGGTATTTATTTATGTTGTAGTCATGTCATTGTATGTTACTAATAAGCTCGACTGTCAGATATCTACCATTATGCTTCCCAGATTTTTCAATGTATGATACATCACACTGAGAGTTCTTCTCATCTTCTTCGACGCCTCTATTACCTTTGTAAAAGATAACAAAATTAACAAAATTGTCGCATGCTTGGTAATTCCATTGCTGCAAATTGCATGTGATTGGTTATTGTTGATAATCCATTCCCCACTCACCATTCGGGGAAAGATATTTTAAATTCGATGTATTAGACATTTCTTCGCTTGTTACAGAACAGGTTCTCAATGTCCTTCAACCGATTTGTTGTGCTCCAAAATTTTCCTCATCTCAGCTGATCGTATTTTATAATTTCTCTCACCACTAGTACTCATATAATATATCCATCAATTCCATCTTATATCTTCCAGAGCCATACTGGGTAATAAATTCGGAAAAAAAAAAAATGTTCTTAGTTCGGCTTCCCTGATGAAAAACTGTGAATCGCAGATTGAGTCCGTAAATTCGTTGCCTATATTTTCAAGCTTCGGACTTTTCAAATAGAACACAAGTTTATCTGAACTCCAGAGAAAAAAATGTCTTAAAATGTTTCTTCACTTCTCATATGGCATTCTGGTTATCTAATTACATATGAACATCAGCTGCAATTCTGCTAAAGAAGCTGTTTGCTTCTTAACGTGCCAATTCTGTTGTTGTTGCATTGGAGCACACTTCGACCACAATATGCTCGCAAATGCACTGGAAAACCTTTGCAATTACAAGCAATATACCAGATCATAAGGCCCTAAGATGATGGAGAAGACCTAGGCCATTTGCTCCATTGGTTTGTTACGCCGTTTCCTCATGGCAGATCGATTTTTCATCAACCACTGTCTACTGCCTTCTCTCGAAATCCCAACATATCCGATCTAATCGAGAATAAAACTCCACAGATTCATCACTCTCTAGCCTAAAGAAATTCCTCCCCGTTTACGTTCTAAAAGGACGTCGCTCTATGTTGGTACTTTATCTCCTGGTCTTTGACCGTCCCACCATACGAAACAGCATCTTCATATATACCCTACCAAGGACTTCAACCATTCGAAAGGTTACAATAAAGTCATCCCCCGTTCTTCTAAATTCCAGTCAATAAAAGTCCTGCCTCATTAAACGCTCTTAGTATGACAAGCCATTCAAACTTGAATTATTTGCGTGAACTTTTTTGAACGCTCTCCAATGTCAGCAGATCCTTTCTAATATAAGGGATTAAAACGGCTCACAAGGTACCAAATTACGTCTCACTGGTATGTTATAGAATCACGACTTTTCACTGCATTCCATCTGCCAATATTCTGTCAATTATCTTAACCTGTCGAAGTCATTCTGAGCATCAATATTGTTTAATATTATTTATCCCACCCACCGTCTTAGCATTGTCTGCAATCATTGTAAACATGTCATAAATTTCATCATCTAAAGCATTGACCAAGAACGTAATAAAAAAAAATACCGCAAAACAGACTCTGTGGAAGATCACTAATCACTGCAGCCAATCAGAAAATGCTTTCCAGTATTCCCACTGTCAGCCTACTATTAATCAACTACAGCTTTATCGATGTAACCGCAGCCTCCTGTGTGACATCTTGTCACGGGCCTTCTGAATATCGAAGTACGCAACATCTACCATTTCTTATTTGCCTGTCATGCTATTGCATCTTCAATGAATTCCAACAGTTTGTCCGGCGAGATATTCCTTTTAAGATATCATGCTAACTACGGCCTATTGTGTCACGTGCCTTCAGTAGCTCGAAACCACATCCTTAACAATCAACTCCAACATCTTTCTAACCACTGAGATCAGATTGATTAGCTTGTAATGTCCTTTCCTTAATTGGTGTCGATTATGTTGTGGCTCAAGACGGTTCTGTCATCTTAAATGTGGCATATAGTTTGTGCAAAATAAAAGTCCCAATGGGGATCGATTGTGTAAGTGTTTCAAGATCTTACTGTATGGGACATCCAGTATAGCATTGCGCCCTGGTTACCCGCCCTGGTATAACATTGCTTAATATGTCAGTATTCCGCAGACAGCGGGTAACAATTATTCTGGAATAGAAAACTTTTGTTTATAGATTAAATTGCATTCCCGATTTGTTTACCATGAATGTAAGCACCTAACCAGCAAAGTAGATCTTTTCCCCCTGTTTGACATGAATTATAACATGATGGGAATTCGACATTTGCCATCGAAGTTTACAAATACTGGTACGGTGGACCAAAAACTATTTGAAGCAGAAATATTGTGAGGATTTATCTACATACTGACAATGTCATCGACTCGCAGTAACCATCGAGCAGAACATATATAACTTAATAGTGAATCCACAGGACTATATTCAGGAGGAGCAAATTACCGTGAATAACTCAGTTCCTGAACCACCCGAAACAGTGCTACAACGTAAAACAATTCAGCAGATTATAGGCCCTCTGCCTCACAATGTCGTGCCAGCCGTTTAACCCATTCTGAGATCATTCTAATGCTGTCTTCTACAGAAGGTTCGTTTTTTTTTATTTTATCGTGTACCTATCTTAGAAATTATTTTGCGCCTATTTTATCAGTCTCTGAAACCACTATTGATCTATAAAGGAACCTATGCATTTATCACCCAGTTATTCCGCCAATCCCGTAAAAATTAGCTATCGTCCCACGTATTAGCTACTGTCGTCCTTAGAAAAATGTCTCCGCCTTTCAACACTATCTATGCTTGCTATACCCTTCTATGAATTCCAATATCCCTCTAATGAAAAAGAAAAGTACGGCACTTGTTCAATCTATCCTCATATTATATGTTCTATGATACATGTATTATATGTTCGAATGTCCTATGTATCCTATATAAAACATCCCATTACGTCCTATAATCAGGTGACTAGAACTTAACATAGTATGCCAAGATTGGGAAACCTAAACTTTAATAGTAGGTACTTCCCGGCTGATCAACTTAATCGCTTGTCTACTAAAATCAACACATCAAAAGCTTTGTTTTTAAAACGCCCCACAAATCCTTGCAGCAACTCTGAGTGATCTGTGAACATGGACCACGGGATCCATCTTTTCATACATACTATTAAGAATCCTGATATTAACCCAGTATTCTACATTGAAATTCGACATGCCACAGCGCATCAATTCCCTCTTTTCCGATTTGCACACCATCTGCAACTTCTAAACCCATCTGTGCATCTTGTTGATGTACTGATGTAAATTAGGAGAACCTGTTACTCTATACACAATACTACCAAACGCTGGTGCCATCAGCTCTTTTAGTAAGCCACCATTCTACCTCCTCACACAAGTCACATGTGAAAATAATTTAAAAAAAAACATCGTTCCCACAATCGGTCACAGCGGATCAACACGGATCAACGACTTTCAGGCAGCATGCACTCCATATACAACCATCATCAAACATCTATGAGCTAATAAATGATGAATCCACGCAGCAAAATTCCACTGGCTCCTATCCATTCAGACTTACAGAATGAACTACCATGTTAACAATTGAAAACCATGGTCCTAAAATCAATATACACTATACCGACTGCCCTAAATACATTTTTTTCTCATTTCGTCAAGGATTGCAATCACGCACACGAGGCACGGCCTACCCGTCCCAATGCCATCCTTACTTTTCCTAATTAGACCATGATTCTGCAAATTCATTTAAATCTGGTCTCCAAAAATGGTCTCCAACAGTCCACTGTTGATACAAGCCTCAATGATTCAGTCCCAGCTTTATCGCTGATATATGTGAAACAATTTATTCAAGCCTCTATAATAGTACTACTGCTGTGGCAAGTGAGGATATAAATGTTATCGCCAAAGGTGCTGCAATCTCTTTCCTGACTTGACTTCGTATCCTTGGTTCTGTTCCTTCCGGCGCTGGGGACTTATCTATCCTATTTTGTCCCAAAGAATTTGACCACAACTTTATTTTTAAATTTGACTTTCCGTGTGTCATCCTGTTTTAGCTGTCATACGTCATGGTGCCTCTTACTTCTGAATACTGAATTGTTATTCATGAAAGTCATGTCTTAGCTGCTTTCAAAAAAACAAAAGAAAATGTGCAGATGCTAGTAATCCAAGCAACACATAGTAGTTCTGGTGGAACAGAGCAGGCCAAGCAGCCTCTATGCAAAACTGTATAGTCGAAGTTTCAGGCCAACCTGCTGACGGGTCTCTGTACAAAATTTCGATGGACTCTTTTCCATGGATGCTGCTTAACCTGCTGAGTTCCTCCTGAATGTTGTGTGCCTTACGTCCTGAGACCCCAGGCACTTATTTCTCCTGCTTTTGATGTGCTGTCCTTCCCTTCAGTTAGTTATCCGTCTGCTCTTCACATATGTAGAAAACACTTAAGGGTTTCCCTGTGACCAGATCGCCAAGGCCATCTTATGCCTCCTTCTAGCTCTGTAGTTCAATTCTTAAACTCTTTCTGTGCTGTTGATGGTCATTAAACACCCCTCCTTCCTAAAAGTTTTTGAGTGCATCTCTCTCCCTATTCACTTGATTTTTAACAGACCATATCAACCATGCTTCCCTCAATTTACAAAGAAGGCATCAACGAGAAAAAAACAACATTCAATCCCCGCCCTCATGAATGCACTCTGTAAAATACCTTCACAAACCTGCTGTGTATTTCCTGAGAGTATCCATTCTCAATTGACGATCACAAGTTCCTACCAAAGCACATTGTAATTGTAATTCTTCATCTTAACAATTTATCCTATAATTGGTTTCTATATATTTACCTGTGGTAAATGTATTGTGGATACTGTCTTCTAATTGTCCGACTGATATGTGTTACACCGGACAAGGTTCCTAGCCTAGTCATGGATATAGTTTGGGATGTCCTCCAGACGCGCTGCACAAAAATATGCATCTAATCTATGCTGGACATACCTAGAAATGGTTACATTGAAACATTGGCACTGATATGATGTGAATCAGAGAATCTTAAGTCACCCATAAAAACAATCGTTCTCTTTCCACTCCCTTCTAGTGTCTGCCCCCAAGCCCCCGAAATGATCACCAGCATTTCTTGAGAGGGTGTTCGAGTTTCTAAAGAATATCTACAACCGAGTGATTGTTCCCATCATTTTTGTGACTAACACATGCATTCACACTGTAGACTGGCCACCCAGGACTTCCTCCATTACTACAATAGTGGTACTGCCACACTATATATTGTTTCCCTCTCTCCCTGTGCATTTGTGGCATATTAAACCCGACACATCTGAAGCCGACTCTGCCCTTGGCACAAACAGGTCGCTGTAATTTCCACATCGTCGTACGTACAAGTAAGGAGTTAATCGCCCTTGATCTTCACGATGATCGCATTACAATATACAACATTCAACCTATCCAACTGTCTGCAATTATGGCTATCTTTCCGCAAAGATTCTACAGGCGTTGCACCTAAATGCACAAATCATGTTCGGCCTTCATTTTCTGAGCTAGAGCTGCTGTTCGCATTGACCTGACAAATTATTTTGAACAATCCCCAACATCATAAGAAACGTGCAGCAATGTTATTGTTCTCGCTCGAAAGTGGTGTCAGCCATCCCTTTTGTTCAGTTAATAACTTCCGCAGATGAAATCAACTAAAGTGAAACACTGCCCTTGTCACTGCACCAATTCTTCGGGCACAATTTCAGCAGCCGTAACCTCACCGATAAGCCGTCATCCTGCCATTACCACTGCTGAGATTTGAGTTGTAAATTCCTACCTAATTCTCTACATTCTCACTTCAGGTCTCATTGTTTTTCATACCTATGGAGTAAATATTATATGTATCATGACGACTTGCTACCCACACTCCTTTCGAATATCATGGAACTGATCTGTGCCGAAACTATCATTTTGAGCTTGGAAGAATAACGCACCTTGCGGAAGTTTCCTTCACCACCACAGAATATATTGCGTGATCTCCAAATTGATCATCCCCTGTCATGTGCACTCTCCATTTTCTAGCTCTTTCTTTCTGAGCTACAGAAGCAACGCAAGTGCTAGAAACCTTGTCGCTGTAACTTTCGACTCGTCGATCGTAAAATACGATCAAATAAATTACGTATTATTGAGCGGAATGTGAGCAGTTGTGACGCAATATCGGCAGAGACAAGCTGCGCTCCTCATGCGACTGATCAGTGAGTAATTCTCTATATCACTTATCTATAACATCTTCATTTTCTCATTTCGTCAGGTCTCAGGGTCTCGGCCCGAAACGTTGACTGTATCTCTTCCTAGAGATGCTGCCTGGCTTGCTGCGTCACCAGCAACTTTGATGTGTGTTGCTATTACTCTGTCCAGTTCCTTCGACGCGCAGCTACACATTCGCCTTAAAAATTCTCCCGCACTGCTCCGTTAAAAACTAATTTGATTCATTGGCCCATACCAGGGTCCTAAGTATCCAAACGACCACACGTTCCGCAGCATTTCCTGTCAGTCTCCTTGTGCTTTATTTTTCAATAGTGCAGAAGCGCAATACATCAACCATTCAGACCAGTTTAATCACCTCATACTAAAAATCGACTTTGATTTTGTAATTTTTTTATATAATTGCGATATTCTTTGCAAGAGGCTGCAGGTAGTTATGCTTCATTTATATTTTACTTATCTCGAATATTGCAAACACTGCTGTGTGACTGAAATGTGTTTGAAGTATTTTTAATATTAATCAGGCTTATGTGTAGTTGAGTATATCACTTTATAGGTTCTTGGCAAATGTCCTAGTGGCATGGAAATTAGTGACTGCACTGCCAGCGCTGACAGTGAGGTAAGATAGATCTTTTGAAGAACAAGTTTATCCCTCATCTGATACGAAGTGTCTGAATATCTGCGAGTCAGGAGGGGAGAAGATTGCACGATTAAAAAGCAAAGCAACTTACAGGGTCTTTTCCTCTTGTCCCATGCACCATGTAATTTATGCATAGAGATATGAATTTATTGCTTAACTTTCAAAAAATACCTTTTTTCAGATAATGTGAACACTCCCTGTCTGTTTGTGCAAACGGTTAGAAGTAACATCACTAATTGCTATATTTAATTTTGTCACAGGGGATTATTTGATTAATATATAGACACCTGCACGGATCGCACACCAATGCAGCTCTGCCGTAACTCATACTAAGATGCACGAGCTGCCAGGTGGTCCGGTGCATGCAATTTATTATCCAATGTTAGCAGTTCTTGGAATTCCAGGTAACCTGAAACATCGTAATAATCTGATTCAAGATGCAATCTCACTGAGCACCGTGGGACAAAGTGTTCGATGGATGATGTGTTGCATTCTTTCGTAAAATATTAAGGGACTCAAATTTCAAGGGTAATAAACATTTTTTTCCTGCAAAATCTAGAGATTTTCTTTGCTGGTAATCAGAAGATCCACTTACCCTTGCCAACAAAGTGAAGGTCATTTTTTGTTCTTTTTTCTGAGCAACTAAATGCAATTTTCACGCTAATTAGTTAAGAAGATTACCATTCTAATAATTGTCTAATTGTCAAACAAACATTCATCGGCATTATTTATGACGCCGAATGCAAATCTATTTCTTGTGTCATTACTCTGCGTGTATCTGTGTTATATGAAATTGTGTAAAACATTGAATTAATATCTGAACATTTCCAAAATTATACTTTAACTCTGTGAGCTCTCGGCATGTAGTGTATGCACAAAACTGCAGGATTTTATAGTATCTTATGTTTGATGATAGCATTTGGGTTTGCTCTTTGGCTCAGACACTATTAACAGGAGGATATCTGTGACTGACTAAATAGTAACTGTTGATTTGAGAGCTATGCTGATAGATTCTTTCCACATACATGTCAAATTAATTTTGGTGGATTGAATTTTCTTTTGGTTTTGTTTCATTTTTATACTACATTCGGGATTATCGCTTACATGCAATGCTAATCTTACGTTGTACCTAAACGAATGTTGTACAAAGTATTAATGTACAATTAGATAAGGAGTGATCGTATAAAATAACTATTTGACCTATAAGGACACGCAGTGTATTGTGTTAATGAGCACATCATCTGTTGCAACGAAAAAGATCACGGGTGCGTTAAGGGCATTAGAACAAAACAATCAAAGAGCTTCTCTGAATTTTTGTGACTGGTTACGCTTGCGTAACGGCTTTGTATTGGGGTACCTTTCCGTTGCGTTTGGACCTATAATTACGATAGCTGCATAGAACCCAGTTTGGTTTAGGGAGTGAGTCACAATAAGGAATTTCCAATGCAAGAAAACGAAACATTCCTTTGAGGAAAGAGACATATATTGCTTTCAGACTGCTTTGGAAAATTAGATTCTAGCGAATGAGCAATCTGATAGCGAAAGGGAGTTTTGTTCTGTAGATGAGTAGAGCTGAAAGAGTAAGAGAGAGGACATGACACTGAAGACAGCTATCAGGAAAATGCAACACTACAGAATTGAGATAGCTCAAACTGTTGTTTAGTTATGCCAGCTTTCTATCTGGATTTGTCCTTATGCTCTTGCAGCCGGTGGATTCATTAAGACATTCCGTATAACATTGTGGATTGTATATAAACTTTGAACTTTTACTGTGCTCATGGACTTCTTCATCAAGTTATGGCATTGTTGCACTGTTGCAACTATACGTTATAAATATGTGGTTTTGTTAGTTTTTCTTCAGTCTTCCTGTGTCTTGTGTTTTGTGATATCACACCAGAAGAAATATTGTATCATTTTTTTAATGCATGCATTACTGAATGAAAATAAAATAAGACTGCGTGTCTTCATGATCTAAACGTAATGATAAAAAAGAAACTCTTGAAGTACATGAAAAACTGAGTGTACCCAAATAAACTGAGAACAAATTATCACACTTGTGGAACATTATTGTAATGTCATAGACAGACAGAAGGCATACTTCGGCACTGGAATACATAGTATTCCTTCTCGGAATTACCCTATTTTACCGTATATTTATCTGATGTGTTGCATGTTGCTGATGCAAGAACGGTAATTCTTTCAGTGCACACTGTTGCAGAGGGACTATTGTCAAAAGTGGATCGAACCGATGTTCCACAGCGGCTTGGTCATCGGTCGGCTGGAGGCTTTCTATTCTCAGTGCTCGTCGCAAGGAATCGTTCCGAGTATCCCGAGGCTACTTTCGAGCTTCTTTAGTCTACGTTCGAAGTCGCGCGTGTTCTTGAGTCTCCCTTGGCCCTCCATGTCTACTAGGACTATTCCAGTTTTTCAATTTTGATGCATGTTTCCGACTTCAATGCAATATGTTCCTGAGCTAAAAATACCGATTCCCATTTATATACAAAAGTTCGGAATTACATGCAATGGCACCAATTATTGTGTAATGTTCAAGAGTTGACAGTCCTGACTCGAGAGGATCAGATCTGTATCTAATTTGCCAGCCTTGTCTCGATAGAATTAGGTGTGTCTCAGATGTGCCTCTGTTGTCTCGGAAGCAACAGGTCTGCTTCGAATTTATCTACCCGGTCTCCAGATCTGCAGCAAACTCTGGGTCATTAGGTGCCGTTCTGAGGGACATAGTGGTGGAAATGTTGAGAAGAAATTATATCCTATATTTAGGCAATGCCTACTGATATATAGCACGTTTGTGAGTCAACCCCTCTTGAAGATCTGTTTGATGTGGTAATGCGTGCGGGGGTGGGTGAGTTTGCATTTGATAGTAATGCCCCTGATAAAGCTCGATGCCTCAAGAATCTGCATTCGTTTGAAATCCCGGGAGTACATGCATCTATACACGCTGCTCTGCAAGCATACGGGATGTTCTGGAATCTGTAGAAACTCAAAGAACCTTTGGTTACGTAGCACATCTCAACGAACTCCTAATGAAATGGAAACGCTTACCTGTTTTTTTGTTGCATCACCACGTTGAACACAACAACGGTACACCATACAGAGCAACTTAAATGCTGCTCAACGTTTGTAGCGCCACCCCCTCAATAATATCGGTGCCTGTTCTTGACTCTTTACCATGCTGCAGTTCAGCATCAAATTATGGGTCTCTCTAACGCTCAGAACGTGGATGTTCTTGCGACACCACTTAAACGACCGATCTATCTCAAACGTCTATGCCTCTTCACCACCAATTATAATTGCTGTTTGTCATCGAGCAACAGAAGTTATCATTGATTCGTACGGGATGTGGTCACTCAGAGGGGAAGCAGAGCATCCTGTTGCATAGGATGTACGGAGGCTAATGTTTTGATGCTAGTGGATTAATACAAAGGGAATAATGATGGAACTCCGAAAGCGAATTGAGAAACAGTAGACCTTTGAGTGCTTTGCAGTTTTATTGGTGTTCCAGAGTTGAGTGGAAGGACAGTGGAATTTCGATCGAATCTAATCTGTTGCAGTTTAGCCGATGTGCTGTGGGTCAAGACCTTCTGGCTGTGGGAAGCTTATATTCTAATTAAAACCTTTAGGGTAATAGTCCTGTGCTCAAAGTAAATATAATATCAAAGTACATATTGCAAGAAAAGAAAATCTAAACCTTTGTGAACCCTATGCAATTGCCTGCGCTTCTGCATGAAGTACTCATTAAAAATGTTCTGATCTTTATCTACGTCACGATTATAGACAGAAAACAATTTCGCTAAAGCAATCTTCCCAAGACACACAAGCATTAGTACTTCTTCTCTTTAGTACTGTGTACACCATTTGCACAACGCTCTCTGGGATAATACCAACAACAAAAAAGTATCTGGAGACAGATGTTCCGATCAATGACGTAAATTTGGAGATTGGAGCACCACCTGGATATTCCATAGCGCTTCTGGAAAAATGCTCGCCGGACAGGGAAGAAAAAGGTGTACTTTTCCTTCAGCAGAAATACACGCCATATGAATTGAATAAAATTGACATGGCACCCCACACAAAAGCCTCTCCCATATCTGAAGAATTATAAAAGGAACATCATCTTCATGATAGTAGAAATAAATGGGTGGATAGTTTTCTAAACAGGAAAAAATCCTGGAATCTGAGATAAAGAAAGACTGGGGAGTTCTTGTGTCATAAGGTGGCCGCTGGTGGTGGAAGGAAAACCAATACACAGGCACTGAAGTATTAGGAACAGGAGTCGGAGTGTCAAGAAAGCAAGGGAAGTGAGGAGGAAAGGACGCTGGACATTGACACAGGCTCTGGAAGAGACTAGGATGCAGGGCCTGTGCTATGACATGGACAAGGAACACGGAACCCGGACAAGGAACTAGGAACAAAGAGTCTGGACAAGAAACAAAGGTTCTGAACTTAAAAAGGGTAACTTTGAAGGTATGAGACGTGAAATAGCTAAGATAGACTGGCAAATGATACTTCAAGGGTTGACGGTGGATATGCAATCGCAAGCATTTAAAGATCGCATGGATGAACTACAACAATTGTTCATCCCAGTTTGGCAAAGAGAATAGATCAGGATAGGTACTGCACCCGTGACTGACAAGGGAAATTAGGGATAGTATCAATTCCAAAGAAGAAACATACAAATTAGCCAGAAAAAGCGGCTCACCTGAGGACTGGGATAAATTCGGAGTCCAGCAGAGGAGGACAAAGGGCGTAGTTAGGAAAGGGAAAAGAAATTATGAGAGAAAACTGGCGGGGAACATAAAAACTGACTGTAAAAGCTTTTATAGGTATGTGAAAAGAAAAAGATTGGTTAAGACAAGTGTGGGTCCCTTAAAGACAGAAACAGGTGAAGTGATTATGGGGAACGAGGTCATGGCAGACCAATTGAATAACTACTTTGGTTCTGTCTTCACTAATGAGGACATAAATAATCTTCGGGAAATAGTAGGGGACAGCGGGTCTAGTGAGATGGAGGAACTGAGGGAAATACATGTTTTTAGGGAATTTGAGTTAGGTAACCTGATATCATAAGGGGGTGACTGGGAACGTACCCAAATGCAAGGCACAGACACTGAAGTACTAGGGGCAGGACTAGGATACAGGGCGATGGCAAGGACATGCACAGGAAAATCAGGAACCTGGAACAGGTCTGGACAAAAGAGCTAGGAGGCCCGGCTTGGACTCCGAGCCAGAGACTGGACAAGGGCCCAGTACCTGGGTCTTGCTTCTGGGTTGGACCCCGGAACTAGGCAAGGACGAGGCTTGGATGGCAGGCAGGACGAGGCTGGAGTCTTAGAGACTTGAGCCGAGGCTTGGCAGGAGGCAGGAAACATGAGGCGAGGCTTGGCAGGTGGCAGGAGACTTCAGGCGAGGTTTGGCAGGAGGCAGGAGGCTGGAGACTTGAGGCGAGGCTTGGCACGAGGCAGTAGGCTGGAGTCTTCAGGCTTGACGCCAGGCAGGAGGCTGCAGTCTTCAGGCTTGAGTCTAGGCGGGAGGCTGGAGTCTTCAGGCTTGAGGCTAGGCAGGAGGCTGGAGTATTCAAGCTTGTGGTTAGGCAGGAAGCTGGAGTCTCAAGGCTTGAGGCTAGGCAAGAGGCTGGAGCTCCAGGCCTGAGGCTAAGCAGGAGGCTAGAATGTCCAGGCTTGAGGCTAGGTAGGTGGCTGGAGTGTCCAGGCTTGAGGCTAGGCAGCAGACTAGAGTCTCCAGGTTTGAGGCTCGGCAGGAGGATGGAGTCCTCAGATTTGAGACCAGGTTCCTCCTGGGCAGGGTGCGGTTCACCTGGGCAGGGCGCGGTTCACCTGGGCAGGGCGCAGAATACCTGGGCAGGGCGTGGAATATCTGGGCAGGGCGCGGTACAACTGGGCAGGGCGCGGTATAACTGGGCAGGGCGCGGTACATCTGGGCAGGGCGCGGATCACCTGGGCAGGGCGCGGATCACCTGGGCAGGGCGCGGATCACCTGGGCAGGGCGCGGATCACCGGACAGGGCGCGGATCAACTGAGCAGGGCGCGGATCACCTGGGCAGGGCGCCGGTCACCACCCGACAGAGGCAAGGGGCAGAGCCAACCACATGTAACCGCAAAACGGCCTGGCTTACTTGGGCGGAGGCATGGGACAGAAAGGGAGCTAGGTACAGGGTGGCTCCAGGACAAGACTGCAGGCGAGACTAGAACTTCAGGTGATGCGAGAGTTACCGGCAAGACAAGGCAAGGCTTCTGGCAAAACAAGGCTAGACGAGAACTTCAGGCGAGGCGAGAGTTATCGGCAGGACAAGGCAGGGCTTCAGACGAGGAAACAGAAGGCAGAACAAGGGATACAAGGAGTAAGGACAAGACCATTCCAGCAACCACGCCAGTGTCTCTGAAAGTGTTTATACAGCCAGCTCCAACGAGCATCAGCTGCCTCAATGAGCTCAGCAAGAACAGAAACAGGGTAAATAGGAAAACCTGGAGCAAAGATCAATGGACTGGACTGTGAACCGGAATACGGACTTCACGGACCGAACCATGACAACTGAAGGGATTAAATGCAGATAAATTCCCAGGGCCAGATGGTCTGCATCCCAGAGTGCTTAACGAAGTATCCCAAGAAATAATGGTTGCATTAGTGACATTTTTTTCAAAACTCTTTAGATAACCCGGCTTTTTAAAAAGGAGGGAGAGAGAAAATGGGGAATTATAGACCGGTTAGCCTAACATCGGTGTGGGGAAAATGCAAGAGTCATTTACCAAATATGTGATAGCAGCACATTTGGAAAGTGGGGAAATCATCGGACAAAGTCAGCATGGATTTGTGAAAAGAAAATCATGTCTGACGAATCTCATAGAATTTTTCAGGATGTAACTAGTAGAGTGGATAGGGCAGAATCAGTTTATGTGGTATATCTATATTTTCAAAAGGCTTTTGACAAGGTCCCACACAGTAGATTAGTGTGCAATCTTAAAGCACACGGTATTGGGGGCATGGTATTCGTGTGGATAGAGAATTGGTTGGCAGACAAGAAGCAAAGAGTGGGAATAAACGGGACTTTTTCAGAATGGCAGACAGTGACTAGTGGGGTAGCGCAAGGCTCAGTGCTGGGACCCCAATGGTTTACAATATATATTCATGACTTTGATGAGGGAATTAAATTTAGCATCTCCGAGTTTGCGGATGACACGAAGCTGGGCGGCAATGTTAGCTGTGAGGAGGATGCTAAGAGGATGCAGGGTTACTTGGATAGGTTAGTTGAGTGGGCAATTTCATGGCAGGTGCAAATTAATGTGGATAAATGTGAGGTTAACCACTTTGGTGGCAAAAACAGGAAAACAGATTATTATCTGAATGGTGACCGATTAGGAAAAGGGGAGGTGCAACGAGACCTGGGTGTCATACACCAGTCATTGAAAGTGGGCCTGCAGGTACAGCAGGCAGTGAAAAAGGCGAATGGTATGCTGACATTCATAGAAAGAGGATTCGAGTACAGGAGCAGGGAGGCACTACTGCAGTTGTACAAGGCCTTGGTGAGACCACACCTGTAGTAGTGTGTGCAGTTTTGGTCCCCTAGTCTGTGGAAAGACATTCTTGCCATAGAGGGAGTACAAAGAAGGTTCACCAGATTGATTCCTGGGATGGCAGGACTTTCATATGGTGAAAGGCTGGATCGGCTACGCTTATACTCGTTGGAATTTAGAAGATTGAGGGGGGATCTTATTGAAAGGTATACAATCCTAAAGGGATTGGGCAGGCTAGATGCAGGACGATGTTGGGGAAGTCCAGAACTAGGGACCACATTTTGAGCATGAAGGGGACGCCTTTTAGGACCGAGATTAGGAAACACTTCTTCACACAGAGAGTGGTGAATCTGTGGAATTCTCTGCCAGAGGAACCAGTTGAGGCCAGTTCATTGGCTATCTTTAAGAGGGAGTTAGATATGGCCCTTGTGGCTAAAGGGATCAGGGGGCATGGAGAGAAGAAAGGTACAGGGTTCTGAGTTGGATGATCAGCCATGATCATACTGAATGACGGTGTAAGCGCGAAGGGATGAATGGCCTACTCCTGCACTTATGTTCTATGTTTCTATGAAACTCCGGAACCAGAAATTCGACAAAGACCCAGAAACTGGGTCTTGATTGGGACTTGGAACCTGGATCTTTTATCGGAAACGGAACCTGGGTCTAGGTTGGGACTCGGAACTAGGATCTTGGCAAGGACAGGACGTGGCTACAGAACAGGATCTGGGACTCCTGCACAGGATGAGGCACATGGGCAGGACGAGAACACAAAGCCTTGACTTGGACAGGACGAGGTTCTTCCACGTGACTTGGATAGGACCAGACTCTTGGACGTGGCTTGGACAGGACGACAGACTCCTGGACAGGACGGCTGAACCCCAGCAGCGGGCTAGGGTAGGTACTCCTGGGTTGGGCGAGGCACATGGACAAGACGAGAACACGAAGCCTTGACTTTGTCGAGGGAGACAGGAACTCAGAACCTTAGACTTGAGAGGTAGGAACACAGGGACGTTGAACACAGAGTCAAGACCCCTCCTTTAGTACAGGACTTGGGGCCGGGGTTCTACACAGAATGTAGAATACGAAGAGGCGGTTTTCAGCACTAGGTAGTGGCAAACAGCCGGGCCTACATAGCGAAGGAGTGGACACAGAGACGGTTCCGAACACTAGGTAGAGGCAAACGCTCGGACCTACCTAGCGAAGACGTGGGATCTGAGACAGTTCCAACTCAACGATAGACAGTTCCTGATCTTGACACAGCAAGGCTCCGGTCTCGCTCCAATGGTAGAAATTGACAAGATTACAGGCAAGTTTCCAGACACAACGCTTCAGGCAGAGGTAGCAGGCGAGGCTTTAGGCAGAGGTTGTAGGCAAGGCGTCATGCAGAGGTTGCAGGCTATGCTTCAGGCAGAAGGTGAAAGGAAGGGGAGGGAACTGTCCAGCAACTGAAGCTGTACCCAGGAGCTGCTTATGTAACCAGCCCAATATGAGCATCATGTGCCTCAATTAAGGCACACACAGGGCAAGGGAAAACCGGAAAACCTGGAATAGGCATTGATGGACTGGGCTGTGAAGCGGAATGCGGACTTCAAGGACCGGACCGTGAGACCTTGTGCAGAACATTCTGAAGGTTAACTTGTCGATTGAGTCGGTAGAGAGGAAGGCAAATGCTATGTTGACATTCATGTCAAGGAGTCCAGCATGCATGAGTACGGATGTATGCTGAGGCTTATAACGCACTTGTGAGGGCTCACCTTGAGTATTGTGAACAGTCTTGGGCCCCGCAGCTTAGACAAGATGTGCTAGCATTGGAGACTGTCCAGAGGAGGTTCACTAGAATTATTCCACCAATGAAAGGGCGACCATAAGAGGAACGTTTGATGGCTCTGGGTCTGTACTCAGTGGAACTCAGAAAGATCAGGGAGGATCTGTTTGATACCTCTCAATAGTTGAAAGACGTAGACAGAATAGATGTAGAAAGGAAGTTTCCCATGGTTGGAGAGTCTAGGACAAGAGAATATAGCTTCAGGATAGAGGGTTGTCCTTTCAAAACAGATGTGTGGAGACATTTCTTTTGCCAAAAGCTTGTGAATTTGTGAAATTTGTTGCCTAATGTAGCTGTCGAGGCCAGGTTGTTGGGTGTATAATAGATAGAGATTGATACTTCCTTGACAAGATACGGCATCAAAGGTTACGGTGGGGTGGGCGAGGTGAGGATGGGAACTGGGCTTGAGGAGAACATAGAAAGTAAGATCACCCATGATTGAAAGGTGGAGCAGACTCGACTTGATGGGCCAAATGGCCTAATTATGCTTCTATAATTTATGGTCTTCTAGGCTGTCATTTTGGACTGCTTTGTTGCATCAGGGTTGGAGAGATTGATATCTATGGAGAAACAATGACTTCAAAATCGTGTCAAAGCATTTCACAGGAGAATGTCAGAGTAGTTTTCCGTCACCTGACGCTTAACAGAAAACAAGCGTAAATCAGCAACAGAATGATTTAAAGCAAGAAGAAATTTCGTGTTTTAGAATGGCCAAATCATAGTTCGGACCTTTACCCCATTGAGATGTTGTGTCATGACATGAAAGGACTATTCATGCAAGGTGTTCCATAATAATCGATGAACTGAATAGGTTTTGTATGGTGGAATTGGCTAAAGATCCTCTTCGTCAGTTTGCAAGTCTGATCAGCAGCGACTGGAAATGTAAGATGGAGGTTATTGTTGCTGAATGTTATTGTTCTACGCACTATGAGATATAAGGGTTCATATGCTATTTCCAACCTGGACTGAGAAGAATTAAACAATTTGTTCAATAAAGACATGAAAAGTGTAATTGTGTGTGTGTTTATGCAGATTGTGTTCGTCTATTATTTGTAAAGGGTTTGCAAATGATTGTTGCAACCCTTTGTCAACAGAGCCAAAACTGGGATAATTTTCTTGCAAGAATTCACGGTAAGCGCACAGAAATGCAGCAGACTCAATGAAAAACACATACACAATAAGATAAAAAATAATGAAAATACAGAAAAAAAGATCATTGTTTATAACAATTATCAGAAGCACTTTCATAATATCCATAAATTACCGACAAACGGACCTTGACATTGATATGACACAATACAGGGAAAAACTTCATCACCAATTTGAAGCATAATGCACGTGAATGCACAACATATAGAAGATGTTAAACGAAACAAAAGAAAATTGCGCAAGAGCTGGTTATAAACTCCCCTAAAAAGCACAACAATGCAATACCAGAAAATATTGAGGATGCACCTTCTACCCCGAAGCACTGTTGAATATAGAATAACTTCAACAAATGTACAATACCAGATGATAATAGCAAAACACAGATGTAGAAACACGGCAGAAAGCTAATAGCGAAGCTGAGCTGACGGCCAAAGTTATTATAATATTTAACATCACAAGAAAAAAAAAACTTGTTAAAGATCTATAGTAGGAGTCCGGTTATAATATAGAGGATAAACAATCCAATTCTGTTTGCTTAATCGATATAGCCATTCCAAACTCAGATAACGTACCAAAAGCTATAAGTAAAAAAAGACCAAACATATGCTGATTTAAAAGAGGAAATCGAAAAACTAAGGAACATTATCAGGAACATTAATATCTACAACTGGTATCATCCGAATGTCACTTCACAATTGAATTAAACAATTTGGTCTGCAGAGCAATATTTCTGTAAGACCTCATAGGAAAAGACTAACCGAACTCCAGTCCAAAGTTCCAGCCAACTAAGGAATGCGTCTACTTAAGTATGCTCGTACCCTAGGCTCTACCAGATTCAACCGAGAAAAATACAACAATAAAGTAAGACTTTGTCAAGATCGAGAACACGCTTTGTGGTTGTTTGTTCGCACGTTACTCCAGATGCAAAGTCGTCAATGTGTATTTTTTGTTTCTCTCAGAATAGAAGAAATTTTATTCAACTTCCGTTGTTCTTCTGAACCTTCGTTATAGTGCGAAATGAGGATTTTTTGACCAATTCTTTCAAAGCACTGAAGAATTATTTTCTGTCCTGCCTTTGGAAGTGTTCATGACATTTAGCAATACCGACTTTCCTTTTGACATATTTAACTGCAAGACTGTGTTTTGAACAGCACGCAAAACAGGTAAAACGATATTCCAAACGTTCCACAGTTAGCTTTTTAAATCGGTGGTCTGATCATGTCCATTTTGCTACATTAATGGCAAATGATTTGCGTTCTCTTGATCAAAAAATCATCTAAATAATAAATTACTCCCCGCCTTAAATGAATAACAATGATTCCAAATTCTTGTTTCTATAAATAATACGTAAATGCATTTGATGGACATACAAATCAAAATTATTCCTGTCTTGTTTCCTTCAACCCCGCCCCTCCCCCCCCCCACCACCACCCCAAATACCCTTATCGTTCGGGAAGGGAGATGGTGAAGGTTTGTACCGTTTTATCCGAGTGGACAACACTACGGACAATGTTCCTTTTGGTGCCGCTGCACGCAGTATTCACAGTGATGAAATGGGGAAGCGTGTTGACTTTTAGGATGAGAGATTGCACAAGCAATCAAGCAGACATTTTTTTTTCCGACTCTATCGCAAGGCAATTCAGAGTGGTGGAATTAATCTGGAACATAAGCAGGGAAATAGGGGTGTTGGTGAGCGCTACGAAATAACTTTGACAAGTATGATTAATGCAGAAGGTTTCAATTTATTTTATGCCATGGACCATTGCCATTTATCGACGGCCCGTGGCCACAAGATTGGGAACTACAGGATTAAAGTCAATCCACCACAGTGTATGTATGCATTAACAACAGGCGTGAGCCTCGACAGACGTCAGGACACATAGGACAAAGAGGATTTATGTGTGACGCAGGACGAAGCAGATTAATTACTAAATGAGTACCGGGTATTCATCAAAGAGGAAGACGTATAGAATATCGTGAACCGGAAGGGGCTTTCTGATAGTATAGACGATATTAACAATAAAGTGAAGTAGTCGGATCCATTGAAGCTTACAAATTGGACTGCTGCCCTGACGCTTCCATGCCAAATACATGAAGTGAGTAAAAGGATTAATGGGGCCTTGACAGAGGTACTGAAACTCTGCTTTGTCTCTGACGACGCAATAGAGAACAGTTAAGTAACCAGTGCGATTCATTACTTTCAGAGAACAAATTGGAATAAACCACTCCGTTTACGTCAGAGTACAGAAGTTAGTGTCCAATATTCGTCGGCACAGAATTTACCTGCATCTGGGAAATATTGAACATATGGGGATGGTCAGCATGGCTCTCTGTCGAGACAACTTGTCTTTCAATGATGATGCGTGCTTGATTTTACTTTCTTTTATGCTATTTAGAGACGCAACGCGGAAAGGTCCTTCCAAACATTTCACGCCCCGTGACCATTATCAAACCTCGATTTAACTGGGACTGAATCAGGGAATAATTAATATTAACAACCTAACCTATTGACTGGTGGTGCTCTGGGAGAACAGCCTGAGGAAACCAGTGTTCTCCACGGCGAGGACGTGCAGACTTACATTGACGTTCGGATTGAACTCTGATATCTGATGTTTCAAGCTACAAAATATAATAGCATTGCGCTAATCGCTACGCGACCTTGAGAATATATCGATGATGACTTAGAAGACCATAAGACCATAAGACAAAGGAGCAGAAGTCGGCCATTCGGCCCATCGAGTCTGCTCCGCCATTTTATGATGAGCTGATCCATTCTCCCATTTAGTCCCACTCCCCGACTTCTCATCATAACCTTTCATGCCCTGGCTACTCTGATACCTATCAAACTCTGCCTTAAATACACCAAATGACTTGGCCTCCACTGCCGCCCGTGGCAACAATTTCCATAGATTCACCACCCCCTCTGGCTAAAAAAAAAAAAAATCTTCGCATCTCTGTTCTGAATGGGCGCCCTTCAATCCTTAAGTCATGCCCTCTCGTACTAGACTCCCACATCATGGGAAACAACTTTGCTACATACACCCTGTCCATGCTTTCAACATTCGAAACGTTTCTATGAGGTCTCCACTCATTCTTCTAAACGCCAGGGAATACAGTCCAAGAGCGGACAAACGTTGTTCATATGTTAACCCTCTCGTTCCCGGAATCATTCTAGTGAATCTTCTCTGTACCCTGTCCAAAGTCAGCACATCCGTTCTTAAATGAGGAGACCAAAACTGCCCACAGTACTCCAAGTGAGGTCTCACCAGCGCCTTATAGAGGCTCAACATCACACCCCTGCTCCTATACTCTGTTACTCTAGAAATGAATGCCAACATTGCATTCGACTTCTTCGCCACCGACTCAACCAGGAGCTTAAACTTAAGGGTATCCTGTGCGAGGGGTCCCAAGTCCCGTTGCATGTCAGAACTTTGAATTCTCACCCCATTTAAATAATAGTCTGCCCGTTTATTTCTTCTGCCAGAGTGCAGAACCATACACTTTCCAACATTGTATTTCATTTGCCACTTCTTTGTCCATTCTTCCAATCTATCCAAGTCTCTTTGATGTACAACGTAAAATGAAGCGGCTCCAACACGGACCAATGTGGAACACTACTGGTAACTGGCAGCCAACCAGAATAGGATCCCTTTATTCCCAAATTCTGTTTCCTGCCGATCAAGCAACGCGCTATCCACGTATGTGACTTTCCCGCAATTCCATGGGCTCGTATCTTGTTAAGTAGCCTCATGTGTGGCATCTTGTCAAAGGCCCTCTGTCAAGGTGTGGCACCTTGTCAAGGGTCTCAAATATACAACATCCATTATACCTCCCTTGTCTAGCCTACTTGTAATTTCTTCAAAAAATTGTAATACGTTTGTCAGGCATGATTTTTCTTTAAGGAATCCATGCTGAGTTCTGCCTATCTTGTCTTATTCCTCCAGGTACTCTGTATCCTCATCCTTGACAATCGGCTCCAACAACTTCCTAACCACTGATGTCAAGCCAACAGGTCTATAATTTTCTTTTTGCTTCCTTGTCCCCTTCTTAAATAGCAGAGTGACATTTGTAATTTCCCAGTCCTCCGGAACCATGACAGAATCTGTCGACTTTTGAAAGTTCATTGTTAATGCTTTTGCAATCTCCACAGCTACTTCCTTCAAAACCCGAGGGTGCATTCCATGTGGTCCGGGAGATTTATCTACCTTCTGACTATTCAATTACCTGAGCGTTTTCTCTGTTGTAATTGTGACTGCGCACACTTCCTTTCCCTGCTACCCTTGAGTGTCTGGTATACTGCTCATGTCTGCCTCAGTGAAGACTGATAAACAATACTTGTTCAGTTTCTCCGCCATCTCCTTATCTCCCATTGCAATTTTTCCAGCATCATTTTCAATTGGCCCTATGTCTACTCCCACCTGTCTTTTACTCTTTACATAATTGAAGAAAGCTTTTAGTATCCTCTTTGATATTATTTACTAGCTTCCTTTCATAGTTCATCTTTTCCCTCTTAATGACCTTCTTAGTTTCCTCTTGTAAGCGTTTAAAAACTTCCCGACCCTCTGTCTTCCCACTAATTTTTGCATCGTTATTTGCCCTCTCCATTGCTTTAACTTTGGCTTTGACTTCTCTTGTTAGCCACGGTTACATCCTTTCTTAATTCGAAAATTTCTGCTTTTTTGGAATGTACTTGTCTTACACCTTCTTCACTTTTCGCATAAACTCCAGCCGCTGTTGCTCTGCCGTCCTTACCACCAGTGTCCCTTTCCAGTCAACTTGGACCAGTTCCTCTCACATCCCACTATAATTTCCTTTACTCCACTGAAATACATCAGATTTCGGCTTCTCTTTTTTCAAATTTCACAGTAAACTCAATCATGTTATGATCACTGCCTCCGATGGTTTCCAAAACCTCAATCTTACTAATCACTTCCGGTTCATTTCACAATACCCAATCCAGTAAAGTCGATTTCCTAGTGGACTCAACAACAAGCTGTTCTAAAAAGCCATCTCGCAGACATTCTACAAATTCTTTCTCTTGAGATCCAGGGCCGATCTGATTTTCCCAAAGTACTCGCATGTTAAAATCCCCCACAGTTATCATAACACTGCCCCTCTGACAAGCCTTTACTATTTCCTGTTGCAATTTGTAGTCCACATAACTGCAGCCGCTTGGAGGCCTATATATTACTGCCATCAGGGTCCTTTTACCGCTGCTGTGGTTTAGCTCGACCCATAAAGATTCTGCACCTTCCGATCCTACATCACCTCTTTCTAATGATTTAATATCATCTCTTACAAATAAAGCCACGCCTTCCCCTCTGCCTACCTTCCTATCTTTCCAATACACCGTGTATCCGAGGACGTTCAACTCCCAGAGACATGCATCCTTTAGCCACGTCTCAGTGATGGCCACAATATCATACTTGCCAATCTGTAGCTGTACGACAAGATTATCCACCTTATTCCTTATGCTGCGTGCAGGTAAGTATAACATCTTAAGACCCGTATTAGGTACTTTCCGCCTTGATTTCACTGTAAATTTATCGCACTGCAACTCATGCCGATGGCTACAAATTTGCCCCATCACCTGCCTGTCTTTCCTGACATCATTACTGCTCACATTCTTAGGTTTATTTGTGTTTTCCCTTTCCTCCGCTCCATCATTTCGATTGCCATCCCCCTGCCAAATTAGTTTAAAACCTCCCTAACAGCCCTATTAAACCTTCCCGCCAGGATATTAACCTGCCTGCTTCTGGTTCAGGTGTAGCATGTCCATTTTGAACAGGTCATACTTCCCCCAGAAGAGATCTCAATGATCTAATAATCTGAAGCCCTGCTCCCTGCAGCAGTGTCTCAGCCACACATTCATCTGCCTGATCCTTCTATTCTTGCCCTCGCTAGTCCGTGGCACAGGTAGCAATCCTGAGATAACTATCCTGGAGGTCCTGCTTCTCAGCTTCCTTCCTAACTCCCCGAAATCTCTCTTCAGGACCTCCTCCCTGGTCCTATCTATCTCACTGCTACTAACATGTACCAAAACAACTGGCTGCTCGCCCTCTCCCCCCTAGAATATTCTGGACCCGATCTGAGACTTCCCATGCGCTGGAACCTGGGAGGCAAAACACCATGCGGGTATCTCTACCAGGCTCACAGAATCTCCTGCCTGTTACCCTGACTATGGAATCCCTTATGACTACCGCATTCCTCTTCTCCCTCCTTCCCTCCTGCACAACAGTGCCAGGCTCGGTGCCAGAGACCTAGTCACCGTGGGCGTCCCCTGTCAGGTCATCCCCCTCAACAGAAACCAGTACATGATATTTCTTGCTGAGGGGGACAGTCACAGGTGCGCTCTCCACTATCCGGGCATTTTCCTTCTCTCTCCTGACAGTCACCCAATTTTTTTAACCCCTGTAGTCTAGGGATTTCTATCTCCCTGTAGCTCCCGTTATCACCTCTTTACTTTCCCTGATAAGCAGTAGGTCATCAAGCTGAACCTCCAGATCGCTAACACGCTATCTGAGGAGCTGCATCTCGTTTCACCTGGCGCAGATGTGGCCATCAGGGAGGCTGGAGGTCTCCCAGGATTCCCACATCTGACACCATGAACAAAGCACTAACCCTGCAGGCATGCTATCTAATTCTACAGGAATGAATCAGGAAGAATAAGTCTAGTCACTAACCTCGACAAACAGACGAACTTTCTAAACCGTTAGCTCGTACTGTTAGCTCTATGAGTCCTGCTGTTCCTGTCTGTCCGGGCCGATTCGCCAAGGGCGGGTGCGGGGGGGTCGGAGTGTGGAAGAGTTGGTGCCTCGCTCTCGCCTCTTCCCGTTTATCGCCGAAACCCGTTGAAGCCAAAGCCTTACACTCTGCTACCACTCACTCCGCTGCCCGCTCCGACAGCTGCCCGCTGTATAGGGTGGTCTCCTTTTTAAACTCTCTGCGCTGTCCTGTTACGTCACGCGCCTGCGCAGTCTCGTCCTTCTTGCCCTCGAAGAAGTTTTTATAAGAACTGCCATCCTTCAGAATGCAGCTCCCACGCCGCTCTGTTGTCCCGATCGAAAAGAAAGCCGTTGGAAGTAACCTTCCATTTTGAACTCCCCGCGTTATAGGGGTAGGGTAGTGCGTATTGCCTCCTTCAATTACAGTAAAGTTTTCGTCAAGGTAAAGTATGATTGGATAATTCATGAAATTATTATATTTGGTGGAATTGGTAGGTTCGATTGAACTAATTGTCTCTGTCATGAAAACAGAGGGTAGTGGTGGACTTGTAGTAACATGACAGGAGAATGTGAGCCCTGATGTTCCGCGGGAACCGTGCAAAAGCCACTGTTGAGAGGAAGGATGTCAAAGGATTCTGCGGGATATAGGCCAGGGCAGATTCTAAATGAGTCTTAATCCAGGCAAATGTGAGCTATTACACTATGGAGGGACTAACGAAAAAGGACAGAATCAGTGAATTCAAGGCATCAGGGAATCAAGGACCTGTCCCGTGTTTTTCCGTTCTATATTCTGTCTGTATTTCATGGTACTTTTTGGCATTCGAGAGCAAAGACATGAAAGATATATATATATAAAAGGAGTATTTGTTTTTATACCGAGAATACCAGGTGTATTTAACCTTATACCACAAGTCTTGTCAGAAGCAATTAAGATGGCAAGCAATAAGTGCAATTTCGGCAAACACATGAACACGGATGTAAGGAAAGAAGATTAACTATACGCTGTCAGCGAAGTTTAACGTTGTTTTTTACTTTATTCGGTATGAACATCGCGGTTCACAAGTATGTTACTGCAGTGCATTTTTTTTCCCCTGTAACGCCGTAGATTGAAGTGAATGGAACACATTTAAAAGGGATGTTGACAGATAATGCTTCAGAAAGAATCGCATAAATTACGGTCACAGCCTTCCCAGCAGCGTGCTTACACTCTTTCAGCCATACAGCTTCAATAAATCCCTTCAGCCCAGTGCGTTTCTGCTGACCATCTGCCATGTATTTGCATGAAGCTGTTATTAACCCTCACATACCGTTCGGGTCAAATTTGACCACTTTTGAAATTTGACCTCAGTGAAAACACCTCAAATGTTGTTTTAGTTTGCCGAAATGTTATGACTTTTCCTAAAGTGACCCAAAATGGGCATATATATATACTTTTGTCCAGGTGCTATAAATTTAGTATCATTGAGACTGTTCCGTGTCAATTTTGACTGGTATCTACTGAAATGGATTTCAGATCCACGAATGTGGGTAAAATCAAGGAAAATCGTGGTTCAAGATAATCTTGAAACTGTGAAACTGCATATGCCATGTATATGCCATACTATCATAGGCACGATCATTTATGGGCCATGAGGAGGTCAAAGGTCAGAGGTCAACAGAGGTCACGGGGTGCCTTGACATGTCGGGAGATTTGCAGCTGCAAACACAAACACCTGGAATGTTACAAAATGTTGCAAAATAACCTTGAATGTTGCAAGATGTTACAAAATGTCAAAAATAACCTGGGATGTTATAAGATGTTACAAAATAATCTGGAATGTTATAAGATGTTACAAAATAAACTGGAATGTTAAAACATGTCACAAAATAGCCTGGAATGCTACAAAATGATACAAAACAACAAGAATGTTAAAAAAATATATATATATATCACAAATATAAACCAGGAATGTTACAAAGTGTTACAAAATTACGATGCCTCTGACATTTTATCAACTTTCACGGCTCTAAGCTGCCACCTGCTCTGATTGCAACAAGAGAAAAGGCGTCACATATTAAACGCCACAGTTCCAAAATGTGCTTGCCATTTTCAGTTTCAATTAAATATATTTAAAGAATTATCGCGGTATATTTTCATGTCTTAGGTCAAATAGGACATGATATTGTGTGATAGTAGATGTTTTTTTTTCTCCATAAACGAGTGGTGTAAACCCTTAAAAAAAACACTCTCCCCGCTCTCTGAAACATTAAGTAACGATAAGTCACCATTTATGTCAGATAGGCTATCCATATATTCTAAATAGATCAGCGGTTCTAAAACTGGTATAAACATTTGTTATGTGTGGATTCTTGGGCCGGTGTCAAAATTGACCATGACTATACTGCGAAGACATAGAATCTGAACAGTATCTTAGGGTAAATTGAATCTTTCTTTGTTTTTTTTTCCCACAGTCCCAAGAGCTACTCTAGCAACCTAATACTCCCGCAATGGACCACTGCTAGTTTTACATGGATAATAAATCTACCCAAAAGATGCAGTGACTTTAACTGCAGTTGAAAAAATTGATACCCTGAATAACTGGGTTCTTGTGAAACCGTGCCTAGTATTGCATCTTCATTCGTTCTCTACCTCAATACTGAAGGGTAACAGTGCTATGTGAAGCAGTGTTGTGTGTGTCTGTTTTTTTTTTCCTGAAACGTGGCTGCACGAGGTCGTACGCGACCAAAACTTTTCCATGGAGGGCTTCCAGACTATTCGGGCTGACCGGAAGTGCACTGAGAGCGGTAAGCGTAAGGAGTTGGGGACTTTCTGTTCTGGTTAACAACAGATGGTGCAATTCTGGTTATATTACGATCGAGGAACGTGTTTGTAACCGGGAAATTGAACTTTTTGCTGTTGGACTCAGGCCATATTCCATCGAGATACAACACTGGACGTCATGGGAGGTTGTTCATGCCTGTGGCCATCGAACCTTGCAGCTGCTCCCGTGGAGAATCAGACACCCTGAGCCAATAGGCTGGACCTGGACTTATTTCCATCTGGCATAGTTTGCATATTGTTGTTTGAATGTTTGTGGTTTTTGTATTGCTATATTTATGCTCTATTCTTGGTTGGTGCAGCTGTAACGCAACCAATTTCCCTCGGGATCAATAAAATATGTCTATCTATCTATCTACCTATCTATCCATCCATCTAAAATTTATAACAGAGAAAATGCGTCGAATATGCTTCAGGCTAATCATTTACAAGGAATGGGGCCGTATAGACAGACCCAGTAATTATCTGTTGTATCTATTCCATATAGAAGGAAAGTTTACAGCGGAAAGAGTGTCCGGAATGTACGTGCATCATAGATCTATTTGAGTTATCTGTTGCATGTATCTGAGGTTGAATGAATGAGATGTGACTTTGGGTTTAATCCTGACCTCGATGCCAACTCAATGTGGGTTTCCCACGTTCGCTTTGAAAACACCTCAATTTCATTTGGGCACATGAGTGTTGATCAGAAAATAGACTGCAGACGCTGAAAATCTAAAGTGCAACAAAATCACTCGAAGCATGGGATTTCATGAGATTTGATTGCATGAAACTCTAAAGCATCTACATGGTGATAGAGAATGTAGAGGGCAGGTGGCTAGTGTTCCCATGACTTTTATAAATAGAATCGTTGGTGACGGATATTGAAACAGAAGTTGGCCTTACGCAGTTCAGCTGAATTCTTCATTCAAAACTAAAATAGCCTTTAGCGTTCTCTAAACCGATGGCATTGGACGCTGGGAGTTTGGCACATTGTTGTACAGGAAGCTTTATTTTTGTTCGTACAGAGAAATATCGATTACTAGAAAAAGAACGATGCTGCAAATGTTACCCGTTTGTATCAATATATGCAGCTGACGATCACAAATGCGTTATACTGTGCAACGAGACAAGGAAGACTGCGTCTTCCATCTGTAGCAGAAGAGTTGGCGTCGATTTAACTGAAACCCACATTATTGCTGTTGGCATTAACAGAGTGGATACGGTGTCTTTATTTCATTTGTTGCCATGCAATCTGGAAGTTATCCAATTCGGAAACAGGTCATTCCCTCCTACGCGGCCACGTGAAAAACTCTTACACCTGGTGTACTTCCATTTAGAAACATAGAAACATAGAAAATAGGTGCAGGAGTAGGCTCTTCGGCCCTTCGAGCCTGCACCGCCATTTATGATCATGGCTGATCATCCAACTCAGAACCCCGCCCCAACCTTCCCTCCATACCCCCTGACCCCCGTAGCCACAAGGGCCATATCTAACTCCCTCTTAAATATAGCCAATGAACTGGTCTCAACTGTTTCCTGTGGCACTGAACACATTTAACAAATTCTCCCCGATGGAAACTCATTGTTCTTTGGGGAAATTCAAATCTCAAACCACGACAAACTTGTTATTGTTGCATCTTTCCATAAACTATTTCCTTACCTGATTCTAGATGTCCCTGCTGTATTGGGTGGTCTATAAATATATTCAGTCGTATTATTGACATACATTCCTGTTCGTAACTTCTACCCACAGTAGACAATCCCTCCGTGACCTCCTCCTTTCCTTCAGCAGTGACTATATCTCTAATCAGCGGTTCCACGCTCCCACCTCTTTGGTCCCCATCCCTGTCCTTTCTACATCATCTGAAGTCTGGCACTCCAAGTGGCCATTCCTGTTCCAGAAAAATCCAAATCTCTGCATAGGCCACAGCATCAGAATTCCAAATACTGTTCCACTCTCTAAACTCATCTGCTTTGCTCTAATATCCTTGCATTAAAATAGACACATCTAAAACCATCAGTCTGTGTGTCTCCCTTCTCTATCACCTGCCTATTCCCTCTCACACTGTCGACAGGCGTTCTCGATTTGTGCGCCAACCGTCCCTTCCTCTGTTTAGTTCTCACCCCCCAGCAATTCTACTTTAAAATCTTCCGAATAGCCTTAGCAAAACTCTTTACCGGGATATTGGTCCTCGTCAGACTTAAATGCAAACCGATCTTTTTTTTTTATATAGGATCTCTCAAAATACGTCCCGGTGATCCAGAAATCTAAATCTTTGCTCCCTGTTCCAATCCCTCAGTCACGCATTTCTCATCCACCGCGCTCTGTTCCTATACTCACTGTCGTGTGGCACAGGAAGTAAGCCCAGGATTACTATCTTTGAGGTTCTGCCTCTCAACTTCTTTAATAACTCTCTGTAGTCTGCTTTCTGGACCTCCTCCCTTTTCCAAATTATGTCGTTGGTGCCAATATGTACCAAAACCTCTGGCTGTTCGTCTTCCCACTGAAGGATATCGTGGACGCGATCAGAAACATCCCGGCCCCAGACAGCTGGGAGGCAAACTGCCATCTGACTTTCTTTCTTGTCTCTGAAGAATCTCCCTTCTGACCTATTAACTATAGAGTCCCCTATCACTTCTGTCTTCCTCTTCCTTTTCCTACCCTTATAAGCCACCGGGCCAGTCTCTGTGCCAGAGGCACGGCCACGGTTAATTCCTCCGGGTAGGTCGTCCCCACCAACCGTTCACAAACAGGAGTACTTATTGTTAAGTGGGACCACCACAGGAGTTCTCCCTAGCATTTGATTCTTGTCCTTCCTTTTCCTGACTGTTACACATGCCCCCGTGTGGCTACTAGCCTACAACTCCTTTCTATCACATTCTCACTTTTCCTGACCAGACGAAGTTTATCGAGCTGCATCTCCAGTTCCTTACCCGGACACTAAGGAGCTGCAGCTCGACGCACCTGGCGTAGATGTGGCTCTCCAGGAGTCTGGGAGTCTTCGAGACATCCCACATCTGACACCCAATACAGAACACCGCCTCTCAGACATACTTCCAATTGCTATTCTTCACAATTCACTTACTTCGCCCTGACCACTTATCGCCGAGGCCACGTTGAGCCATTGTCCTCCTATTCCGACACCCTCTACTCCATAGAAAGGATAGGTACACATATTTGCCCCACGCGCATTATTTCTGGCACCAATTTTTCAAAGCATTTTAGGTTAATAACCACACATATCCTCATGAGCCCGTATGTAAATATATACATTGAAAAAGATCTTTTGAAGCGATATTATAACAACCTTTTCAAAATGTGTCATCAGGTTGCTGAGAAGCTCTCTTCCTACATTAACTGCGTAATAAGAACAGACTGGTCTCTGTTTTCAAATGGATGACTATAACCAGTCTGAAATTCAAACGTTGCAGAATTATGAACATTGTACCAAAAAATTTTGCATTTGTTCTCAGAAAGTAGGCAAACAATGGTACATATTCAGCTTGCAGCGACGTACGTACATAACAGAAATGCGTGATTGATGGTGAGCGGTTGTAAAGTACGTATCAAAGTGTTTCCAATAAAGCTAGCTTCAAACAATGACTGGAGAAACTTAAGACATTTACTTAGCGTATCGATGAGGGTTAGAAAAGTTATTGGCATGTATGTAATGAATATTTTGCTTCCTGGTAGACTTGATGTAAAAGAGTTGATACGAAATATAGGATACGTGAGTAATCCGATTTTGCGGAGATTGGCAAGAGTTTCTCTAAAAATATTAACTGAATCTGCCTGCCCTTGTCATATTGGACACATTCGATGCATTTGCTAAAGGTGCTATATTTATTGCGGTCGTCCACATCCGCCTAACGTGTTCAGTTCTGCAGAGGGTTGTCTCGTTTTTGCAGTTCGTTGTTTGATCTGCGATCCATTTGCTACAGAACAGCTTTTAAATTATTGCTTCATAAACAATAACAATTTTTCAAACAACTGCCGTCTCCGCTCGTTCTGCAGTGTCAATAAATGTGCATACATGTACCCTTACAGAACCACACGAGAAAAGGGTATTCATCTGAAAAAAGAACAACTGTCATCCGCGTTCATTGGTTAAAGTACCTCGCTCACGTTGACACCTTTTCTGTGCTACGCTGAATTCCTGAATAATCTCAGAAAATTGTTTGTTTTCTCAGCACATTTGTGTGAATAGTGGGAAAAGGACGAAGCTCAATTGCGGCGTGGTTTTAATCCTCCTGCAATATCTTGCAAGCCTTTAGTTGGTAAGCTGGTGAATGACACGGACTTTGAGCATCGAACAAAAATCAGTCAACATTCAAATATTCACGTGACGTCTTCTTGCTATGGAAAATCGAATAGTACATCTTAAGGCCGTTCTAACTCTATGTGGTCGATAACAAACCCCACCACATACCGTATCCTCTCATGCGCCTGTCGATACAACTTTTTAAGAGTTTCTGTAGTATCTGCATGCACAACCGTCTAACAGTTTCTACATATAAATAACTTGTCTTGCACATCTCTTTTAAGTATGATCCTTAGTCACTTAATAGCTTGCTGTCTGGTACTTGATATTTTAATCCCGTAGAAAACTCAAATTTTCCACGCTTTCTATTCCTTTTTTGCAGTTTTATAATTTTCTATGAGGTCTGTGCACAGCTTCCTATTCTCCACGGCCAATTAATATTAATATATTAATATCACGGCCAACTGAAGGAAGGCTTGTGCAAGCGTAACTGCCATCGTCGCAGCAGCAATCATCTGAATGGACATAGTCAGATTAGTAATCTTAAGACTTTAGGTCTCCTCGGCTTCAGTGAAGAGGGGCTTCACGCAGTGAAAGCAAAGTAAAGAAAAGCTCACATTTTCCTTCTCTTCCTAATATCTGCTTAGCTCGGAGAGTAGAGATGTCGAACAAGATAGTGCAATGCTCCTCTTGCAGGGAGACATTCAGTGTCAAGTTGAATTTCTTTTTGTTCTTTGAACATGAGAAGCTTCACCACTTCATAGGGATTGAATGCTTCTGCCCGAAGGTTTTTTAACTAGATTCCACTCAATGACCAACCAACTTTTTCTTTTTCCTCCTTTTATTTTTCGGAAGATTGGCAGTTTGATAGTGCCATTAGTTTCATCAACCATTTGCTATTAGACATTAGTCACGAGTCTTTAGACACTAGTCATTAGTCATAAGTGTTATGGTCCGGTCCGTGAAGTCTGCATTCAAGTTCACGGTCCAGTCTGTGGACTCAGGACTCCGGGTCTTCCAGCTGTCCCATGTTTAGGTTGGGTTATCATAGGTACCTGATTCCCATCTTGGTGCAAGGATTATGAGTAACTTTGGGGTCGAGTGTTGGCTGCTGGTTTTTCTTGTCAAGATTTCTTGGGAGAAACCTGCCGGTGGAAGGCTACAGCGGCCACATACCATCTTTAGGCCGCTTTGGAGACCATCGCTTCATGAAGCCTTGCTGTCGGTAGTCAGATCTGTCTTTGCGGTAAAGATTCGGTCGGTTCCCAGTCCAGCTGAGTGGCCGTCAGCCACTCCGAGTTAGGTAGGGTTCCTGCAGTTTCTGTAGCCAGCTGAGGTTACTGGCCGTAACTGCGACTCGGAGCATCCCCGATGCAGAGATGGAACAGTCTGATATTCTTCGGTGTTGTCTCTTCTTGTACTCGCCTCCGTGGGGTAACTCAGGCCGTTCTGCCGTTGCCCTGCGGGGGACCTCTCTTCTCTTGTCTTTGCCTCTGTTGGGTGAGTCGGGCCATTCTGCCGTTACCCGACGAAGGGACCTGTCCCACCTTGGTGTGGTGATAAAGTTGAGGCCCTGCTTGTCTGAGGGTAAGTTCCCGCTCCATGTCTATGTACTGTCTAGTCTCTTGTTAGTGTCGTGTTAAGAATGAGTCTTGGCGTTTCGAATGACTGTCCCAGCTCTATGTTAATGTACAGTTCCCAGTCTGTCTCGGGGCTCGATCCTTCGAGTGACCGGCCTCCAACGTCAAGCTTCAAGACCCCAGCCTCCAGCGTCAAGCCTCAAAACCTCAGCCTCAAGCATCAAGCCTCAAGACCCCAGCCTGCAACCTCAAGCCTTAAGACCACGGCCTGCACCCTCATGCCAAAAGACCCCAGCCTGCAGCTTCAAACCTCAGGACCCCAGCCTGCAACCTTAACCTCAAGACTCCAGCCATGTCCTGTTCTGTAGCCATGTCATGTCCTTCACTGGTTCTGGGGTCTGAGCCCTAGGAAAGACCCAGATTATCTGTCCTTGTCCAGTCTCTGGCTCAGGGTCCAAGCACAGGCTCCTAGTTCATAGTTCCTTGTCCGGATTCCCTGTGTAGTCCATGTGCAAGCCCGAGTCTGCGTTCTTGTCCCTGCTCCTTCTCTGTATCCTGTTACGTCCCTACTCTAGTCAAGTCCTCTTCCTAGTCCTTCAGTGTCTGTGTCTTGCACTTCTGTACGTTCACCAACGTCCCCCAATGTGACAGAACAAACCAGCCCTTCATGGACCCAGTAAGGCGGAGACTGTACTCTACTCTCGTTACTCTGGGTTCCCTCCTGATTGAATACCCGCCCCAACCGCCCTGGTCGTCCTTAGTCCTGGAGAGTCTCTTCCGTCGCCCGGAGGCTCCCATAGAAAGGGGGGCGCCGGACTTTCATGGTCCGATCCGTGAAGTCCGCATTCCGCTTCACGGTCTAGTCCGTGGAGACAGGACTCTGGATCTTTCAGCTGTCCCTTGTTTAGGTTGGAGTAATCATAGGCACCTGATTCCCATTTTGCGCTTGGAATTTAAGTAGACTTAGGGTCCAGTGTGGGCTGCTGGTTTAGTTTGTCAAGATTTCCTGGGAGCAACCTGCCAATGGAAGGCTAGAGTGGCCACTTGCCATCTTTAGGCCGCGTTGGAGAACCATCGCTTCATGGAGAATTGCTGTCGTTAACCGGAGCTGTCTTTGCGGTATAAGATTCGGCCGTATCCCGGGCCAGCTGAGTGGCCGTCAGCCAGTCCGAGCTAAGTAGGGGTCCGGCTGTTTCAGTAGCCAGCTGAGCTTGCTGACTGTAACTGCGACTCGGAGCAACCCCTATGCAGATCTCTTCGGTGTTTGTCTCTTCTTGTCCAACGTCCCTCAATGTGATAATAAGGCACTAGTCAAAAAAAAAAAACTGGCGTTAGTTATTAGACAAGTCATTAGCCATTTAGGTGAAAAACTGGCTACCTCTGTGTATTTTGTAGACGGATTCCGACCTGCACCTCTCCGCTCCCTCATAGGACCGTTATATTGTCAAACCGGACGACCCTACCGGAAGGTTCCCGAGCTCTTCTTAAACCTCGCACCATTTTCCAGAAGCACCTGCGCGCGATCATCTCCGTGACGCGAAGCTCGCGCTTAACCAACACGCAATAACAGCAGTACTGTTTTCCAAGAGACAGTCTCTAAAATTATTTAAAATTCAGCATCTTACCGCGGATTCCAACGCTGTTCCCGGACTGCCGCTGTGATGTTGCCGGGTCCTCCCGATATTCCGGGCAGAAGGAGCACTCAGTCAGCGGGATCCATACGGTCTATCAATGTATTTTTTTTTTTTTTTTGCTACTACTTTTAAATGTTATTTTCTTTTGCCTCTAGACCCCAATACGTTCTAGAAACTCTAGTTTGACTTGACACCTCCCACTCGATCTTCCCATGGAAACACTGGAGTGGTTGCCAGCTTGAAAGGCAGACTTGGTGATCCCAATTCGGTGTACTTACGTTATTTTGCTGATTTGACTTATAATCTGTTCCTCAGCAGGTAGTAAGACAACCAGTCGCCTGACGTCCCTTTGAAGGATGGTGGCTTGGATCCTGCATTTTACCATCAGAAATTGGATGCCTTGTTGTTACTTTCAGAGCTTTTGACACAGGGACACTGTAGCTTTGGAAGATCCTGACGTTGACGTCCCTCGCGATGACTTTGCTCTCTGGATTAGTATTGACGACTCTGCCAAGTTTTAAATGTCCTCTCAGTGCATCTTGGTTGCTAAACCAGACGATGTCCACAACAGTGACGTTTCTCTGTGTAGTATGCCACTTGCGCCTGACAAACAAATTAGGACCTGCGAGTTCAGAACTTGGTCACCTCTGACTGCATTCCTCGGTGTCTTTTGTAGGCGTAGCTGGAAATGTCAAAGGTTCTGAAATCCCCGCTTTCAGATGCTCGACCGATTAGAAAAGTGTTGCGTGTGACATAGTGAATAGAGTCTTTCCGGGCCCTATGTCCTGGCGTCAATTGGACGCTCGTGAGCAAGGTTGGCTGCTATGCGAACAGTTGTTTGGAACTCTCTGTAGCTGAGCCAAGCCTCCTTCCCAAGATTCTGGAGTGCTGTCTTCACAATGCGTACAGCGGCTTCTGCAGCAACATTCCTTTGTGGAGAATCAGGAGGATCGATTATCCACACCCACTCCGTTCCAGTTTTTTTTTTTTTTTTTTTTTTTTTTTTTTTTGCCACGGTCTCCTGCAGCGCTGCTTCGTTCAGGCCGTCCAAGAACCTGTACAGGTACTCCAAGGCTGGTTTTGCTCCAATGAAATTGGTGCTTGGATCTGACCAGATCTTTCTTGGATATCCCAAAATTGCTGTGAACGTTTGATAGGCCTTCAGGAATCCTTTGTTTGATAGGCTGCTTAACAACTCTCTGTGGATGGCTCTGCTGGCGATGCAACAAAAGACCACTCCCCAGACGTTATCCTTTACTTGGTAGGGTCCGAAGAGGTGTTACCGTTGTGGACTGGAACTGTGCAGCAGCTTCAGTTACTTCTGGCTGCAAGTCACCCATTACATGTTGACATCTCCTTGCTTTTACCTTCCGGTAGAGCATGCAGCCATCGACAACTTTTTGGGCAATTTTCTTTCCTCTTATGACCCATGTCTTTCTTCCCATCTTGAGAGAGGTTCCGGCCACTCTGTCATGACTCTCATTGTGGGCCTCCCGAGATAGCAGGGTGGACACTCAGGCATCTTAATAGACAATATACAATAGACAACAGCTTCAGGAGTGGGCCATTCGGCCCTTAGAGCCAGCACCGCCATTCACTGTGATCATGGTTGATCATCCACAACCAGCACCCTGTCCCTGCCTTCTCGCCATATCCCTAGACTCCGCTATCATTAAGAGCTCTATCCAACTCTTTTTTGAAAGCATCCAGAGAATTGACCTCCACGGCCTTCTGAGGCAGAGCATTCCACAGATAGAAAGCTCTCTGGGTGAACAAGTTTTTCCTCAATTCCGTTCTAAATGGCCTACCCCTACTTCTCAAATTGTGTCCTCTAGTTCTGGACTCCCCCATCATCGGGGATATGTTTCCTGCCTCTAGCATGTCCAATCCCTTAATAATCTTATGTGTTTCAACCAGACACCCCCTCATCCTTCTAAATTCCAGTGTATATAAGACAAGTCGTTTCACTCTTTCACCATATGAGAGTCCGGCCATCCCTGCAATTAACCTTGTGAACCTCTGCTGCACTCCCTCAATAGCAAGAATGTCCTTCCTCAAATTTGGAGACCAAAACTGTACACAATACTCCAGGTGTGGTCTCACCAGGGCCTTGTACAACTGCAGAAGGACCTCTTTGGTCCTATTCTCAACTCCCCTTGTTATGAAGGCCAACATGCCATTAGCTGTCTGCACTGCTTGCTGTACCTGCATGCTTAATTTCAGTGATGGAAAGGGCAATATGGGGACACCAACCTGATCTTCTTTGATATTGTGAGCAGAAGCAGCAGCTGTTCCATCCGGTCTATCCATGGATACTTGCTACTACTTTTAAATTTTACTTTATTTGGCCTCCATGTCCCAATAATTTCTAGAAACTCTAATTTGACTTGACATTCAGTATCCCTGTCCACTACAACTGTGAGAACGACATCCAGCTGCAGCTTCAAACAAGCCACTTTAAGGAGCCGGAGCTGGGAAAGGATTAACTATGGATCATGCTGGAGACTGAAGCGGTAATATAAAGGAAAATAAAGAGAGAAGTTCACCCAAGCTGAGTTTGAAAAAACTTTGGAATGCACAGTTTATATACGTATCAAAGAGGAAGAAATATTCTAAAGGAAAGATGACACGACAAATGAAGTCAACACCAACATAAAAGCCAAAGAGAGGGTATATAATGGAACAAAACGTAGAGTGATATGAAAGGATTTGAAAGATTTAAAAGCCAACATAAGGTAACCAAATGTCATTCAGGAGCTAAAGAAAAAAAAAAGAGTCTTAAGCTCGCCAAAAATATTAAGGAGGATGCCATTATTTTCTCAGGTACATAATGTGTAAAAGAGAGGCGAGAGTGTATATTGGAGAGCTGGATTACGCAGGAGAGGTAGTAATGGTGATAATGTGATGGTGGACGAACTGAAAAAGCGTTTTGCTTGACTTATTACTTTTGAAAACTCTAGCGGTATGGAGGAAGTTCCGGATGTCAGCGGCCATGAAGTGTATGACGTTACCATAAATAGAGAAAAATATCATGAGAAACTCGAAGTTCTGAAGGTAGATTAATCACCTGCGTCAGATTGTGTGCAGGCCAGAGCTCTGAAAGAGATAGAGTTTTCTAAAGAGATTGCGACGGTATCAGCATTTATCTTTCACAAACATGATAAAATGGAAATGCTCCGGAAGACTGGAAAATACAAAATGCCACCCAACACCTCAGATAAGGAAAGAGGCAGAAAAGAAAAAAGAAAGAAAAAAAAAAACTATCGCCATTTACTCTGACCTCATTTGCTGGGAAGTCCATTATTAAGAATGAGGACCCAGGGTACATGAAGGCGCATGATAAAACAGGCTGTAGTTGTCATGATTTCCTCTGGAGAAAATCTTGCTTGACAAATATGTTAGAAGTCTCTGACGAAATAGCAAGCAGGATAGAGACATGTGAATTGATTAATGTTGACACTTGGACTGTTAGAAGGCCCTTAACAGAGGTGACACCTATGAGTCTGCTAAATAAACTGCGCACCCGTGGTATTACAGGAAATATTCAAACATGGGTAAAACTGTGGCAGATGTGCATGAGACAAATAATGGGAATAAAGGAAAATTCTTCCAGCTGGCTGCCGCTCACTATTGGTGTTCAAGTATGGTCTGTCTTGGGTCCGATTCGTTTTACGTTATATATCAATGATTTGAATACAGGAAGTGATGGCTTTATTGCAAATTTTACTGACGATATGAAGATACGTGGACTTCGGTTGGCTTTTCCACGATTACCTAACAGTCATTTTGCAGGTGAAGCCTGCGGTGAGAAAGTCAAATGCACTGTTAGCATGCATCTCAAGAGGCCTAAAATATAAATCAAGGATGTAAAGATACGACTCTATAAAGTACAGCTGAGGCCTTGCATGTAATATTGTACACAGGTTTAGGCCCCTTATCTTATAATTTTTTTTTCGAATCTGGAGCGTGTCCAAAGTCGTTTCACCAATATGTTTCAAGGATTGAGTGGCCTGTCATTTACCCAGCGTTGTACGTATCTGGGACTGTTTTCTCTAGAATTCACAAGAAAACTGTTTGTCATTGTTATCAATCAAATGGTGAAAGAGGTTCATAGAGTGGCTATGGAGGGGACGTTTTCTGTGATGGTATAGTCCAATGCCAGAGGCATATTATCAGAGCACGGGGACCTCCTTTTAAAAAGGAGATGTAGACGAATTTCTTTAACCAGAGAGAGAGAGAGAGATGGATACGTGGAAATCTTTGCCACGGGCAGCTGTGGAGGTCACGTCTTTATGTATATTTAAGGTAAAGGTTGATAGGTACCTGATTTGTCAGTGCATGAAGGAGTGCGTCTGAGTGAAATTTTGGATCAGCAATGGCGACAGGGCAGAGAAACGTGACGGGCGAACTGGCCTAATTCAGTTGCTATAAGTTATGGTCTTATGGTCTTCAGGTAATGGTGCGCCAGAACTGTTCAGAGTTGTCCATGTGTCCTAAACTAGGCTGTACACAGTTTTATCTCTGTTTCTCTTGTTCTTGCAGCAATCAGTAAATCTGCTTACTGAGTGTCAGGAGGTCTCAGGATGTAATCATTACCGCTGATATATCAAAAATTTGGCACAGTGAATTTATCTGCCAGCACTTTGTTTCTCTAAATCAATCGCATTGTAGGGTGATATCTGTGCAACTCGCTTGTAAGTCATTTTATGACTCCTGGCACTGCGGAGGATCAGCGAAATTTGGGATCCGTGCACATCGGACACTCAAAGCTGCTGCACAGTTTGACAGTGTTTTTAATATGATGCATGGTGTGTTGGACTTCATCGACCATGTGAATGAGCTCAAAATCCGTAAAAATGTTACAGCTATATAAGCCCTAGTTAGACATCACTTGGTGTACTGTGTTCTGTTCTCGTCACTTCATCAGAGGAAATATATCGCTGCTATAGACAGAGTTCAGAGGAGATTTACAATGACGTTGCCTGCGTTGGAGAGCATGCCTTATGAGAGTAAGTTGAGTGAACTTGGCCTTTTGTCCTTGGAGAGACAGTGGATAAGAGGTGTTCTGAGATCGTCGATAAATATTACTTTCTGTTACAATCCGATCCTGTGTTTGACATCCCTGACTTGAGTACATAACCGTAATTTTCCACTGGCACTGCGGACCACGACTCAAGGAGATCTTAGCTAAATTTTACATTTCAGCATTCTACAATCATTATTTCAGATAGGATAAATGTGAAGTGGCAGACAACTTCCTCAGATTCGTAATCAATGCTGCCATCTTTTTTTAAAAATGGTGAATACCTGCTAGGAAAGATTCGCCCTGAAATCAGTTCAATTCAGCATGAGTGGAAGACACACCTGGAGTACTGTATCCAGTTCTGCTCGCCTCACTATAGGAAGGATTCGGATGCGTTGGAAAGTGTACAGAGTGTATTTACCAGTATGCTGCCTGGCTTAGAGAGTATGGATTGCGATCAGAGATTAAGAGAGGTATGGCTTTACTCTTTGGAGAGAAGGAGGATGAAAGAAAACATGATGGAGGTATACAAGATATTAAGAGGAATAGATAGATTGGATAGCCTGCACCTCTTTACCAGGGCACCTCGGCACAATACTAGGGGACATGGCTTTAAGGTAAGGGGTGGAAAGTTCAAGGGGAATATTAGAGGAAGGATATTTACTCAGAGAGCGGTTGGTACGTGGAATACACTGCCTGATTCAGTGGTGGAGACAGATACACTGGTGAAATTTAAGAGACTACTAGACAGGTATATGGAGGAATTTAAGGTGGATGTGTTATATGGGAGGCAGGGTTTAATGGTCGGCACAGCAATGTGGGCCGAAGGACCTGCACTTTGCTTTACTATTCTATGTTCTGTGTTCTATGAAACTGCGTTGGACTGAGAGGCTCAGGTGTCATAAATTCCCAGCAGTAACATTTGAGGAGACCGGATAGAGTGCTGTTTTCCTTTAGGTAAATAAATGCACATGTGTGATTGTGGAAAAGACGAAAAAATGAAAATTACATATGGTGATGCACTGAAAACTTGGGACGGTTTTGATTTGTTGATTCTCAATGAGATTGTCGATAAATATTACTTTGTTACATAGCACCAGACGAACGTAAACGCTCATTCGCATATGGTTGCTTGAATAATATTCTGAAGATTGTTTTCTGTCAAGTTTTGCTTGTGAATGTTGGCCCACAGATTGAACATAAGATAAACCACACAGCAAAAACACTTTTGCCCACAGCGTCTATGACAAACAATATGAAAATTTGATACAAGCATTTCTGCCTGCACATGACCTACATTATTCCATTTTTGGTACATTCAAATGACCACATGGAATATTTTGACCTCTAGTGCCATATCTATTCGTTAGCACGTTCCACAACTTCGCTCCACTGTTTTAAGGATTATTTACTCCGGTGACCTCTTTAAATTTCCTTTCCCTCGGAAAAATATATTGCCAAATACACTATCTATTCCTCATACAATTTTATAAAAGTCTATAGATCGAATATCACACGACAGTATTATATAACGGTAATGAATACCTGGTTCTAAACAACTGTCTTGGGTTCATAGTTCGTAATGAGGTATTGTTTTGCAAAGATATAAGGGGAAATGTAATACTCTTAAAATGAAAGACAAGAGAAAAGCTCGGTAGCACAAAAAAAATAAGATTCATACAAATGTGATCAAGCGAAGAAATTCATTGCAGAATTTATAGATACACTAAGAAGCTTCTACCCTACATATCCAGACATAATAAGCACATGAAATAGTTATAGTCATAGTCATACTTTGCGGTAAACAAAGACATTGCAAATAAATTCAACTCAGCAATGTTACATCAACCACATCACTGAATTATTAACAATCAGAAATAATGAACATGAGGTCTAATCTTTTATTACAAATTGTGTGACGCACAATCAAGGAGCAGGCTGGATTAGGGAGGGAAATGAATTTACATACACAAGAGAAGAAACACAAACAACTGAAATTACAATGGGCATGCTAAAAGAGGTTATAAAATTAGTAGGAGTGAAAATGTTGATCATTTTGGAGTAAAAATTTACTTGCCTTCATCCGTACCGAATGATACATGTCAACGAATTTCTGAAAAATCTTGAAAAATTGACTGAAATTTCGAAAGAAACAAATATTGTTTTTTTTTTCTTTACAAAAGAAGAACTTAGCAATGATCCATCAAAAAATCGTACTATACTCATTTAGAAATTACATAAATTTGAAGTCTCACGCATCAGCAACTAATAAGCATTCACTTACATGATCACAATACACGTAAAGAGAAGCTTAGAGGATGCCATATGTGCAGCAATCTTATCAATCGCTATGAAGGTACTCCTTGAAAGTGGTTACACAGGTCAATAAGATGGCGACAGAAAGACTGATGGAACGCTTCTTTTTCTCGAGGCACTGAGTTCAAGTCAAGAGGTTATGTTGTACTTTTATGAACTTCCATTTTGGCCGTAACTGCAGTATTGCATTAAGTTCTGGATGTGGGGAAGGTCAAGTAGGAATCTGATTAGAATTTATATGATTATGATAGACTTAGATAGAGTACACAGTAAGCATCTACTTCCCTGAGTTTAGAACATAGAACGTAGAACATAGAATAGTACTGAACAAGGGCCCACAATGCTGTGCCGATCCTAAAACCCTGCCTTTGATATAAGACCCCATCTTAAATTCCTCCATATTCCTGTCTAGTAGTCTCTTAAACTTCATTAGTGTATCTGCCTCCACGACTGACTCAGGCAGTGTATTCCACACACCAACCACTCTCTGACTAAAAAACCTTCCTCTAATATCCCCCTTGAACTTCCCACCCCTTACCTTAAAGCCATGCCCACTTGTATTGAGCAGTGGTGCCCTGGGGAAGAGGCGCAGCCTGTCCAATCTATCTATTCCTCTTATTACCTTGTACACATCTATCATGTCTCTTCTTATCCTCCTTCTCTTCAAAGAGTGAAGCACTAACTTCCTTAATCTCTGATCATAATGCATACTCTCTAAACCAGGCAGCATCCTGGCAAATCTCCTCTGTACCCTTTCCAATGCTTCCACATCCTTCCTATTGTGAGGCGACCAGAACTGGACACAGTACTCCAAGTGTGGCCTAACCAGACTTTTATAGATCTGCATCATTACATCGCGACTCTTAAACTCTGTCCCTCGACTTATGAAAGCTAACACCCCATAAGATTTCTTTACTACCCTATCTACCTGTGAGGCAACTTTCAAGGATCTGTGAACATGTACCCCCAGATCCCTCTGCTCCTACTCACGACCAAGTATCCTGCTATTTATTTTGTACTATGCCTTGGAGTTTGTACTTCCAAAGTGTACCCCCTGACACTTCTTCGGGTTGAACTCCATTTGCCACTTCTAGCCCACTTCTGCATCCTATCAATGTCTCTCTGCAATCTTCGACAATCCTCTGCACTATCTACAACAACACCAACCTTTGTGTCGTCTGCAAAATTGCCATCGCACCCTTCTACCCCCACATCCAGGTTGTTAATAAAAATCACGGGAAATAGAGGTCCGAGAACAGACACTTGTGGGACACTACTAGTCACAATCCTCCAATCTGAATGTACTCCCTCCACCAGGACACTGCCTTCTGCAGGCAAGCCGATTCTGAATCTACCTGGCCTAACCTGTCTGGATCCCATGCCTGCTAACTTTCTGAATAAGCCTACCGTGTGGAACCCAGTCAAATGCCTTACTAAAATCAATAAAGATCACATCCACTGCACTACACTCATCTATATGCTTGGTCACCTCCTCAAAGAGCTGTATCAGGCTTGTTAGACACGATCTGCCTTTCACAAAGACATGCTGATTGTCCCTGATCAGTCATGATTCCCTAAATGCCCAGAGATCCTATCTCTAAGAATCCTTTCCAACAGTTTTCCCACCTCAGACGTAAGGCTCACTGGTCTATAATTACCCGGACTATACCTACTACGTTTTTGAACAACGGACAACATTCGCTTCCCTCCAATCCTCCGGTACCATTTCCGTGGACAACGAGGACATAAGGATCCTAGCGAGAGGTTCAGCAATCTCTTCCCTCGCCTCGTGGAGCAGACTGGGGAATATTCCGTAAGCCCCCGGGGACTTACCCGTCCTAACGTATTTTAACAACTCCAACACCTCCTCTCCCTTAATATCAACATGCTCCAGAACATCAACCTCACTCATATTGTCCTCACCATCATCAAGTTCCCTCTCATTGGTGAATACCGAAGAAAAGTATTATTTGAGGACCTCGCTCACTTCCACAGCCTCCAGGCACAGCTTTCCACCTTTATTTCTAATCGGTCCTACCTTCACTCCTGTCATTCCTTTTTTCTTCACGTAATTGAAGAATGCCTTGGGGGTTTTCCGCAAGCTCTCGCCAAGGCCTTTTCATGCCCCCTTCTTGCACTTCTCAGCCTGTTCTTAAGCTTCTTTCTTGCTTCCCTATATTCTTCAGTAGACCCATCTGATCCTTGTTTCCTAAACCTCAAGTATGCTGCCCTCTTCCATGTCACTAGATTCTCCACCTCACTTGTCACCCATGGTTCCTTCACCCTACCATTCTTTATCTTCCTCACCAGGACAATCTATCCCTAACATCCTCCAAGAGATCTCTAAACATGGATCACATGTTCATAGTACATTTCACTGCAAAAACGTCATCCCAATTCACACCCGCAAGTTCTAGCCTTATAGCCTCATAATTCGCCCTTCCTCAATTAAAAAAAAAAATCCTGTCCCCTCTGATTCTATCATTGTCCATGATAATACTAAAGGCCAGGGAGCGGTGGTCACGGTCTCCCAGATGCTCACCCACTGAGAGATCTGTGGCATGACCCGGTTCATTACCTAGTACTAGATCTAGTATGGCATTCCCCCAAGTCGGCCTGTCCACATACCGTAACAGAGGTCCATCCCGGACACACTTAACAAACTCTTTCCTATCTAAACCCTTGGAACTAATCAGGTGCCAATCAATATTAGGGAAGTTAAAGTCACCCATGATAACAACACTCTTATTTTTGCACCTTTCCAAAATCTGCCTCTCAATCTGCTCCTCTGTATCTCTACTGCTACCAGGGGGCTTATGAATACCGCCAATGGAGTAACTGCTCCCTTCCTGTTCCTGACTTCCACCCATACTGACTCAAAAGAGGATCCTGCTACATCCACCGTTTCTGTAGATGTAATAGTATCCTTGACCAGCAATGCCACCTCTCCTCCCCTTTTTCTGCCCTCCTTATCCCTTTTAAAGCACTGAAAGCCAGGAATATTGAGAATCCATTCATGTCCTTGTTCCAGCCAAGTCTCTGTAATGGCCACTACATCATAATTCCATGTATGTATCCAAGCTCTCAGTTCATCACCTTTGTTCTTGATGCTTCTTGCATTGAGGTACACACATTTCAGCCCTTCTATATTACTAGCTTTACACCCTTTATTCTGCTTCTCTTTCCTAAAAGCCTCTCTATGTGTTAGATCTGGCTTTACTCCATGCACTTCTTTCACTGCTCTATCGCTCTGGGTCCTATTCCCCTTGCAAATTAGTTTAAACCCTCCCGAACCATTCCAGCAAACCTACCTGCAAGGATATTGCTCCGGCTCGAGTTCAGGTGCAACCTATCCAAACTGTACCGGTCCCACCTTCCCCAGAAGAGATCCCAATAATCCAAAAATCTAAAACCTTGCTCCCTGCACCAACTTGTCAACCACGCATTCAACTGCCATCTCCTCTAATTCTTACCATCACTGTAACGTAGCGCTGGCAGCAATCCGGAAAACGCCACCCTTGAGGTCCTGTTCTTCAGCCTTCGGCCTAGTTGCCTAAACTCACACTTCAGGACCTCATCCCTCTTCCTGCCCATGTCTTTGCTGCCAATATGTATCACGACTTCTGGTTGCTTTCCCTCTCGTAACAGGATGTCGTGCACCCGGTCAGAGATATCCCGGACCCTCGCACCCGGGAGGCAACATACTAGGCAGGTGTCCTTCTCTCGTCCACAAAATCTCCTGTCTGCTCCCCTAACTATAAAGTCTCCAATGACGACAGCTCTCCTCTTCTCCGTCCCACGCTTCTGCACCACCGGGTCAGACTCAGTGCCGGAGGCCCTGCCACCGTGGCTCACACCTCGTCGGTCTTCCCCGCTAACAGTATCCAGGACGGTAAACTTATTATTCAGGGGAATGGCTACAGGGGTGCTCTGCACTACCTGTCTGCTCACCTTCGCTTTCCCCCCTCTGACTGGCACCCAACGACCTGCTTCCGACAGCCTAGGTGTGACTACCTCCCTGTAGCTCTCATCTATGACAGTCGCATTCTCCCTTTTGAGTCGAAGGACATCCAGATGCTGCTCCAGGTTCCTTACATGGCCTTCCAGTTCGCCGATCCGTATGCACTTCTGGCAGATGTAACTCCGTGGGAGAGAGTTGAAATGGCTAGTACCGGCGTGCATGCATTGAAGATGAAAGAGGTAGTTTCAAAGGTGATATGAGTTGTTACTCTGACTCAGAGCGCGGTGGATGGCTGGAATTCATTGCCGGGGAAGGGGGTAGAGTCAAGTACATTAAAGGGTTTTAACAGCGTTTTAGATAAGCACAGTGATGTAACTGAGATGGACATTGTATAGACAGGAGGGACTAGTTTTGGGTGTTTATTACTTACCTTTCAGCTGGTTCGCCCGAACACTCCGGGTTGAATTATTAGTTTCCTTCCTGTTCTCTTCTATGATATATGTTCTGTGTTCTATATTCTGTGTGGATAAAAAAGACATCTACGTTTTATCCTCACGCATCTGTATCTGCTGCATTATCCAAGTACCTTTCAGATATCCACAGCAATGACAACTTTGTATTACCAGCCACAGTTCTAAAACACTCTTACAGATTCTTATGTTTCTAATTTATTGGCATTGCTTCCAGCACAGGTCTTAGTATGGATCACTGTGGGAAAATACTCTTTTCAAATCCCCCGCGCAAAACTAAGTTTGGGGAGATTTTGTCCAGATGATATTGCATCAATTATATCTAACGAAGGTACGCATGGTCGTAGTAGGATCAGGCAGATGAATGAATTACTGAGAGACTGGTGCAGGGAGCAGTGTTTCAGATTCTTGGATCATTTGGATCTGTTCTGGGGGAAGTATGACCTATTCAAAATGGACGGGTTACAGCTGAACCCAAAGGGGACTAATATCCTGGCGGGAATGTTTAATATTGCTGTTAGGGAGGGTTTAAACTAATTTGGCAGGGAGATGCTAACCGGAATGATAGACGAAGGGGTAAACAGAAATAAATCTAAGATAGTGAGGATAAGGTGTCAGGAAAGACAGGCAAGTGAGGGGACAATCTGCAGCCATTGGGATGAGTTGCAGTGCAAAAAAAGCTGCAGTGTAACCAAAACTAAATATACCAAATACTGGTCTTAAGGTGTTACACTTAAATGCACACAGCCTAAGGAATAAAATGGATGATCTTGTCGTACAGCTGCAGGTTGGCAGGTATGATAATGTGGCCAACACTGAGACGTGGCTAAACGATGTATGTCTCTGGGAGCTGAACGTCCAAGGATACACGGTATATGGGAAGGATAGGTAGGTAGGCAGAGGGGGTGGCGTGGCTTTATTGGTAAGAAATGATATCAAATATTTATAAAGGGGTGACATAGGTGCAGAATCTTTACGGGTTGAGCTAAGAAATCGCAGGGATAAAAGAACCCTGATGGCAGTTCTGTACAGGCTTTCAAACAGCTGCAGTGATGTGGATTACAAATTACAACAGGAAATAGAAAAGGTTTATTTAACATGCGAGATGATCGGGAAAATCAGGTCGGCAATGGATCTCAAGAGAGAGAATTTGTAGAATGTCTGCGAGATGGCTTTTTAGAACAGCTTGTTGTTGAGCCCAATAGGGGATTGGCTGTACTGGATTGGATATTGTGCAATGTACTGGAGGTGATCAGAGAGATTGAGGTGAAGAAACCCATAGGAGGCAGTGATCATAACCTGATTGAGTTTACTCTGAAAGTTGAAAAAGAGAAGCCGAAATCCGATGTGTCGGTATTTTAGAGGAGTGTATGAAATTACAGTAGCATGAGAGAGAAACTGGCCAAAGTTGACTGCAAGAGGACTCTAGCGGGAAGGACGGCAGAGCAGCAGTGGCTGGAGTTTAGGCTGGAAGTGAGGAAGGTGCAAGGCAGTTAAATTACAAAGAAGAATAAATTTTCGAATGGAGAAAGGATGCAACCGTGGATGACAAGAGAAGTCAAAGCCAAAGTTACAGCAAAGGCAAGGGCATACAAGGAAGTAAAAAATAGCGGGAAGACAGAGGACTGGGAAGTTCTTAAAAGCTTACAACAGGAATCGAAGAAGGTCATTAAGAGGGAAAAGATGAACTATGAAAGGAAACTAGCAAATAATATCAAAGAGGATACTAAAAGCTTTTAAAGTATAAAAAGAGTAGAAGATAAGTGAGAGTAGATATGGGATCGATAGAAAACGATGCTGGGGAAATTATCATGGGAGATAAGGAGATGGAGGTGGAACTGAACGAGTATTTGGCATCAGTCTTCACTGAGGAAGACATCAGCAGTATACCGGACACTCAAGGGTGGCAGGGAAGAGAAGTGTGTGCAGTCACAATTACGACAGAGAAAGTACTCAGGAAGCTTAAAAGACTAAGGGTAGATAAATCTCTCGGGCCAGATGGAATGAATCGTCGTATTCTGAAGGAAGTAGCCATGGAGATTGCGGAGGCATTAGCAATGATCTTACAAAAGTTGATAGATTCTGGCATGGTTCTGTAGGAATGGAAGATTGCAAATGTCGCTCCTCTATTTAAGATGGGGGCAAGCAGGGGAAAAAAAAGAAATTATGGACCTGTTAGCTGGACATCGGTGGTTGGGAAGTTGTTGGAGTCGATTGTCAAGGATGAGGTTACGGTGGACCTGGAGGCATATGACAAGATAGGCAGAACTCCGCATGGTTTCCTTAAAGGAAAATCCTGCATGACAAACCTATTACAATTTTTTGAGGAAATTACAAGTAGGCTAAACAAGGGAGATGAGGTGGATTTTGTATATTTGGATTTTCAGAAGGCATCTGACAAGGCGCAACACATGAGGCTTCTTAACAAGATAAGAGCCCATGGAATTAGGGGATAGTTACATACGTGGATAGGGTGTTGGCTGATTGGCAGGAATCAACGACTGGGAATAAAGGGATCCGATTCTTGTTGGCTGCCGGTTACCAGTGGTGTTCCACAGGTGTCCGTGTTGGGGCCCATTCTATTTACGTTGTACATGAACGATTTGGATTATAGATTTGTTGCTAAGTTTGCTGATGATACATAGATAGGTGGAGGGGCCGATAGTGCTGAAGAAACAGAGAGTCTGAAGAGAGACTTGGATAGGTTGGAATAATGGGCAACGAAGTGGCAAATGAAATACAATGTTGGAAAGTGTATGGTTATGCACTTTCGCAGAATAAATAAACGGGCATTTATTAGTTAAATGGGTAGAAAATTCAAAGTTTTGAGATGCAACGGGTCTTGGGAGTCCTCGTGCAGGATACCCTTAAGGTTAACCTCCAGGATGAGTCGGTGGTGAAGAAGGCGAATGCAATGTTCGCATTCGTTTCTCGAGGAATAATGTATAGGAGCAGGGATGTGATGTTAAGGCTCTATAAGGCGCTGTTAAGACCTCACTTGGAGTACTTTGGACAGTTTTGGGCTCCTTATTTATGAAAGGATGTGCTGACGTTGGAGAGAGTACAGCAAAGATTCACTCAAATTATTCCGGGAATGAGAGGGTTGACATACGAAGAACGTTTGTCCGCTGTTGGGCTGTATTCCTTGGAGTTTAGAAGAATGAGTGGGGACCTCATAGAAACATTTCGAATTTTGAAAGGCATGGACAGAACGGATGTTAGAAAATTGTTTTCCATGACGGTGTAGACTAGTACGAGAGGGCATGACTTAAGGACTGAAGGGCTCCCTATCAGAACAGAGAAGCGAAGATTTTTTTTTTTTTTTTTTTTTAGCCAGAGGGTGGTGAATCTCTGGAATTTGTTGCCACGGGCGGCATTGGAGACCAAGTCATTGGGTGTATTTAAGGCAGGGTTTGATAGTTATCTGAGTAGCCACGGCTTCAAAGGATACGGTGAGAAGGCGGGGGACTGGGACTAAATGGGAGAATGGATCAGCTCATGATAAAATGGCGGAGCAGACTTCTGCTCCTTTGTCTGATAGCCTTATGATCTGGAAGTTGTCATCTCCTTCCGCATGTTTTACCACATTTGTTTAAACTTACTCCCGCCAAGTGACGATCTCAAAGTGCTGCGCAAGTGTGTGTGTGTGTGTGTGTGTGTGTGTGTGTGTTTCTCTTTCTCTGTTATTTCAGATTGACGATTTAAATTTCAACATCCCAGCTGAACGGGCAGGCACAAACCAGTCAAACCAGGGATTCTTGTGTACTAGGAGGCCCTGAGAGATGATTTTTATATCTTTAGTTTCATTAGTTATTCTTTAATGCAGCAAAACTTCTACCCGTTATCAATCCTCAAGTACTATTGGAGTTGAAGATTAAGAGGGTTCTCCGATCCACGAATTTGCTTGGTTGGCCCAGTTTTTATTGTTTATTTGGCATGTGTATTGCTAAACTTCCGGTGTGAGCACACAGACCGTGCTGTATTACTTGCTTCTGAGTGAGCGAAAATTGCAAAAATCAACGATTCATCTTGGCTTCCATCTCTACACCTTGCAGCAAAGCAGTGAAGTGGACTTTCCACAGGACGCTTTTGTTCGATATATCATAAACACACATGTCAACAGTTAAGTACCTTCGGAATCAGAAGTGAAAGTTAATGAGATATTGGCTCTCATAATTCATACTTACTTATTAAAAGCTTTCAAATCATAACGACCAATTCCCGGACAACACGACTTCAACTGCAGGATGACTTGACACCTTTTGGAATTATTGACCACGATTTACGAAAGAGCTTATTTCGCAACGAACATAACACCAGTAGTGGAGGGATACCACTGACTGAGAGTTCACCGCATCGTGTGATTGGACGGCAAGAAAATCTGAACGCAGAATTGAACAGACGATTCAAACAGCGTATCACAGCTCTGGCACAACAGACGATCAGCAGTCTGGAACACAAATAATGACGTTCTTCTTTGTCGTTGAACACGTGCTGCTTGTTTCACGGCTCAGTTACAGCAAAGACATGCCTTATGAGCTGAATTCGAGATTAAGCAGTTTTTCATCTAATTATTGACAATTCTGGAGTCCGCCCTGTCGCATTTCCCCTGTCTTACGTCCTCCTGAATAACTTTATGCTAACTATTAACGGAATTGTATATCGATCTTTAAAATAGGCCGTACGTTCTTGTTTCACTAATGACTGTATTTTTTTATTATTATTACTTAATCACAGTTTATGTGTTTCCGTGAAGTTCCAGGGAAATCTGACGGCAATGTATGGATCTTGTGCGAGCTCTCCTGTATATATGTTCGCTCAAAGCACTATGACCCGCAATGCACTGGGTATATCCAAACTGGCGGTGCAACCCTTGACTGGATATTCTTGGTTATCTATGATTCCAACAAATGACTGAAGGTATCTCCAAGATGCTAGCCATTAAGGAAATGACTTTTACTGGCGAATTAGGACAGAATAAATGTTCATTATGGAAAAATAGTGACATTAAACATGATGAAACTACTTACAACTTCAGACTACATAGCAGGAACACGCGGGGAGATTCATGCGATTCAGCTTGTAATGCCATCATTTCAATTTCATCTAAGCATTCCATGATTATGTTGCATGTTTATTGCACCATCTTCACCAAAAGTTAGGAAATATTCACATATCATACTGCATCCGTTTACAATTCGTGGGAAATGTCAATGTAGAAATGTGCGGGTTAATCATTTTCTCTTAAACAGACGGTACGTGCTTTCGAGATTTATATTAAACGCCTGTAAGATAGACTGGCTTAGTGAATTCAGGTTCTATTCAGGTGATACCCGGCTGAACAGACTTCTTGTAATAGGGACTTGGCGTGTCAACAATTCTGTTTACTGCGATGTACGCTGCACACTGTCCGATAAGTGTACCATCTTATGTTGAAATAGTATTCCACTAACCCTTTTGTCAGGTGAAGAAATAAAATAAAGTCAATTAGAATTTAATTAATTACTTCTTATTGCAGATAGTCCAAGGTGGTTTTCTGACAGTTACATGTTGAAGTAAATTGCAGTTATGTTACCGCAGCTCCTTAAAATTGTGAGTACATCTCTGAATTTCTGGAGTCGTACAGTCTGGAATCTAGAGACTAGTTCTACCGCTTTACTTGTCCTTCCCGACCACTGTGGTGCCGTTTGTATTGAGCAACTTCCCTCCACGATTCTTTCAATTACACCGGCCTTTCTTGATTCTTCAGTTGCGTCATGGTTCTTGGTCTCTACTTTGACATACATAGGTAGAGTAGCTCTTCGTTCTTCATTAAATAATAATTTTGTCTTATACACTTTCAATGCACTGATGTGACAAAAGGAATATTCATTAAGGGCAAACAAAATTAAATTTATAATCATCCGTCGCTGCATGTGTAATGATAAACGGAAGTAGTAAAATAATTTACCAGTTTAATAACCAAGCGCTCTAAGCAAACGTGATACTTAGCGACACTGGATTATTAATGGTCTCCAGAATTCTGTTTTGTGATCTTTTCATGATAAGTTGTAGGGGGTTGCGGGTGCACTCACACTTTATGAGATGCCATTGTAGTCACTCTAGCATGAGCAGTATATCTTCAATTTGACATAATTTGCCGAAGTGTTGCATTGTGTCGGGTCATTGTTATTTTGTATTATGGTACAGCAAGATTGTTTATTCGTCTGGGCGGACTGTGACAGAAAATATGCTACTGAACTGAAATAATCGCACAAAACTTTTACAAGTTTGACGTCGCAGCATCAGGAACTTAGTTATAGGGAATGATGGACTGAATAGGACTTTATTCTTCTAAACGTGGGCGAATAGGTGGTGAATGTTTCGAGGTGTTTTAAAACACCAAGGACATAGATCAAGATAGTACACTTGTTATGTTTCCTCCTGGTGGGTGCTGAAGAACGAAAGAGAAGTTAGAATGAGCTGAGTGTTAAAGTTAGAGGGAAAATGAAGGAGTGTGGGACGTGGGAAAACATGCAGAAAAAAATGGAATAACTTATGCCGCACCTGATCATCTGTTTCGGAGCCCTAGAATTAATTTCAATTACCTTTAACATAACCCTGTTGTTGTACTCCGATATATTTCTGAAAGCCTACTTCATAGAGTATTTGAAAATACAGCAGATAAACTGGCTCTTCCACCTGCCAATTGGAGCAGAAACGTTTAAACTCCCTAGTCTCATGAACACGCACCCAGACAATAGCCATCCAAACAGCTGCAATGTAACTTTTCAAAATTATCTTAAAAGTTGACATGGAGACCGCAAGCACCACTGACAATGCCAGCTCTTTGCACAACACACGACACGATGTCCCTTAAGCATTTTGCCAGTCGCCCCTAACTATGGACCGCTTTTGCAGTTACAGCAAGCTTATTAGTATAAGCCTGCCTGCGTTTACCGTATGCGTCCTTCATAATTTAGTACACTTCTATCAACTCTCCCCTCATACTTAGGTGCCACAAGAAATAAAGCTTAACCTATTCCTTATTTAATTTTAACTCATGTCCTCCAGTTCCACCGAACATTCCTTCTCTGAATTCATTCAGCTTACTTGAATTATCCCTGTAGCCTGGTGACTAAGTAGGCCTTCAAACACGTGCTTCAATTAAGAAACTTAAATGACGTCACTTTCAGCAAATTGTGCTCCTTTAAATCCAGATTACATTTTTTTTTTCAGCCACTCATCAGTCAACAAAATTTATTATTTCACGGATGGAACACTCAGAGTTGTAACATCACAAAATCTCCATCAAGTACCTTAAACAAGTTTACTCCAGGAACATTTCTAGAACTCCGCAACTGCTTCATCATTTGAAATTTACTAATTCTTTTAAATCTCTCTGCATCGAACGATCCCTCGCAGTGTCAATGATATATCGAACACTCAGAATAGGTCTGTTAGTTCTTTCAGAAGGTCCATATATTTTCTTCTTTACCTTCCTCTTCCAGGTTTCCAGGCATAAGGCCTTGTAATGCAATCTATTTTTTTCTTCTGCGAATAATTTCACTTTAGATATTATATAATTCCGGTCAGGCAACACATCCCTGTCTGACTCCTCTTTCAATTTTAGTCCAACTGCTTATATTATCATCAATTTTTACTGCCGCCGTTTGATTCTAATATAAATTTTGAAGCAGTTCTTGGTCCCTTCCGTCAATGGTCAGTTTAGCGTGATTTTTTTAAATTTAATTTAATTTAATTTTATTTTATTTTTTACGTTTTTTATTTGGATAAGGAATTCGCAAGTATCATGAACTTTTTTCACATTTATAAACTTTCCCATTTTTGATATATGCATATAGCTATAATTATTTATACAATCCCAAGTACGCATTAAGATGATATAAAAATAAATTAGACACTTAAATAGATAATTGTGTGCAGTTGAAATTCTACTCTATTAGGCTAAATAATGATATTAGTTGTTAAGAAAAAAATAGTAATAATAGTGGATTAATAATAATTGTCATATAACTCTTCTGGACCATTCCCTCTCTGGTCCAAAATGTTGTATGTAAGCATACATAACTACCATTATAGCTCTTTATATCCTAACATGTTCATGTTTGCTCCTACCCCCAAACATATTTATCCAATCCCTATGTACTTATTTAATTAATTTTATCATTTAATCCCTTTCCCATTTTGTTTCCTTTACTTGTGCTAATTCTCCATTTTCCAAAAAAAAAATAAAAGAGAAGAAAACACAAACAGTAAACATTTAGACCAGGGGTGCTTACATTAAAAATATCACTGTGTTGATGAGAAGAGCAGTATAAATCAATTGGGGTTATATATTCAATCCATTTATTCCAAATTTGATTTTTTTTTCTTTTTGAATTCTCAGAGAGTAAGTCATCTTTTCCATTTTAAATATTTCCAAGATAATGTCGTGCCAATCTTCTAATGTAGGTGGTATTGGATTCAGCCACTTTCTAGTGATTGATTTCTTACTTGCTGGTAAAAGGGCCTACAGCAACTTTATATCTTTCTTCTGTTCAAGAAACAATACATGCCCCAAACAGAGCGTCTCAAAGTTCAGAGGTATCTGGGTCTTAAATACCATAACTAATGTCCTATGAATACCTTTCCAGTATAAGGTTAATTTAGGGCAATCCCAGAAAATATGGAAATGATTTCCCTCCTTGGAGCCGCAACTTCTCCAACACGTCACGTTTGTGTCTTTATATTTTTCCTGGTATGGGGTCTTGAAGTATCTTATAATATTTTTCCAAACACTGTTCTCTCCAAGTCAAAGAGTTAGTTGAAGACCACTGAAAGCTGGATATTTCCCCACAACTTCCTCTGAAAGTACAAAGCCCGCTTCTTTTCCCACTTCTCTTTAATATACAATGTGTTTACATTTTTAACATGGGAGAGTGCATTATATAATCGAGAAACTGATTTACTTGATATTGAACTGTAAGCCGAATTCAGAATCTCGAAAAATTCTAATTCTACTGAGATAATTCTGTATATCTACAACTTTGATCAACATAGTATCGTACTTGAAGGTAGCTAAAGAAAATCATTGTGTTCTAGGCCATGTTTGTCCTGGAGGAATTGGAAACATTGTAATACTCTTTTATGTATAAATGAGAGGTAGGTTGTAAGACCTTTCTTTATCCATAGTTCAAATATTGTATCTCCTCTGTTGGGAAGGAATTCGTTATCATATGCACACCATCTGAAAGTTTTAACATGTTATTGATTCCACATGAATTAACCACCTTCTGCCATACTTTAAATGTAAGATTTATCCAGCTGTTTTTAAACTTTTCCAATTGAGCCATCAATCCTTTTTCTGCTATTGAGGCCTGTAGATGAAAACTGTCAACTAATCCAAATTCTATTTCCTTGCATCTAGCCTTATATTCCCTATTACACCAATATAACAGAGGGGTTATCTGTGAAGCATAAAAAAATAATTTCCCAAGCAAGGAAGTACCATACCTCCTCCTTCCTTCCCTAATTGTATGGAATTATATCGAATTCCAGGCTTCTTTCCTTGCCAGATAAAGTGGAAAATCCATTTGTCCCATTCCCTAAATTGATTATCATCCACATCCACAGGTAAAGTCTGGAAAAGATAGAGTAACCAAGGCAGAATATTCATTTTTATGGTATTCATGCTTGAAGTTAAACATAAAAAGGGGGTAAGATTCCATCTATGCATATCTGCTTTTATCTCTGAAGTTATTGGTCCATAATTTACCTGTGACAGCGTTGAAAGATCCTTCAGCAGGATTATTCCTGAATATTTTAATGGTGTAGGTTCTTAAGATTATATGTATCCTGCAGTTTTTTTTTTTTTTTTTTTTGGATGGTGTATAATTTAGGGACATAACCTGCGTTTTCTTTACATTTATTTTATAACCTGATATTTTCCCAAAGTCATCCAACAGTGTAAACAATCCTATAAATGATGCTTTTTTCTGGTACCCTCAGATAGACTAAAACATCATCTGCGAATAGCGCCACTTTCTCTTCAATCCCTTCCACCTTGATACCTTTCAAAATTTCGCTCTGTCTTATTAGTTGGGCAAGCGGTTCAATGTATAGCACAAAAAGGAGAGAAGAAATTGAGCAACCCTGTCTAGTGCCTCTCCCTAAAATAAAGGAGCCAGAGAGATCCCCATTTATCTTAATTCGAGCTGTAGGGCTGTCATATAAATTCTGGATTACTTTAATAAACTTTCCTTGAAAGCTGAATCTTCCTAACACTCTGTATAGGAATGCCCAATTAACTAAATCAACAGCTTTCTCAACGTCTAATTCCACTACCACTTTCTCTGTCCCGTTCCTAGTAACCTGTTCTAGTATGTGTAGAGTTTTCCTGATGTTGTCCTGTGTTTGTATTTGTTGAATAAATCCAGTCTGGTCTAAATGGATTAGGCCAGATAAAAGCATTTCCAATCTGCGCGCTAATATAGAAGTAAATAATTTGTAATCTAAATTAACAACGCTAACTGGCCGATAATTACCACGTTCTAGTTTATATTTACCCTCTTTAGAACTAACTGAAATAATCGCTTCTCTCCAGGGAGGTGGAGTTTCTCCTCTCTGCAAGATCCAATTAAAGGTGTTAAGTAGTAATGGGGGGCGAACTGTGATTTCAGGCATTTGTACCAATCTGAGGTAAACCCATCAGAACCCGGAGACTTTCCAGCCTTTAATATAGAGATGGCTACATTCAATTCTTTGACAGTTACTGGTTCTAATAGACATTCATTTTGTAAATCTGTAAGCTTGGGTAGATCTAAAGAGTTCAATAAAGTGTCCATATATAGCTCATTGGAAGCCCGGGGTTGGGAGTACAGCTCTCGATAATATGTTTGAAAACTCTCTTGAATTTTCCCCATTGTACTCTCCATAAGCTTTGTCTTTGGATTCTTTATTTTATGAGTTTTATTGTCTGCCTGTTTCTTTCGTAATTTATATGCTAATAATCTGGCTGATTTACCTCCTACTTCATAATTCGTTTGTCTCAGGGAAAGAAAATTTCTTTGAGTTTGCCAATGTATAAATATCATCAATTTCACTTTGCAATTTCATAATATCCTGTTTTAAATTAGAATTGCTTTTGTTGCTATCTACAACTTGAAGTTGTTTTAATTTTCCTTGAGTTTCTGCTATTTTTTGTGCGTTGAATTTTTTTCATGTGAGTGGTAATGGAAATATTTTTTTCCTCTCAGTACAGCTTTCAATATATCCCATAAGATAACTGGTGATGTTTCTCCGGTGTCATTAAAGTTTAGGTATTCTTTGATTTCTCCCCTTAATTTCTCCATTACTTTCAGGTTATTGAGTATATGTGAATTTAACCTCCATAGTGTTTTTTTTTTCTCATTTTCCTTTCCAGGATTAGAGACATAGAGACTGGGCTATGATCCGACAGATCAACTGTTGCAATATTAGTTTGTCTTGTCCTTGGTCTATCTGTATTAAAGATAAAGATAAAGATAAAAAAATCCCTGAATAGGCTGAATGAAGGAAAGAGTAATGTGTATAATCTTTACTAGTGGGGTCTAATTCCCTCCACACATCTATAATTCCCAACTCCTCCATCAATAAATTCGTTTTCCGAGTCAGAGGTTTATTCTGAGTAATTATTCTTAAAGAACCTAATGCAGGGTTTAACCTAATATTAAGTCCCCTGCACAGATTACCACCCCTTGAGAACTGACCAATAGGTCAAACATATGTCTGTAGAATGACGATTCACAACCTGGTGGAGCATAAATATTCAGCAACGTTATTTCTGTACCTTCTATTCTTCCTGTATTTTTTTCAAATCCTCCATCTTTGTCTTTAGTCTCTGAAATATGTTCATAATTAAGAGTATTTGATTTTAAAGTAGCTACCCCTCTTTTGTGGCTCAACTTATATGATGAATAAAATACATGCTTACAGCCCATTCTTTTTATTTTTTCATGTTGAGATTGGCTCATATGTTTTTCTTGGAGGAAAGCTGTTTGTGCCCTCTTTTTTTCAATTTAGACATAATCTTATTTCTTTTAATTGGATTCAAAACCCTATTAACATTATAGGAAATTATTTTCATCAGTTCAATTTGCATTTTTCTCTAGTAGAAAAAAAACACTTACCTTTTCTAACCAAACAGCAAGCAATCCCTTCTCATTAGTGAACCAAAGCATAGAACCACACCTTAGACAGTTTTGAACGTATAACATTTGAAAAATTTTTCCCGAGCTCCCACAGTGAGGCCTGAGCACCGACCTGCCACAGTTCAGAGGGAAAACCTCTATCTTCACCCTATGTCAGAGGGTCCTCCGCAGTGTGAAAAATCATAGGGAATTTTCTCCTATGAATGTCTTGACCATATTGCTATCATTCAAGTTATTCCGTCTAGTTTATTTGCAGTTACCAGCTTTCATTTTACCTTCAAGTCCGATTTACTCTTTTCAGTCATTTCTCTTAATTAACCTGTACTCTCTTGTCATTCGAGTCTGAATATTTGCAGCTTTTCCTTGTAGTTTGATACTATGGTTCGTGTGGAGCGTCCTCGCTATACTGACTGCCACGACTTCTGCCGAATCCTCTCCAGTAGCGACTCCGGTTGAGTGATAATTTTGATAGGTATTCCCCGGTCTGCCAGGACTGATTTGCCTCCTCCGCCGTAGCGTAAGTTTTTGTTCCATCGTCGTAAAAGACTCTGCTGGGTACAGCGTCTGGAATCTGATGTTGTTTTCCTTCAGGACCCTCCGTGTTTCCGCATATTCCTTCGGTCTGACAAGAATCCCCGGTGCGTAATCATTGTCTAAACTGATTTTACAGTTGCTCTACATGAAACCTTTATTTTGCCATGCCCGTTTAAGCACCTCTTCCTTCGTTCGGTAAATGAGAAATCTTACCAGGATCGATCTGGGCTGGGTGCCTGCCGGAGGCTGTGGTGCCAACGCGGGGTGAGACCTTTCTATCTGTAGGTCTTTTGCGTCCGGTATATCAAGGTTCTCTCGAAGCAGCTTCTCCACGAAGGGAATCAACAATCCGGGTTTACCTTCAGTTCCTTCAGGAACTCCGTAGATCCTCATATTTTCCCTTCTTGAGCGGCCTTCTTGGTCTATCAGCTTCCACTGGAGCTGCTCTTGTAGGTTTAGCATTTCTGCTATCACTTCCTCTGCGGTTTGCAACTTTTCCTCAATTCCTACAATCCTCGCATCGGCTTCATCTATCCTCGAATTAGTTTTCACTATTTGTCCTTGAATATCTTCCAGCTGTTTTTTGTTATCCTGTCGGAACTCGCGAATCTCTCTGAGAATCAAATACAGATGCACCGATTCCTCCTCAATATCTCCGTCCTGACTTACCGTGGGGGAGCTAGGGCCGTCGCCTTGCTGCGTCTATTTGTATTTATCAGCCTTCGGAACGGACTTTTCAATCCTGTTCTTGAACATCATCCTTGCCACTTTTATTAATATAGTTATACAATGTTAAGTATTTGTTTGATTTCGATTTTGGGGCAGTTTATCTTCTTTTTTGTCGAGAGACCTTTTCCTTACGCCACCATTCCCTTGATGACCCGGAAGTCCTCCAGTTTAGAGAGACTTTTTTTTTAATGTTGCACTTTGTCGAATGGTTTTGGAAATCATAAACATCAAAATACATCATTTTGACATTCCATTGCCCTTTCTGAAAGCATTTGTAATATGAAAATTGCATTCCTAGTTCCTCTATCATCAATGAACCCAAACTGCAGTTTAGAAGTTTCTGGTCTCAACTTGTTTTTAATTCGACTCAGAGCAATTCTCAACAAAATCTTTATTGTGTGACTCATGAAACTGATTATTATACCACGTTCCCAATCAATAGTTCCAGGGATTTTTGGCATGGTTATAAATACTGGTTTCCAGAGATCGTCAGGCACTACAGCAGACTCATAAATGCCATTAAACAGTTCAGAAAGAATATCTCTGCCCAGATCTTCCAGAGCTTGCATCATTTCCAGGTCAATTTCATCAAGTCCAGTGCCTTTATGCTAATAGCAGTAGTAGAGCTTCAGCTGTTTCTTCTTTGGTAACAGGTGGGCAATAATTAGGGTGTTTACTATCTGGGAGTTGCTATCTATTATCTTCAAGCAATTGCTCTTTACTGAATCAAGCTCTAACATCCTTTACCTGGATCTGTGAGTATGGATCCGTCTACTAATGTTATACATCGTGTAGAGGAGGTTTTCTTAATTCCAGTAATTTCCTAAATTTTCTTGTGCATTCCTTTGTTTTTGTTAATATGACCTTCTAATTCGTTGATTTTTTGATTCACCATTCTTGCTTTGCGATATTGCACAATTGTCTGATTTGTCTGTCTAGCTCTGTGTATTGTACTTCTTTATTCTTCACTAAGTTTTCTTTGTTCCATTAGAGCTTGAATTGCTTGGGTTATCCACCCCATGTTGGTGTGTTGGGTTTCTTGTACTGGGATTATCTCCTCTGCTGATTACTGCTGATCATCCTTGCCACTTTTATTAATATAGTTATACAATATTAAGTATTTGTCACATACTAAGCATATTTAAATATGTCCCAAGTAGGTGTTGTTTCGTTTTCGTTGACGTTTCTTCTACAGCTGTTTTGAATTGTTGCTTAAGTATGCTATTATTTTTTTTTTCTTCAGGTCTCACAACATATACTTATTTACCTTTTTTCCACATTTCAGTTTGTTTAAATTTGTTTTGATGGGACCTATTACTGAATGGTAATCTGAACCACAGTCTGCTCCTGGGTAGGCTTTAGAATTTGTGGTAATATTTCTAAAACTTTCATTTATGGTAATGAAATCTATTTGATTCCTTGTCCTATGTCTAGGGCTAATCCAAGTACACAATCTACGCTGATGGTTATTATACCAAGTACTGGTGATCACTTGGTTGTTTCTGACACAGAAATCAGTAAATATTTATACGTTTTCATTTTTCTCCCCTAATCGAAAAGTTTCAATGATGTTATCAACCCTTTCTTGTCCAACTTTGTAGCTAAAATCTCCGATGACTAGTTTTATATTCTGAGATTTACATTGCTCATAAACCCTGTCGAGATTTTGATAAAACTTGTTAATATCCTCTTCATCCGCATCACTTGTTGGTCTATAGGAGTGGATTATGCTAAAGTTTAAGGGTTACCTCTTAATTTAACCAAAAACAGCCGGTCCGATATAGCCCAGTACCCCATAACACATTTTGATCCTTGTTTCTATAAATAATTCCAACTCCATACACATGCTGTTGATTTCCAGAGTACATTATCACAGAACTATTCTTTATGAATTTGACACTGTCAGTCCATCTAATCTCTGACAGGCCTAAGATATCAACTTCCAACCTTTTCATTTATTGTACTATATTGTCCAATTTTCTGTTCTGGTATAGTGTAGTAATGTTCCATGTTACTACCCTTAGCCTTTCCCTATTGCTTACTCTCTGTATTAGGATCTGGTGTCGGCTGCACCACATGACTATCTCTACCGAGCGAAGTGTCGTTCTGTTGATTAGACTCAACCCCATTCACGCTGCTGTCTGGTTTGCTTCTTTTGTTTCTTTCCATGATTGACTAGGCGGAAATTTCAACAGTGGTTTGCCGTTGCCTTCTGTTGCCGCAGTGCTCATCTAACTAGTAAATTTCGTAGCGGATATACTGCACAGAAATGTATTCTACTGAACTTTCTGTTTTAGTAGACTCACACCAATTATCCAAAATAAACTGTTAGCTACATGTAATGCTTTGGTTTACAGCTTTACTATTATGCTGCAGGTATTTCAATAAGCAGATCTGTAGGAGTTGTTGTTCCGCTTTCATCCTGTATGGGTTATTGTTGAAGCCAACAGATGATGTGGAATGTGTGCCATCTAATTTGCGGGACGTTTCCTTGGTGATCAACAATAAGACTGAGTTTGCTTTCATTATTTGTTCGAGAGGAGATGGAGAGAGATGACGCTGGAGATTACCGGTCGTAGCATATGATTCGGTGGGATAACCGTTTGTTCGATATGGATTGCAAGCGATTTCGGAGGGTGTTGCGTGCTCTCATGCTTACCGCGGGCCCAGCGCGTGTGCGGCAGAGGAGGTCAAGATGAGCTCCTCAAAGTTGTGCACATTTGACAGTTCAATTAAAAGGGGCCCTCTCCATGTTGTAATCATTTGCTAATCCTTCAGTTAAGTTTCAAAAATATGGTTCCTGCAATTGTATGCAGTATATTATCTGTTATTTCGTTGCATTAATTTGTAACAGGCCACAAACAAAGGTTTGGGGTGGGATGAAGCACGTCTCAATCTCACGAGTTTGGCGGGGCCGGAGGTGGTATTCCTCAGACTCAACGGAGCCAAGGAAACCGGAGTGTTTCCAACATTTCGTCAGTACTCTTTATAATTAAAATGGTTCGTCCAGTGAACAAGATTGTGCACAGCCAGATAGATGTTCATTTTTCTCCCTCTCTTTCTATCCGATCGTGATTGTGGATTTGATTCGAAAAGTTGTCTGCCCACTTCCTTCCACAATGACTGACGCGTCGAGTAACGTTAGCATATATTTCATAGAGCAACTTTCTGCCCGTTAGCAATTCTCCTCGATCATCAAGAACCATTTAATGAGAACATATCAGAGTTGTCCACCCCACTAATTGTTTCCAGTGGTCCGCAAATAGTACGCATAGCTGTTAAATTTCCGCGATTAGCACACATACCGTTGTGTTCTGCGGTGCATCTGTTTGGCTGAAAACTCTAACCTATAGTGACATTTTTACACATTGCAAATGAAAGCAGCAAAACAAACGTTCCGCAGAAAGCTTCTGTGCAATAAACCATAAGCGCATATTTGAACTGTCTATCATCGCAAACAGAAGCGATAGACGATGAGATATTAGCTCTCAAACCTCTATTTTTTTTTCATCTACCAGATTGTATGACCGTACATCACGACTGAGTATTCTATCTGCCACTTCATTAGCCATTTTTCTAATCTTTGTTAGTCCTTCTGTAGCCCCTGTATTTGGTCAAAACAGTACGCCACTCTACCTATTGTAATATGATCCGCAGACTTTGCAACAAAGCCATCCTTTCCGTCATTCAAATCATTGACATCTAATATTAAATGTAGTGGTCCAAACTCGGACCCCTGCGGATCACCACTAGTCACCGGCAGTCAACCAAAAAATGCTCCCTTTATTCTTACACTTCACCTTCGGCAAGTCAGACACTACTTTATCCATGCTAGCATCCTACATGAATACCATGACCTCGCAGCCTGTTTGGCCTCATGTTTGGCACGTTGACGGAGACATTATAAAAAATATATGTACACGCAATCTACCGCTAATCGTGGGATTTTGGAAGTTGATTTAAGAAACAGCAATGGCATACGGCGACATTAACAACATTAACCAAATTCATGCAGTGTACAATCTACAAGTAATGTCGAATAACGGATAACTCTGGCATCTGAATATCAACGTTACCTTTACCCAGAGAGACACACACACAAAGGGACCAGAGAATTGCTTACTTATTGCAAAAAGCAATATGTCGGTATTTTTCGTAAAACCTTATTCAATATATAGTTGGAAAATATCGACAGGGTGGATTCATCGCGAGAGGCATTTTGATATCGCTGATGTCCGTTGTAAATGCAGAATCAATAAATCTACTATCAGATCCAGTGTTGAGATGAACGTGAAGTTGGACGGAATCTTTTGAAGGTCCTGAATAGGCTGGTTGTTTCATTTTGAACCTTGAATAAATGTCCTCATTTCTTCGGACGGAATTAATTTCAGATTGAGTGGCGTATCCTCATTAATAACTGAACATCTTTCTGTGAAATGAAGCCTTGATTTAAATGTTTTCGATTTATTGACGCCGTTTAGGATCCTGCCATGCATTCTCACAGTGTCCTGAACACACATCTACCACTACCCCTAGCAGCATGCTCCACATCCCCTTTATTCTCTGTGGGGACAATGGTCTCCTTCTGGAAAATTAACTTATTTCCCTTCTTGACTTAATCCCATGCCCTCTAATCTTGACTGGCATATTTTGTGGGAAGGTTTTTCGCTATTTTACTTACCTATGCCCCAACCAGAGATTTTATTTACTTAAAAAAAGTATTTTATCAGCCTATAACGTTCGCTGATGGGCGGAGGCGGGGGGGGAGGGGTTGGTAAGTCACAGCCTATTCAATCCTTCTTTTTCACTCGTGCCTTCCAGTACAGTTTTTTTTTTTTGAAATCTTACTATTTCGTCTTCTGTTTGATTATATCTTTCCCAAGGAAATTCGACCAAGGCAACAAATGCTGAGTGGTAGAAGCGCGTCCTTACTAATGTATCCAAGTTGAACATGACATCCCAACAAGCATGCCAGAAGAACCTCTCACAATCTGTCGACATGTATCAAGGTAAAGGACATGAAATAAAAAAATAAAAAACACCATTGGGAATGATAAGACATGGGTTGCAAAATGGGAAATCAGATTTAATGGATCTATATTCATATTCATGTTACCCGGTACATTTTTCATGTTTCTTTCTTCATGTCACGTACTGAATGAAGGAATCTCAATTTTAGCCCATACCCCTTACAACTAAGGAACTCTGCCAAACAGATTAACTTTTCAAGCTAACTTCCTTCTGAAGTGTACCATTGCCCTGATGTGGTATAAAGGCTTCACAATGGATTACAGATTTAGTCTCCTCAGGGTTCTATATTCCTCTCTGGAGGTTCTGGGCTTAAGTATTCGAGACTCTTGCTGTGCAAATTTTGCCTTTCCTTGTCGTTGTATGTCTTTCAGGGTTTGAGAGATAGGTGTTCACAGACAGGGTTAATGAGAAGGTCTAGAAATTGATTTCAGGGAAGTAACACACTCGGTAAGATCTGCTGGAGATCGGAATTTCCAGTAAACTTTTACTTTCTACCTAGGATGATTTCCTGCCTAATACATTTTTTTTTTAAATCAAGGATAAATGCGCCATGTTTTTGGCGATTTCTAATAAAATAATGTCAACCTATATAAATCGAAAACAATATATACCAGAAATAAATGTTAACTGCTGAAGCTGAAAGTATGAAATTAAAATTCTGCTGAGAACTTTATTGAATAGAGAGCATCAGTATACAGAAACCTGTCAACAAGTACTGATGCTCCAAATGCACGGTGGCAGAGCATGGTGTGCCAGTATCTTCTGATCCTGTAGACCTGGTTTGTGTGTGTGTGTGCGTGAGTGTGCGATGCGCCATGCAGAATTTGAAAGGTCGGGAACGGGCCAAATCGTGACGACGGCGTCTGGGCCCCAGAGCGGTCCAAGCGAGTAGGGCCTAATATTTGTTTATGCGCTGGGTCAGTTTAAAATGCTTAATGTATGAGGGAGGAATGGAAACGAGGCGAGGACCGCTGCTGCTCCCTAATCGGTGACGCTTTACGCTGATCTGCAGGTGCCGTTGCCGTGATATTTCATCACTTGTATGTGGATTAGGAAAACTTATTAGGGTCTGCCAAAAATGTAGCTGCTGCCAGCTCCAGCTACTGTAATATATGGCTTCGTGCCACTCTTAAAACTCCGGTATAAATGTTGTTTTCTTACTTTTAGTGTTTGCACAATTTAATTTAGTTCCCTCTTTCTCAGTGGGTGTTTGACGGTCGCCCTTTTCATGAGTAGGCTTGAGAAATTTTTGTTTCGTAAGGAGACGAATTGCATACTTTGACAGTAACTGTACTTTGACCTTCGAACTTTAAAATGCTTTGTTATTTTATGAAGTAAGGTGAAATCATGTGAAAACGCGAACATATAGGAACGGTATAGTAACAACGAATAATACAGACAAACTAATTTTAGAAGGAATATCCTTCGAAGGAAATACATTTTTGATATAACCCCGTCTTGCTTAATGGAACTGTGGGGTCTTCCCAGTCCCCGACACCATGGTCCAATTCCAATCCTGGGTCCTTTCTCATGGTGTGATTTGCTTGCATCTAATATCACAATGTTCTGCTGGTTGAGCTAACTCACCAAAGGATTGCACGGAATGGTAGAATCTGAATTAAAATGAGTTTCTCGATATATAGGGGGATACTGTGTGGTCAGAATTCTGAAATAGACACCGACTAAGAGTATTAAAAGATAGTAACATAAAGACGCAGCAAGGCCTAATGGTAAAAAATAAAATCAACAAAGCGGGATTCAATATACAGAATCGAGAAATGAGAGAGGTGTCAATATCTGTTTCAAATCGTATTGCAAAATACCATTGACTTATGTGAGACTTTAAGCAAGTAATAGGACAAAACATAGGTGTTTGATTGTGCTGTTTACGATTGGCTATACACATATAAAATAATCCATAAAGTGCTAGATAGAAGAAATAAATGGTTTAGGATCGAAACATTTTGTCTTACAGCATCTGGTCTGGTAAGGTGTTTTTTTTTTTTTTTGTTTGTTTTTTTGTCATAGAAACATGTCCTGGTGTAACCTTTGACAACCCTTCACACTATCCACAACATCCCCTACCTATGTGTCATTAGCAAATTTAATAATCCATCCCTCCACTTCTTCATACAAGTCATTTTCTTTTTAAATGACGAAGGGAAAGTATCCAAGAACAGATCACCGAGGCACAGCACATGTCAACAACATCCGTGCAGAATATGAGCGATTTACAACCACTCTTTTCTTTCTCTGGGCAAGCCAATTCTGAATTCACAAAGCAAGGTCCCCTTGGAACCCCTGCCTCCTTACATTCTCAGAAAGAATGGCATTGAATACCTTATGAAATGCCTTGCTGAAATACAAAACATGTTTGTACATGTACACTACATCTAGTGCTCTACAGTCATCAATGTGTTTATTCACATCCTCAAAAAATTGAATCAGACTAGTAAGGAAAGGCTAGCCTTTCACAAAGCCATGCTGATTATTCCTAATTATAGTATGCCTCTCCAAATCTTCATAGATCCTGCCTCTCAGAATCTTCTCCATCAACTTACTAACCACTGAAGTAAGACTCACAGGTCTATTATTTCGTGGGCTATCTCTACGTCCTTTCTTGAATATGGGAACAGCATCTGCAACCCTACAGTGTTCCAGAACCCTCCCGTCCCCATTCATGATGCAAAGATCATTGTCGGAGGCTCAGCAATCTCCACCCTTGCCTCGCACAGTAGCCTGGACATATCTTTGTCCGATCCCGTTGCTTTATCCAACTTGCTGCTTTCCAATTGTTCCAGCATATCCTTCCTGCTAGCCTTATAATCGTCTAGATCTCTATCATTACCTATTTTGTCCTGCTTGCCTAAGTTTTTTTTTGTTTTGTTTTCTCCTTGACTAGATTTACAACAGAATTTTTACATCACAGTTCCTGTACCCTATCATCCTTCCCCTGTCTCATTGGAACCTACCTATGCAGAATACCACGACAATATGCACTGAACGTTTGCCACATTTCTGCCGTACATTTCCCAGAGAGTATCTGTTTCCAATTTATTCTTCCAAGATCTTGACTGATAGCATCATATTCCCCCTTATTCCAATTAAACACCGTCCTAGCTTGTCTGTTCCTATGTCACTCCACTGCTTGTTAAAAGAGATAGATGTGTGATCACTATCTCCAAAATGCTCTCCCAGTGGTTCGCTTGACTACTGACCAGGTTCAATACCCTGTACAAGATAATGTACAGTCTCTCCTCGTGTAGGCTTATCCACATTTTTTTTTGTTAGAAAACCTTCCTGAACACATTTAACAAATTCTACCCAATGGAAACCTCTTGCTCTTTGCAGATGATAATTAATATTAGGGAAATTCAAATCTCCCACCAGTACTATCCTCTTATTATTGCATCTTACCATAAACTGTCTCCCTACCGGATCCCCGATGAACCTGTTATATTGGGTGCTCTATAAAAAATATCCGAGAGTATTATTGACACTTTCCTCTTCGTTACTTCCTGCCACAGAGACTCAGTGGAGAGTCCCTCCATGATCTCCTCCTTTCCTTCAGCCGTGACTGTATCTCTCATCAGCATTTCCACGTTCCCACCTCTTTTGTCCTCTTCCCTGTCCTTTTCTAAAACATCTGAAGTCTGGGGCTCTATGTACCCATTCCTGCCACAGAGACATCCAAATCTCTGCATTGGCCACAACATCAGAGTTCCAAATACTGATCCACACTCGAAGCTCATCTGCTTTTTCATAATATTCCTCACATTAAATAAACTCATCTCAAACCATCAGTCTGAACGTATCCCTTCTCTATCACCTGCCTATTCCCTCTCACAGTGACTACAAGCGTTCTCGATTTGTGAGCCAACCGCCCCTTCCTCTGTCTCTTCAGATTAGTTCTCACCCCCCAGCAATTCTATTTTAAAATCTTCCCCAATAGCTTCAGCAAAACTCCTTGTCAGGATATTGGTCCTCGTCAGACTCAACTGCAAACCGTTTTTTTTTTTTAATAGCCAATCCCAAAATAAGTCTCAATGAACCAGGAGTCTGGGAGTCAACGAGACATCCCACATTGACACCCAGTACAGAACATCGGCCTCTCACACATACTTCCCAGTGTTATTCTTCACAATTAACTTTACCTCGCCCCAACCACTTATCTCCGAAGCCGCGTTGAGCTTTAGCCCTCCTATTCTGACCCCCATCTACTTCTTAGAAAGGTGGTGACACGTATTTGCCCCAAGAACATTATTTCGGGCCCCTATTTATAAAAGCACTTCAGGTTCGTAACCGCGCATATCCTCATGAGCCCATATGTAAATATAAACTATGAAAAAAAAGTATTTTGAAGCGATATTATTACAGCCTATTTAAAAATGTGTAATCAGGTGGTTGAGAAGCTCGCTTCCGGCATTAACTGCGTACGTAAATAAATACACACATACATACATACATACATACATACATACATAAATAGATAGATAGATAGATAGATAGATAGATAGATAGATAGATAGATAGATAGATAGATAAATCGTTGAATGAATGAATGAAAGAATGAATTAAAAAGAGAAAAGAGTACAGGCTGGTCTCTCTTTTCAAACGGATGATTGTCACAATTTTGAAAGTCAAGCGTTGTAAAATTATAAACATTGCAACCATAAATACTGAATTTGTTGTCATCAAGTTAGTAAAAAGAAACCGACTACAATGGTGCATATTCAGTTTGCAGCGACGTACGTACATAACAGAAAAGCGTGATTGATGTGGACAGGTTGCAAAATACTTATCAGGGTGTTTCCCATAAAGCTAGCTTCAGGCAATGACTGAAGAAACTTAACACATATACTTCGGCGTATCAATGAGGGTTATAAAAGTTATTAGCATGTATGAAATAAAGAGTTCTCTTCCTGATAGAGTTGATACGAAGTATAGGATATGTGAGTAATCCGATTTTGCGGAGATTGAAGACAGATTCTGTAAAATATTAACGGAATCTGCATGCCCTTCTCATATTGGAAACACTCGACGTATTAGCAAACAGTGTTATTTTTACTGCGGTTGTCAATATCCGCCTAACGTGTGCAGACCTGCAAAGATATGCTTCGTTTTCACAGCTCGTTGTTTCAACTGCGATCCACATGCTACAGAAGAGCCTTTGAATTGTATGCTTCATAAACAATAACAATTCTTCAAACATCTGTCGTCTGCGATGGTTCTGAAGTGTCAATAACTGTGCATACATGCACCCTTACAGAGTGATACGAGAAAAGGGTATTCTTCTGAAATAAACAAACACAAAAAAAAAAAAAATCCCTGCCATCCACGCTCACTGGCCATAGTACCTCGGTTACCTTCACACCTCTTCTGTGCTACACTGAATTCCTGAATGATCTCAGAACATTGTTTTATTCTCAGCACGTTTGTGTGAATAATGGGAAAAGAACGAAGCTGATTTGTGGCGGGATTTTAATCTTCCTGCAATATTTTGCAAGCCTTTAGTTGGTGAATGGGTGAATGACACCGACCTTGAGCATCGAACAAAGATCAGTCAACATTCAAATATTCACTTGGCGTCTTCTTCATATGGAAAATAGAATAGTACATCTAAAGGCCGTTCTACCTCTATGTGGTCGATAGCACACCCCACCACATACCTTATCCCCTCATGCGCCTGTCGATACAATTTTTTAAGAGTTTCTGTAGTATCTGCATGCACAACCCTCCAAAATCTCTACGCATAAAGAACTTGCTTTGCACATCTCTCATAAGCATGCTCTTTCGTCACTTAATAGCTTGCTGTCTGGTATTTGACGTTTTAATCCCATAGAAATCTCTAATTCTCTACGCGTTCTGTGCCTATTTTTTAGTTTTATAATTTTCTATCAGGTCTCTGCACAGCTTCCTATTCTCCAGAGAAAGCAAACACGTCATGCCCAGCCTTTCTTATAGCTGAAACGACTTAATACAAACAACATCCCAGTTAACCTTTTCTGCACCCTTCTATAATGTCCACATTATTATTATAATCACGGCAAATTGAAGGAAAGCTTGTGCAAGTGTAACGGTTATCGTCGCAGCGGCCATCATCTGAATGGACATAGTCAGATTAGTGATCTTAAGACTTTTAGTCTTCTAGGCTTCAGTGAAGGGAGGCTTCACACAGTGAAAGCAAAGAAAAGAAAAGCTCACATTTTCCTTCGTCTCCTCATATCTGCTCAGCTCGGATAGTAGAGATGTCAAGCCACATAGTGCAATACTCCTCTTGCGGGATATGGTAAGGCAGGGAGACATTCAATGTCCCTGACCACTACAACTGTGAGAACAACATTCAGATGCAGCTTTCAACAATCCATTGTAAGGAGCTGGAGCTGCAAAGGGATTAACTACGGATCATGCTGGAGGCTGAAGTGGTGATGTATAGGACAATAAAAAGATAGTTTCACCCAAGCTGAATTTGAAATAATACAGACAGCACAGTATATACACATATCAAAGAAAAAGACGAATTCTAAAGGAAAGCTGACATGACAAAGGAAGTCAACGCCAAGATAAAAGCCCAAGAGAGGGTATATGATATAGAATAAAACGGAGAGGAATTGAAAGATTTTAAAAGCCAACAAAAAAACAAGCAAATATCATTAAGGAGCTAAAGATAAAATAAGAACGGAAGCTAGCCCAAAATATTAAGTAGGATGCCATTATTTTCTCAGGTACATAATGTGTAAAATAAAGGCGAGAGTGCATATCGGAGTGCTCGATAACGATGCAAGAGAGGTGGAAATGGGGGTACTGTAATGGTGCATGAAATGAATAAGCATTTTGCTTGAGTTCTTACTGTATGGTGGAAGTTCCAGATGCCAGCGGCCATGAAGTCTATGAAGTTGCCATAAATAGAGAAAATGATTCCGAAAATCTGCAAGTTCTGAAGGTAGGTTAGTCATCTGGGTCAGATGGTCTGCAGGCCAGAGCTCTGAAAGAGGTGGAGTTTTCTAAAGAGATAGTGATGCTATCAGCAATTATCTTTCACAAACATGATACAATGGAAGTATTCCGGAAGACTGGAGAATAGAAAATGTCACCCAACAGTGCAAGTAGGGTCAAAGGCAGAACGAACGGAACAAAACTACAGCCATTTACTCTGACCTTAGAAGCCGGAAAGTCCATTATTAAGAATGAGGACCCAGGGTACTTGGAGGCGCATGATAAAATTGGCCATAGTTGGCATAATTTCCTTTAGAGAAAATATTGCTTGACAAATCTGGTGGACTTCTCTGACGAAATAGCAAGCAGGATAGAAACATATGAATTGATTAATGTTTTGCACTGGTATTGTTAGAAGGCCCTTAACAGAGGTAACGCATATGAGGCTGCTTAACAAACTACGAACCCATGGTATTACAGGAAATATTCAAGCATGGGTAAAACAGTGGCAGATTTGCATGAGACAGATAATGGGAATAAATGGAGATTCTTCCGGCTGGCTGCTGGTCACTATAGGTGTTCCAGTATGTTATGTGTTGGGTCCGATTCTTTTTACGTTAGATATCAATGAATAGTGGAAGTGATGGCTTTGTTGAAAAATTTGCTGACGATATGAATATACGTGGACGGACAGACAGAATTCAGTAAGTAGAAAGGATGCCGAAGTTCTTAAACAAATTAGGATAATAGACAAAAATGGCAGATGGAATACAGTTATGGGAAGTTAACGGTCACTTTCTGTGGTGGAAGAAATGAATGTATTGACTATTTTATAAAATAAGGGACCATTCAAAAGTGAGATGCAAAGATACTTTGGATGGCGTGTGCAGGATCACCAGACGCTTATTTTGCAGGTGGAGCCTGCGGTGAAGAAGTTAAATGCAGTGTTAGCTGTGAGGAGGATGCTAAGAGGATGCAGAGTGACTTGGATAGGTTGGGTGAGTGGGAAAATTCATTGCAGATGCAATTTAATGTGGATAAATGTGAGGTTATCCACTTTGGTGGCAAAAATAGGAAAACAGATTATTATCTGAATGGTGGCCGATTAGGAAAAGGGGAGGTGCAACGAGACCTGAGTGTCATTATACACCAGTCATTGAAAGTGGGCATGCAGGTACAGCAGGCGGTGAAAAAGGCGAATGGTATGCTGGCATTTATAGCGAGAGGATTCGAGTACAGGAGCAGGGAGGTACTACTGCAGTTGCACAAGGCCTTGGTGAGACCACACCTAGAGTATTGCGTGCAGTTTTGGTCCCCTAATCTGAGGAAAGACATCCTTGCCATAGAGGGAGTACAAAAAAAGGTTCACCAGATTGATTCCTGGGATGGCAGGACTTTCATATGAAGAAAGACTGGATGAACTGAGCTTGTACTCGTTGGAATTTAGAAGATTGAGGGGGGATCTGATTGAAACGTATAAAATCCTAAAGGGATTGGACAGGCTAGATGCAGGAATATTGTTCCCGATGTTGGGGAAGTCCAGAACGAGGGGTCACAGTTTGAGGATAAAGGGGAAGCCTTTTAGGACCAAGATTAGGAAAAACTTCTTCACTCAGAGAGTGGTGAATCTGTGGAATTGTCTACCACAGGAAGCAGTTGAGGCCAGTTCATTGGCTATATTTAAGAGGGAGTTAGATATGGCCCTTGTGGCTACGGGGATCAGGGGGTATGGAGGGAAGGCTGGGGCGGGGTTCTGAGTTGGATGATCAGCCATGATCATAATAAATGGCGGTGCAGGCTCGAAGGGCCGAAGGGCCTACTCCTAAACCTATTTTCTATGTTTCTATGTTTCTATCCCAAGAGGAGTAAATATAAAATCACAGATGTAATGATACGACTCTATAAAGCGCTACTGAGGACTCACTTGGAATATTGTGAACAGGTTTAGACGCCGTATATTATAAAATATGTTTCGAATCTGGAGTATGTCCAAAGCAGTTTCACCAAAATGTTTCAGGGTTTGAATAGCTTGTCATTTGTCCAGCGCCGTATGACTCTGGGACTGTTTTCGCTAGAATTCAGAGGGAAAATGGCTGTATTATTATCAAACAAATGGAGAAAGAAACTTCATCGAGTGGATGTACAGAGGACGTTTTCTGTGATGGTAAAGTCTAAGGTAAGAAGCACATTCTCCGACAGAGGGGACCTACTTTTCAAAAAGGAGATGAGGACGAATTTCATTAGCGAGAGAGAGAGAGAGAGAGAGAGAGAGAGAGAGAGAGAGAGAGAGAGATGAATATGTGTTCTTTGATTGGTCAGTGCATTAAGGAATACGGCTGAGAGAAATTGTGGATCAGCAATGACGAAAGGGCGGAGAAACTTAACGGGTGAAATTCAGTTCCTTTCAGTTATGGTCTTATGGTCTTCAGGAAATGGCGCGCCAGAACTGTTCAGAAGTTTCCATGTGGCGTAAGCTATTTTGTATACAGTTTTATCTCAGATTCTCTCATTCAGCTATCAATAAATCTGTTTACTGAGTGTCAGGAGGTGTCAGGATGTAATCATTACAGCTGCCATATCAAACAATTGGCAGAGTGAATTCATCTGCCAGCACTTTGTTTCTCTAAATCAAACACGGTGAAGTATCATATCTGTGCAAATCGCTTGTAGGTCCTGTTATGACTCCTGGCACTGTGGAGGATCAGCGAGACTTGGGGTCCGTGTACATAGGACACTCAAAGCTGCTGTGCAATTTGACAGTGTTGTTAATATGGTGCATGGTGTGTTGGACTTCATCAACCATGGGAATGAGCTCATGAGCCGTAAAAATGTTACAGCTATATAAGCCCTAGTTAGACACCACTTGGTGGACTGTGTTCAGTTACTATCTGAATGGAGTCAAGTTAGGAAAAGGGGAAGTACAACGAGATCTGGGTGTCCTTGTTCATAAGTCTCTGAAGGTATGCATCCATGTACAGCAGGCAGTGAAGAAAGCTAATGGTATGTTGGCCTTCTTAACAAGGGGAGTTGTGTAGAGGAGGAAAGAGGCCCTTCTGCAGTTGTACAAGGCCCTGGTGGGACCCCACCTGGAGTATTGTGTGAAGTTTTGGTCTCCAAATTTGAGGAAGAACATCCTTGCTATGGAGGTAGTGTAGCGTAGGTTCACTGGTTAATTCCAGGGATGGCGGGAATGTCACACGTTGAAAGATTGGAGCGACTGGGCTTGTATACAGTTGAATTTGGAAGAATGAGAGGGGATGTGATTGAAACATGTAAAATTATTGAGGGATTGGACACGCTAGAGGCAGGAAACATGCTCCGGATGCTGGGGGGAGTTAAGAACCATAGGCCACAGTTTAAGAATAAGGGGTAGAGCCTTTAGAACGGAGATGAGGAAAATCTTTAACACATAGTGGGTGGTGGAGCTGTGGAATGCTCTGCCTCAGAAGGCTGTGGAGGCCAATGCTTTGGATTCTTTCAAGAAAGAGTTCAATAGAGCTCTTAAAGATACCGGAATCAAGGGATATGGGGAGAAGGCATGAACAGGATACTGATTGTGGATGATCAGCCCTGATCACAGTGAATGGCGGTGCTGGACCGAAGGGCCGAATGGCCTACTCCTCGACCTATTGTCTATTCATTACAGGAAGGATGTCGATACTATAGAGAAAGTTCAAAGGAGATTTACAATAACGTTGCCTGGATTGGAGAGCATGCCTTAGGACAGTAGGTTGAGTGAACTTGGCCTTTTGTCCTTTGAGAGATAGCTGGTAAAGGTGCTCTGAGATCGTCGATAAATATTACTTTTTGTTACAATCCAATCCTGTGTTTGGCACCCCGGATTTGAATATATAACTGTAGTTATTCCCTGACACTGCGGACCACGTCTCAAGGGCACATTAGCGATTTTTTTTTTACATTTCAGCATTGTACAACCATTATTTCGGATAGGATAAATGTGAAGTTGCACACAAGTTCCTCAGATGCGTAATCAATGCTGTTATTTTTATTTAACATGCTGAATACATGTTTGGAAAGATTCGCCTTGAAATCAATTCAATTCAGCGTGAGTGGAAGGGAAACTGCGTTGGACTGAGTTGTCATAATTTCCCAGCAGTAAAATTTGTGGAGACGGGATAGCGTGTTGCTTTCCTTCAGGTAAATAAGTGCACTTGTGAGATTGTGGAAATGATGAAAAAATGAAAAATGTATGAAGTGATGCAGTGATAACTTGGGGCATTTTTGATCTGTTGTTTCTCAATGAGATGGTCGATAAATATTACTTTTTGTTACATAGCCCCAGTCTAACCTAAATGCACATTCGCTAATGGTAGCGTGAATAATAGCCTGAAGATTGTTTTCTGTTACGTTCTGCTTGTTGGCCCACAGATTGAGCATAAAATAAACCACACACGAAAATACCTTTTGCCCACAGCGTCTATGCCAAGACATATGAAAATTTTAAACAAGCATTTCTGCCTGCACTGTCATAACGCGGGCGCTGGGAAAGGATCCAAGTGCAAGACACAAACACTGAAGTACCAGGAACAGGACTTGACTGGAGTAGGGACGTGACAGGATACAGACCTAGAGCAGGGACAAGAACGCAGACTTGGACTTGGACCCCGAGCCAGAGACTGGACAAGGACCAAGAATCTGGGTCTTGCCTCGGGCTCAGGCCACAGAACCAGGCATGACTGCTGGACTGGAGGCTGGGGTCTTGAGGCTTAAGGCTTGGATATTGTGAAGAAGAGATTTAACAGGATGCTGCCTGATTTAGAAGGCATGTGCTATCTTGGGAATTTGAAGAATCTTGGTTTGTTTTCTCTGGATGTGGTGGATGTCAAGTGGGAAACTGATTAGATTATGATGGTGTTACATGCTCAAGGAGATCTGTTTTTATTTGTGAGAATGATGTAATGGTCTTTCGGTGGTCACCTGACGTGATTTTCCCGCCGATGTGAGGTCACGTGATGACATGTGCCACGTGACTATATAAGGGTCGACCCAGGTGACGTAGTTTTTTTTTAGTTTGTAGATTTCCAGGTAGAACGTACTGTATCTCCGTTTCTGTTGCGTGTTTGTTTTTGCTGACGCAGTTTCATTTTTAAAACGGAGTGTGCGTTCTGTTTCAAAGTACCACATTATTTGGACTGGAATTATTTGCTAGATGTGTTGATTTACTCAATTCCAATATTGGAAGGGAGAGTGAAGAATTTATCGAAGTTACCGGATCGAAGATCGAGAGGAGTCGGCATCTTTTGGCAGTTTAATAAAGGATCGACCTTTTTGAGTCTTCGTTGGAAGAGTAGCTACCTGCATCGAGATAACTCTTGCCAAAAAGAGCAAGGAATTCATGCAAAAAGGTGCTCTCTCTCGCTAAAGGAATTTAAAGTCAGTTGATTTACACTGTTTCTTTTTGGCATCGTGAACCCTGTGGACAGAACCAGCAGTAAAGTTACGTCGGTGAAGAAATCTTTCTCCATAGAAGTCTCTCCCAACTGAACGTGTAAATCTGTTGGACTTTCGAAGTTATCGCCTTAAGAACTGTATTCAACTTCATCGCTTTAAGATCTGTTTTCCCATTTAACTCTTTAAGAACCAGAGCCGAGTGGCGAGTTGGTGAACAGCTGCATATCTGTTAACTTCCGGTTAAAGTTTTCGTTTGTTTTTTTTTTCCTTGTTGTTTATCCGTGTTTAATAAATGTTTGGTTGTTTTTTCATAGCCTGTCTTGATTCATATTCATCGTTGCTGTTTACGTAACAATAGACTTAGATAGAGTAGACAGCAAGCATCTGCTTCCCTGATTTGAAATGGTCAATGCCAGAGTGCATGCATCGCAGATGAAAGAAGTAGTTTCAAAGGGGATATGCATTGTAAGTCTTACTCAGAGCACGGTGGATAGCTGTAATTCAGTACCTGGTAAGGGGGTAAAGTCAAATACATTGAAGAGTTTTAGCAGCCTTTTAGAGAAGCACATAGATGTAACTAAGATGGTCATTGTATAGACTAGAGGGACTAGTTTTGGGTGTTTATTATTTACCTTTCACCTGCTTCGCTCGAAAACAGCGGGTTGAAGAATTAGTTTCCGTCCTGTTCTCTTCCATGTTATATGGGTTGTTTTATATATTCTGTGAGGATCAAAATAGCATCTTCCTTTTATCCTCACGCGTCTGTATCTGCTGTATAATCCAAAGTATCTTTCAGATACCCACAGCAACATCAAGTTTGTATTGCCGGACACATTACTAAAACACTCTTGCACATTCGTATACATCTAATTATTTGGCATTGCTTCCAGCACAGGTCCTAGTGTGGATCCCTGTGGGAAAACACTCTTTTCAAATCCACCGCGCAAAATTAAGTTTGGGGAGAGATTGACCGGATGAGATTGCAGCAATAATATCTTACGAATGTACTCATGCTGACATGATCTGAAAGTTGTCATCTCCTTCGGCATGTCCTAGCCATCTGTCTAAAATTACTCCCGCCTGATGACGATCTGAAAGTGCTGCACAGATGTGTGTGTGTGTGTGTGTGTGTTTCCTTTCTTTGTTATTTCACATTGACGATTTAAATTCCAACACCCCAGCTGAACGGTCAGGCACAAACCAGTCAAACCAGGGATAGTTGTGTACTGGTAGGCCCAGAGAGATGATTTTTGTATCTAGAATTTTATTAGTAATTATTTAATGCAGCAAAACCTCTACCCGTTAGCAATCCTCAAGGACCATTGGTGTTAAAGAATATGAGGGTTCTCCGTTCCACGAACTTGTTTGTTTGGTGCAGACATTTTTTGTTTATTAGCGTGTGCAGCTGTTAAATTTCCGGTGTGAGAGCACAGAACGTGGTGTATTACTTGCGTCTAAGTGAGCGACAATTGCAAAATTCAACGAGTCATCTTGGCTTACATCTCTACACCTTGCAGCAAAGTGGTGAAGTGGACTTTCCACAGGACGCTTTTGTGCGATACACCATAAGCACACATTTCAACAGTTAAGTATCTTCGAAATCAAAAGTGAAAGCTAATGAGATATTGGCTCTCATTTTTCACACTTACTTTTTAAAAGATTTCAAATCATAACGACCTGAGAACACGAATTTAACTGCAGGACGAATTGAAACTTTCTGGAATTATTGACCACTACTTACGAAAGAGCTTATTTCACAACGAACATAACATCAATAGAGGAGGTATACTACTGACTGAGAGATCACCGCATCGTGTGGTTGGGAGGCGAAGAAAATCTGAAAGCAGAATTCAACAAACGATTAAAACAACGTATCATCGCTCTGGCACAACAGACGAGAAATGATCTGGAACAGAACTAATGACGTCCTTTTTGTCGTTGAACACGTGTTGCTTGTTTGACTGCTCAGTTACAGCAAAGACACGTCTTATGAGCGGAATTCGAGACCAAGCAGTTTTTCATCTAATTATTGACAATTCTGGAGTCCGCCCTGTCATATTTTCCCTGTCTTCCGTCCGCGTGAGTAACTTTATGATAACCATTAACAGAATGGTATATCGATCATTATATTAGACTGTATGTTCTTCTTTCACTGATGACTGTTCTTTTCATTACTTGATCACAGTTTATGCGTTTCCATGGAAGTTAGATAATCTAGGATAGCTTTTTGAAGTTACTGGTTGAAGTAAGTCCAGTTATGTTGCCACAGCTCCTTAAAATTGTCACTACATCTCTGAGTTTCCGGAGTCGTACAGTGTGGAATCCAGAGACTAGTTCTACCGCTTTACTTGTCTTTCCCAACCACTACATAGCCGGTTGTATTGAGCAACTGTCCTCCGCGATTCTTTCAATGACACCAGCCTCTCTTGATTTTTTAGTTCCGTCATGGTGCTTGGTCTGTCTATTGGCATACATAGGTACCGTATCACTTCATTCTTCATTAAGTAATTGTGTTACCTTATATGCATTCAATGTACTGATGCAACAAAATCAATATTCATGAATGGCACTCAAAGGACAATTGATAATCACACATCGGTGTTTGTGTTAATGATAAACAGAGATAGTAAAATAATTTACCAATTTAATAATCTAACCCTCTAACCAAACGTGATACTCAGCGACAGTGGATAACTAATGGTCTTCAGAATTATTTTGTGTGGTCTTTTCATGTTAAGTTGAAAGTGGTTGCTGGTGTACTCGCACTTTATGAGGTGCCATTGTAGTCACGCTGGCATAAGCAGTATGTCTTCAATTTGATGTAATTTGCCGAAGTGTTGCATTGTGTCAGCGCACTGTTATTCTGTATTATGGGACAACAAGATTGATTACTTGTTTGGGCGGACTGCGACAGAAACTATGTTGCTGAGCTGAAATGATCGCAGAAAACATTTACAAGGTTGATACCGGAGCATCAGGAATGAATTGCAGGGAATGGTGGACGGAATAGGACTTTATTCATTTAAACGTGGGCGAATGGACAGTGAATTTCTCGAGGTGTTCTAAAACACCAGGGACATAAATCAACATGGTTCACTTATTATTTTCCCTCCTGGTGGGTGGTGAAGAAGGAGAGAGAAGTGAGAATGAGCTGAGTAGTAAAATTAGAGGGAAAATGAAGGCGTGTGGGACGTGGGAAAACATGCAGAAAAACTGGAATAACTTCAACCGCACATGCTCATTTGTTTCGGAGTTTCAGGATTCATTTCAATTACTTATAACCCTGTTTTTGTACTCCGATATATTTCTGAAAGCCTATATCATAGAGTAATTGAAAAAAAATGCAGCACATAAACTGGCTCTTTGGCCCTCTAATTGGAGCGAAACATTTAAACTCTCTTGTCTCATTAACAAGCACCCGGACCATAGCCGCCCATAGCGCTGCAATGCACCCTTTCAAACTTCTGTTAAAAGTTGACGTGGAGACAGCAAGCACCACTGGCAATGCCAGTACTTTCCAGAACACATGTCAAGACTTCACTTAACCTTTTTGCCAGTCACCCTTAACTATGGACCGTTTTTTGCAGTTACAGACAAACTCACTTATACAACCCTGCCTGCATTTACGGTATGCGTCCTTCATAATTTAGTACACCTCTATCAACATCCCCCTCACACTTCGGTGCCATCAGAAATACAGCTTAACCTATTCCTTATTCCATTTTAACTCATGTCCCCCAGTTCCGCAGAATATCCAGCTATTCCTTCTCTGAACTCTTTCACCTTACTTGAATCGTCACTGTAGCCAGGTGACCAAATAGGCCCTCAAAAATGTGTTTCATGTAAGAATATTTCTGCCTATGACGCCACTTTCAACAAATTACGCATCTTAATATCCAGATCACTTTTCTTAGTCGCTCATAGGTCAAAATGAAATGGTATTCGTGGATGGAACACTCAGAGTGGTAACATCACAAAATCTTCATCAAGTACATTAAACACGTTTACTCCACAGCTGTTAACAGTTAACAGTTCTGGGACTAAACAACTGTTTCCAAATTTGAAATTTATTAAATTTAAAATCTTTAATGATTTGCATTTAATACATTCTTCTTCTCATTGAAGCCATATCGTTTCAAAAATATCAATGTCGTTCGTTCACAGAGTATGTGATGAAATGCACATGTCTCGTCTGTTTGAATTCCTTGCAAATCCAGTAACATTTAAACACTTCCAGAAGGAAGGACAGGGGCACATGAAAACTTGTCATTTATTGAATGTTTCAGACGTTTTGATGAAGCGCTTCAATCTATTTTGAAATTTGCATTTTGAGTGCTTCATTTAAATATTTATCTTTAACAAACAGAGGCACCGATGATTTAGTGACTGGGGAACTTATGGTGCCGGGCGTCAGCTGCCGCTGATATGCTCAATTCATCTCAGATGCTCGTCCTTATAATTTGAATTCAAATGGGCTCATGAGTCAAGAATCAAGAAAATGTGGAAAAGCCGAGGATGAATCTGAGAGTATAACTTTCAACGTTCTCATTTATTCCTATCAATGGTCCATGCTGGTAAACAACTGGGATGTGAAATTAATGTGCTGATGTCAGATAGTCTTCTTTTTCTTCGTCTTTCTTCTTCTTCTTCTTCTTCTTCTTCTTCTTCTTCTTCTTCTTCTTCTTCTTCTGCATTGCTTGCACGTTACACGCTTGGGAGATCATGCCTCTCCACATCGAACAATCCCTTGCAGCGTCAATGATATCTGGCACACTCAGAATAGATCTGTTAGTTGTTTCACAGTGTGGATATATTTCATTTTTTTGCTTTCCTCTTCCGCATTTCCTAGGCATACGGCCTTGAAATGTAATTTAATTCTCTGCGAATAATTTCACTATAGACATGAAATAATTCCGGTGAGGCAACGCATCCCTATCTAGCTTCTCTTTGAATTTTGTCCAACTGCTTATATAACATCAATTTTTACCGCCACCGTTTGATTCTAATATAAATTTTGAAGCAGTTCATGGTCCCTTCCGTCAATGTTCAGTTTAGCGAGAATTTCTTTTTTTTAATATGCTGCACTTTGTCGAATGCTTCAGTGAAATCACGAAAAATAAAAAAAATACATCATTTTGATATTCAATTGCCCTTTTTGAAAATATTTGTAGTACGAAAATTGCATTCCTAGTTCCTCTATCAGCAATAAACCCATATTGCAGTTTAGAGGTTTCTGGCCTCAACTGTTTTTAATTCGACTCAGAACAATTTTCAACAAAATCTTTATTATGTAACTCATGAGACTGATCATCCTATAATTTTTGCAATCAATATTTCCAGGATTTTTTTGGCATAGTTATAAATACTGATTTCAAGAGCACGTCAGGCAATACACCATTCTCATATATGACATTAAACAGTTCGAAAATAATATCTATGCACAGATCTACTAGGGCTTGTATAAGTTCCATGAAAAATTAATCAGGTCCAGTGGCTTTACTATGTTCCATGCATTTCATTGCTTTTAAAATCCCCTAGGCCTGAGTCGACATGAAAGTAGTAGTAGTAGAGCTTTAGTTGTTTTTTCTTTGGTAACAGGTGGGCCAAAATTAGGTTGCTTACTATTTGGGGGTTGCTATCTATTATCTTCAAAAAGCTGCTTTTTACTGAATCCACCTCTCACATTCCTTATCTGGATCTGTTAGTTATGGATACGTCTATTGATGTTATACATCCTGTAGAGGAGGTTTTCTTAATTCCAGTAACTTCATGAAATTTCCTGCGCATTTATTTGTTTTTGTTAATGTGGCCTTCTACTTCATTGCGTTTTTCATTCAGCCATTCTCATTTGCGATATTGCACAATTTTCTGAACTGTCTGTCTAGTTTTCTGTATTGTACTTCATTATTCTGCAATAACTTTCTTTGTCCATCAGATCTTGAATTTCTTGGGTTATCCACCTCATGTTGGTGTGTTGGATTTCTTGTACTGGGATTATCTCCTCTGCTAATTGGTATATAGCATATGTAAATCTGTCCCAAATAGGCTTGTTTCATGTTCGTCGAGGCGTTCTCCTGCAGCAGTTTTGAATTGTTGTTTAAGTACGCTATCAATTTTAACTTCTCCCAGCACACACTTTATTCTTTTTTTCACTTTTCAGTTTGTTTAATTTTGCTTTGATGGTAGGTATTACTGGATGGTGATCTGAACCACTGCCTGCTCCTGGGTAGGCCTTGGAATTTGTGATATTATTTCTAAAGCTTTCATTGATGGTAATGAAATCTATTTGATACCTTGTTCTATGTCCGGGGCTAATCCACGTGGATTTTTTATACCAAACAGTTGTGATCACTTTGTTGTTTCTGACACAGCAATCAGTGAACCTTTCTCCATTTATATTTTTCTCCCCAAACCAAAAGTTCCAATGATGTTATCAACTCTTTCCTGTCCAACCTTGGAGCTAAAATCTTCCATGACTAGTTTTATATCCTCAAATTTGCATTGCTCATAAGGACTGCAAATTTTCATAAAACGTGTTTCCTCATCCGCATCATTTGTTGGCGCATAGGCTAGGATTATGCTAATGTTAAAGGGTTACCCCTTAATTTAACTAAAAACAGTCAGTCGGTTATCGCCCAGTATCCCATAAGATATTTTGATCCGTGTTTGTTTAAAATAATTCCAACTCCATACATATGCTGCTGATCTCCAGAATACATTATCAGAGAGTATTCTTAGTGAATTTGACAATGTCGGTCCATCTAATTTCTGATAGGCCTAAGTTATCAACTTCCAACCTTTTCATTTATTTTAAAGATTTGTCCTTCTTTACTTTCTGGTAATGTTTTCGGATGCTTTATGTTACTACCATTAGCCTTTCCCTATTGCTTACAGTCTCTGGATGAAGATCTGGCGACATCTGCACCACATGACTACCGCTACCAAACAAGGTGTTGTTCTGCTGATTAGACTCAACCCCTTTCACGCTGCTGTCTAGTTTGCTTCTTTTCTTTCTTTCCATGATTGACTAGGCAGAAATTTCAACAGTGGTTTGACGTTGCCTTCTGTTGCCGCAGTGCTCATCTAACTAGTGAATTCCATAGCGGAAATACAGAAATGTCTTCTATTGAACGTTCTGTTTTAGTAGTTTCACCGCATTTATCCAAAATCAACTGTTAATTACATGTAATGCCATGGTTCACACTTTTACTGTTATGCTGCAAGTATTTCAATAAGCAGCTCTGTAAGAGTTGCTGTTCTGTTTTCATCCTGTTTGGGTTATTGTTGAAGATAAGGGATGACGTGGTATATGTGTGCCATCCAATTTGTGCGACGTTTCTTTGGTGAGGAAAAATAAGATTGGGCATGAATTCTTTATTTGCTCAAAAGCAGTCGAGAGAGATGACGCTGGGGAGTACCGGTCGTAGCATATAATCCGGTGGGAGACCCGTTTTCGGAGGTGGTGCGTGCTCTCATGCTGACCGAGGGCCCAGCGCGTGACTGCCAGAGAAGTTCAAGATGTACTCCTCAAATCTGTGCACATTTGACAGTTTGATTAAAACGGAACCTTTCCTTGTTTTAATTCTTTACTGATTCTTCAGTTAAGATTCAAAAATATAGTTCCTGTAATTGTCTGCAGTGTACTATGTTATTTCGTTGCATTAGTTTGTAACAGGGCACAGACCGACGTTTGGGGTGGGATGAAGTGCGCCTCAATCTCACGAGTTTGGCGGGGCCGGAGGTGGTCTTCCCTAGAGTTACGCAGCACGGAAACCAAAGTGTTTCAAACATTTCATCCGTACTCTGTTATAATTAAAATGGTTCGTTCTGTAAACACGATTATGCATAGGCAGATGGATGTTTATTTTTTCCTCTCTTTCTATCCGGCCGTGGTTGTGGATTTGATTCGAAAAGTTGTCTGCTCACTTCCCTCCACAATGACTGACGCGTTCAATAACGTTAACATATCTTTCATGGAGCAACCTCCTGCCCTTTAACAATTCTCCTCGATCATCAAGAATCATTTAGTGAGAACATATGAGGGCTGCCCACTCCACGAATTGGTTTCAGTGGTCCACAAATAGTATGCATAACGGTTAAATTTCCGCTATGAGCACACAGATCGTTGTGTTCTGCGGTGTACCGGTGTGGGTGAAAACTCCAACCTACAGCGACATTTTTACACATTGCAAATGGAAACAGCAACGTGAACGTTCCACTGGAAGCTTTTGTGCAAAAAACTATAAGCGCACAATTGAACTGTTAACTATCATCGCAACAAGAAGCGAAAGATGATGAGATATTAGCTTGAAACTTGACACTGGATGACTTGTTTCAAAGATTTCAACTTTTTTTACAATCCATTCTCATTTTCAGTATGTGAATGGCTTATACGTGTGTGGGCTAAGCTTGAGCGCAGGGCATCAACTGCAGAACGAATAGACTCATTCTAGAATTGCTAATTTAATGAACTAACAAGCTTATTTTACAAAGGACGTAATAGCATTGGTGACAGGATACGACTGACTGAAAGATCAGAGCATTGTATACTTTGGAAGGCAGCGGAACACAGAATTCAACAAGCGATTAAAGCAGATCATCATCTTTCAAGCAAAACAGACGACCACCAGTCTGCAACGGAACTGATGGCGTTCTTCTTTGTCCTTGAACTGCACACAGCCATGAAACACTTCGTGTTAGTTGCACTGCTCATTTACACGAAAGGTATGTTTTTAACCACATAAATGAAATTCCATTTTGTAGAAGTCTCCATTTAATTATCGTCAGCTCGGGAGTCCGCTGGATTATTTTCTCGGTCTTCTCTTTCCGCCTGAGTAATATTATACTAAGTATGAGCGTACTGGTTTACTGTTCATTTTATTTACAAGTTAGCCTGTAAGACCATAAAACCATACTGCATTGGAGCAAAATTGTACTGTTTGGCCCTTCGAAATTGCCAGGCTATTTCACCATTGCAGATCAATTTTCCCTCTCAGAACCAATGTTCTGACTTCTTCCCGAATCGACTCATGCCCTGATCAATCAAGAATCCATAAATCTCTTCCCTAAATATAGGTGAATACAATCCCTCAAGAGCAGCATATGACAACGTTTTCTACAGATGTACTATTATCTGGCTGAATAAATTCCTCCTCACCATTCTAAAAGGAGGCCATTCTTATTGGAGACTGTGTTCCCTCTCCCTAGACTCTCCGACCATAGGCATCATCCTCCCCAGATGTGCTCTATGGAGGCTTTTGAACCCTCTCTGGGGCCAGTATATCTGTTCGCAGATAAGGGCTCCATAACTCTGATGCTCTATTAAAGCCTCAATGTCATATATTTGTTTCATATTCCAGAGCTCTTCAAATGAATGCTGACCACATTTGCTTTCCTCACAACCGACTCAACATGCAAATTAAAATTTAGGGAATTATGTACATTGACTCCCAACGCATACAACGCCTCAGTTTTTTTTTTATTTTCTCTCTAAAGGAAAATTAGTAAACCTTTATTTCTTTTACCAGATTGCATAACCGTACCTATTTGTGGACCGAGCATTCCATCTGCAACTACATTAAACATTTTACGAATCTTTGTAAGTCCTTCTCTAGCCCCTGTAATTAGTCAAAACTGTATGTCCCTCCACTTACTGTAATATGGTCTGCAGACTTTGCAACAAAGCCATCCTTTCCGTCATTCAAATCATTGACATCTATTGTAAAAAAAGAAGTGGACCAAACTCTGACCCCCGTGGAACACCATTAGTCACCGGCAGTCAACCAGAAAAAATGCCCCCTTTATTCCTACACTTTGCCTTCTGCGAGTCAGACTGCACTTTATTCATGCTAGCATCTTTCATGAAGACCATTGCCTCGCAGCCTGTAGGGCCTCATGTTTGTCACCTTGACAGAGGCATTCTAAAAATATATGTACACACAATTTACCGATTCTCCTTATCTGGTTATACCTTCAACTACCTCTCATAGAGTTGTTTTTGTTCTTTTCAGTTATGATTTTTTTTTAAATTCTATTTTTATTAGCTGCCCATAGTTTATGCGCTCCTGTGAAAGTTCCGGAGACTCTGACGGCAGTGTATGGATCCTGTGCCGAGATCTCCTGTACATTTGATCACTGGAAGGGATATGGAACCGAACGCGCTCGGTGGTTGAGAGGGGGTGGTGATCCTCTTGTCCGGGGAGTGTCGGTTATCTACGACTCCAGCGAATCTCCGAATATACCAACGAAGCTAGCAAGTAGCCGCATGAATTTTACCGGTGACCTAACGAAGAATATATGTTCATTACTGATAAATAACATCAACAAACACGATGAAACTATTTACAGCTTCAGACTGCGTAGCAGGAACGCCGAAGGAGAAACATGCGATTCGGCTGGTAATGTCAGCATTTCAATTATATGTAAGGATACCTTCTTATTTGTATGTTTATTATACTGTTTCCAGCAAGTATAAGAAATAATCACCTAGAAATAATCACGTCGCATAAAACATGCAATGAAGCTGACCTGGACAATTAATGCACAAAAATGCAGGCAAATATATATATATATAATTCCAGGAGACAGCACCTCCATTCCCATCCATGCCACCAGGTATCACCCCATCCGTCCTATCTCGTGGAGTGTACTAAGTATCAGGTGTTTTTCTTTTTTTTTCCCAGTTGATAAAATAGGCATGGAATATTTAAAACTGCTGCATAGGAACAAGCTCTTCTCTTTAGAATGTCAGCGATTTATTGGGAACAATGATAGACTAAAGTCCTTCTGCCTGCACATATTTCATATTTCCACAATTTGCCTCATATTTAAGTGTCAAACTAATGGGCTCCAAACACCCCCCACCCCCCGCCATCTTACGGTGTTTTCAACAAAAACCTTTACACACAGAGGGTTCGGCTGTGAAGGTTTTTGCTGAAAACACGTAAGATAGCGGGGGTGGTGGCGGGGTGTTTGGAGCCCATTAGTTCAATATAATACATAACATGGAAGAAAATAATAATAATATTAAATAAGTAAATCAATTGCAGTATGCGTATATGGGATAGATTAAAATCATCCAAATACAGAAATAATATTCATTTAAAAAGTGACGTAGTGTTCAAGGGTTTAATGTCCATTTAGATATCTGATGGCAGCGAGTGAGAAGCTCTTCGCGAATCGCTGAGGGTGTGCCTTCAGGGTTTCTGTACCTCCTACCTGATTCTAACAATGAAAAGCGGACATGCCCCTGGGTGTTGGAGGTCTTTAATAATAGATGTTGCCTTTATGAGACACTGATCCTTGAAAATGTCCCGGGTACTACGTAGGCTAGTACCCAATTCAGTTATTGATTACACTTATACGCACCCACTCCACTGATGCGACTAATAAAATTATTATGAATGGCACTGAAAATGAAGCTTACAGTCACTATCAGTATTGCTGACAATGATAACCCGAGCCAGTAAAGCATTTACCAATGTATTAACCAAGACATCTCCAGGACCCAAATATGCCTATTTACACGTACTTACTAACGGTCCATTAGAATTTATGTCTCTTATGTTATAATTGTTGAAGAGATTTATAGGACGAAAGGTTCATTAGTAATGTCAGTAAGTTGAAAGTGGGTGGTGGTTGTCAATGTGGGAGATAGAAACGCGACGTGTCATTCTGTTGTTACATTGACATGGAATTTCCCTGATTTATCCACAACAAGTACGAAGAAAACATAATACATTTCGGTGTCAGGATAACGCACTGCTTGAGGAAAAATCAGTAGTATCCGTCTGTACTTCTGCACATATACCACGGTTTAACACTCTCACGTTAGAAAACGCTTTTCTAGTTGCCTTTTAATAAGAAGTAGTTCTTTAATTTGACATATCTGTAGCAAGCATTGCAACATTCTAAATCAACAAATTCCTTGGATGTTTGAAGATTAAGCAGGTTCTGTCTCTTCGGAAGTGTTGAATTGTGCTGTACACTGCGATCGTTTTATTATGCAAACTGACCATATCGAAGATTCAGATCTCATACTTATTTAGCCGAACAAAGACAGAAAAGATTTTACAGAATTGAAAAGCCCGAAAGAAACTTTTACAAGGATTATGTCAAGACATAAGGCAGTGACCTATAGGGAACGTCTTGTCAGACTAAGACGTTATTCCCTGAGGCATGAGAGAAAAAGAGTTGGTTTATAGAGGTCTTTCTAAGTCACGAGATATATAGATCTGGAGAAATCGCTCATTCATTTTCTAAGATTCTGGATCTAAAATACTCCAGATAAGATATATAAAGTAAGGTGCGAAAGATGTAACAGAGTCATAAGACAGAAAGTGATTTTTTTTTTAACCAAAGTACGTGGAATGTGCTACCAGAGGAAACTGACCAGTAAAATGAAATACGAATATATAACAGACAGTTTGTATATGGTCGGGAAACGTGAAAAAGGCTATAAACCTAAGGCGACGGATTACGATTTGTTTTAATGTGGGTGCAGAGTCAACAGGGAGGAGCTGGGTCGAAGGTCCTGTTTCCTGGAAATCTCTGTTTCTATGACTGTAACTGTTGCTTATTGACATTGCATTGCTAGAAAGAAACCACTGGTGTCAACTATAAATTTGTCTTCATCATTTTTGTCCCAGTTTCTGCATATCCACTTCTCCGGAAACAGTCAATTAAAAACGTTTGCTACTTCAGTAAATAATGAATCTCTGCAATTTTCAAACTTCTGCTGTACTTCTTTTTCCTATATATGCTGCCTGCCCTGTCCATCTCCGCCAGATTTTTCTTTTCTTTTTTCGGTACGTTCTATAGATTCCAGCATCTGCAGATTTTTTTTTTTAATTTGTTTCGAATATTTTAGTCTCTTAGGGCCGAGCGATAAATGCATTAACAACACACTGTGACTTACGTGTGAACCATTTGTTCATTTGAAATGACTGGAAATATTAAGATGCATAGCTCTGACACGCAAGGACTGGAGCGAAATCGACTAATCGGCATTGTGAGGCAGCAACAATATCAGCCATGGGGAAAAAATGTACGGTAGAAGTTTGGGTTTGAAACCCTTCGGCATGACTGAAATGAAAGCATGAGGAGTAGAGTTACAAGGTGGGGGTGGGGAGAGAGAATGACAGCGGAGATAGGTGAAACTGAAAGGCGGAGGGGTGAAGTAAAGAGGTGAGAAGCTGATTGGTGTAAGAGATATTGGGCTGGAGAAGGAAGAGTCTACAGGAGAGAACAGAAGGCTATGGAAGAAGGAAAAAGAAGAATCACCAGAGGGAGATTGTCAGACAAGGCGAGAGAGGGAAACGGGTAAGTGGAATGTATTGTGGGGGGTATGGTGCGTTGCAGGCCAGAACCGGAGGTATGTGAAATTACTGTTCATGACATCGGGTTCGAATATCCAAACAGAATATAAGGTGCTGTTCCTTCAACTGTGGGTAGCTCCATCGCGACAGTAGAGAAAGCCATAAACTGACGTGTCGGCATGGGAATGGGAAGTGAAATTAAAATGGGTGGCCATTGAGAGAATCCCCAACTTCTTGCAGAATATCTGAAACGTCCTTTCACTAAATCTGACCCAATCTACCCAGAACTATCACATTGCCTATCGTATCATATATTGAGTGGGACGGCTGTAGAATGGGGAAGAACTTTATTGTATCCTAATATCTCATTTTCTGTGGATGCTGCCAAACGTTATTATTTGCTTCGGAGATTTATATATGTATATAACTTAAAATTCATCACAACTCATCTCTTCACTGTATGTAGGTAAACAAAACTGCACACAATATTACCAATTATGCCTCACAAACTTATTTTACAACTTCAGCATAACATCACATCTCCTGCACTCACTATTCTGATTTGTCAATACAAACGTGTCTTTACGACCCCGCCACCCCCCCCCCGCCCCCCGCACAATCTACATGTGACGCCACTTTGACGGAATTATTGCCCTGTATTCTATGATCGCGTGACCAAGTGGTTAGGGTGTTGGACTAGCGATCTGAAGGTCATGGGTTCGAGCCTCGGCTGGGGCAGCGCGTGTGTCCTTGAGCAAGGCACTTAACCACACAATGCTCCAGTCTACCCAGCTGAGAATGGGTACTGGCAAAAATGCTGGGGATTAACTTCGCGATTGACTGGCGTCCTATCCAGATGGAGAGCAGGTAATGAATACTTGTGAGAAGGATAGAGAGAGAGAGAGAGAGAGAGAGCAAGGAAGAAATAATAAATAAACAAATAAATAAATAAGGGATGGGGTAAGAATGGGAGGAGGGGCATTAACGGGAGTCTGTGGTGGCCAGTGCGATCATGTTTGCTGCTGTGTGCTGGGGCAGCAGGCTGAGGGTAGCAGACACCAACAGAATAAACAAACTCATTCATAAGGCCAGTGATGTTGTGGCGATGGAACTGGACTCTCTGACGGTGGTGTCTGAAAAGAGGACGATGTCCAAGTTGCATGCCATCTTGGACAATGTCTCCCATCCACTACATAATGTACTGGTTGGGCACAGGAGTACATTCAGCCAGAGACTCATTTCACCAAGATGCAACACAGAGCGTCATAGGAAGTCATTCCTGCCTGTGGCCATCAAACTTTACAACTCCTCCCTTGGAGGGTCAGACATCCTGAGCCAATAGGCTGGTCCTGGACTGATCTCCTAGCATAATTTAAATATTACTGTTTAATTGTTTATGGTTGTATTACTATTTAATTATTTATGGTGCAACTATAAGGAAAACCAATATCCCACGGGGATCAATAAAGTATGACTGTGACTATGACTATGACTATGACTATTTCCAGATCCCTTTGTGCTGCTGTACATCAGTCAACAATTGTAATATTCATAGGTGAAATATTCACAGAATATAAGCATCATAATTCAAACAAGCTTATTCCACAACTGTTAAACAATCTTCTGACACTACGCAAGTGTTCCAAAATTCAATATATACTAAATTTAAAAGTCGCATTTAATCAATACTTCTGTCATTGAAACCATATGTTTGTACTTATTTGTTATACCTGAAATATTATTGTAGTTCTTTTGCCGTCCCATGAAATACGTGACGAAACGTAAGCTTAGTAAGAAGACATTGGATCATGTAGGGAAGTCCCTTTCAAATTCAGTTTGAATTCCCTGTTAAGTTTATTAAGAAATTAAATCTCACAGAAGGAATGACTGGATGGCATGAAAAGTGCAATGTGTCTAATGTCTTAGAGGTTTGGATAATTTCTTCCTACTATTTTGAAATTTGCATCTCTGAGTCCTTCGCTTAAACGATAATCTTTTCCGTGCAGATTCACCGAGGATTTTAATGACTGAGGACCTTGTTGCCGGGCGTCAGGTTCAGGTCACCTGCTCAGTTCATCATAGTTGCCCGTCCTCTCAACTTGAGTTGAGATGGATTCATAACGTATCCTTTCAAGCAAATATTCAGGATACAGAAGAAAGTGGAAACGCCACTGATGGATCTGCAAAAGTTTCCTCCACGTTTAAATTCGTTCCATCCAGAGCCCACGATGGTAAAAACCTGGTATGCGAAATTAACGGTGTTGGCTTTCCGCTTACTGCTCAAACATCGTATCTACTAGACATTCAGTGTGAGTACTTTCCCTCGAGTTATGCAATGAACTGTTGGTCTCTTTTCATACGTTCTCTGTTATAATTAAAAAGATTAGTCCTGAAAAACTGTTGACATTTCCACGTCGGTCTGATACATGGGCTCAAAGAGAAATGGCAACGTAGGCTTGGGTGATCTTATTGATATTCTACTTGCACATTAATGTATAATATTTCAGGCTACAGATATTTCAAATGTGACAAATAGGGATGAAATATATGCATTGTTTTGAACGTCATACATGGACGGAGGGATGACATATTTTTGAATGTATCTTGCGGGGCTGTAAAGGGAGCTCAGGAAAAGGACAACTGCATTCACTGTGACTGGATTATGTTATAGGCTTCTTAGTGTCCGTTGGGAAATATCGGAACAGCTACCAAACAAATCAGTGAGAGATATTAATATCAAACTATTGCGGCAGCGAGTGACTTTAGCGTCCACGGTATTGACTGGTATGGCATTATTTCCAGGTTCTTTGTTGGGGTACGTTGTTAGATTTATTCAGGACTGTTTCTTTAAACAATAACCAAGGAACATCTGGAAGTGATAACTTAGACTTTGTACCAGGGCAGTACTGTGGTCCATTTATCAAAGTTTTGTGGCTAAGATTTAATGAATATTGAAGTTATTTCCCCCCCCCCCCAGTTCTATGATAGGTGTTGACAAAGATAAGCAGTTGTCATCTGCCAAAGTAGGGAATTTAGGAATGGCTAATTACAGCAGTAATATTTGCGAAATCAGTAAAGTAGCCTGGGACAGGCTGACATTAATTATCCACTTGGAAAACGGTTTCTGATTCACGTTGCTGATAAAGCGAGCGAATTCTCTCCATTTCACGAATTTCACGAAAATGTGTTCCTTTCAGTTTCCAATTCATCAGTGTCCAGTTTGCCAATGTTAGTGAGAAATATTTAGCATAGCTGTATGCATAGAAGAGCTGAACCCTTTCACCGTCAGAGACGCAGTTTTGATCCAAAATTGAGCCGTCGGTATATTCAGCATGCAGTTTCGGCCTTATTGTAGCTGTCATCAACATGCGTTTTCTTTGTGCCAACAGTAAATTCCCTCTACTGTGCAATCGATTTCACCAAAATCGGTGTAGCTGAAGAAATACAGAATGAATAGTATAAACATGACCTTGAACGTGTGAAGTGCAAAGGGAAGCAGCTTTGGAACATTCGAAAAATGTTACGAAAATTCAAATTACAGGGCCTGAATGATAAACGGTCATAATTTCAACGGAGGAAAAGAAAGAAATCACCGGAGCTCGACAATAATCTTGTTCTACTTATTCGCCAGATGAGTAGTTCCAGAATATCGAAGACCGGCTATTATGTGTGGATTTTTTTTTTTTTTTTTTTTTTTTTTTTGTGCAATAGACGCAATCGTGATAATCGTGGGAATTAAATACCTGTGAGTCGTTTGCCCGTGGAGGCAAACGAAGACAGGGTATTCGAGGATTCTTAGTAACAGTGTTAACCAAAGTTTGGGGAACTATATTTTATAATGTTGATAGTAGTCCTCTAACAAAATTATCAGGATGGTCTTGAGAGCGGGATTTGGTACCTCGCAAACCAGTTTGATAATTTCGATGAAATGACCAAACACATAGCAACACGGAAACATAGAAAACCTACAGCACAATGCAGGCCCTTCGGCCAACTAAGCTCTGCCGAACATATCCTCACTGTCACAAGGGGGCGAAAGGTGGCGGACCTAAATGCAAGACACAGTCCCTGAAGCACTCGGAACAGGACTTGACTGGAGAGCTGGGCTAGGGACGTGACTGGATGCAGTCTAGGAGCTGGGACAAGAACACAGACCTAGGCTACGTCATTGACTAGGCAAGCGGGACCAGGACATGGAAGTGGGATTGGACTCCGAGGCAGAGACCGGACAAGGACCCGAATCCTGGGTCTTGACTCGGGCTCGGACCCGGAGCGAGGCGAGGAAATGACGAGTCTACAAGACCGGACAAGGTTTGGGTTCCTCGAGGCGAGGACATGACGAGGCCTGGGTTCGGACTCCGAGCTAGAGACTGGGCAAGTATCCGAAAACTGGGTCTTCACTCGGGCTCGGACGACGGAACGAGACAAAGACATAACGTGGTCTTAGGAAACAGGATCGTCGGAACCCAAAGCCAGAAGCCTTGACTTGGTCGAGGGAGGGACAGGGACTCAGAGCCTTTGTGGAGGGAGATACAAAAATGCAGAGCCTTGTTCGACGAATAGACAGGAACGCAGGGACATGGGACACAGAGCCGGGGCCCCTCCTTGGGAACAGGACGTTGGGCCAGGACTCATACACAGAACACAGAGCCGGGACCCCTCCTTCGGAACAGGACATAGTGCCGGGAATCATACATCGAATGCTGAAGACGAGTAGAGAGTTCCGAGCACTTGGCAGCGGCAAACGACCGGACTTACCTAGCGAAGGTGTGGACACAGAGGCAGCGCCTAACACTAGGTCACGGGAAACGGCCGGACCAAAGTAGCTATTGCGTGGACACAGAGACGCATCCGAGCACTAGGCAGCGGCAAACTGCCGGACCTATCTAGTAAAGGCGTGGACACAGAGATACAGTTCCAAACAACGGTAAACAGTTCTTTATCTTGATTCGGCGGTTGAATTTGACAGCAGTGAAAGCGAGGTTCACAGGCGAGGCGAGGCAAAGCTCCAGACGAGGCAAGGCGTGGGAAATCTCCAGGCAAGGCAAGGCGAAACAAGGCTCCGAGGCAAGGAGAGGCAGGGGTTCAGACAAGGCAAGGCTTGAGGAAGGACTCCGGGAGGAAGGTGAAGAGAAGGGAAGTGATTCAGACGGGAGGTTTTGACGGGAACAATCCAGCAACTGAGCTGAAACAAGGAGCTATTGATGGAGCCAGCCCAAAATGTAATCAGCTGCCACAATTAAAACACCCAACAGCAAAAAAAAAAAGGAAAATCAGAAAACCTGGAATAAGAAGGTGGACCGGTCCGTGAAGCGGAATGCGGAATTCACGGACCAGACCATGACACTGACCTTGGAACCACCCGGCCTTACCCATAACCCTCTATTTTTCTAAGCTTCATGTATCCAACCAGGAGTCTCTTAAAGGACCCTATTGTTTCAGCCTGCATCACCGCCGGCGGCAGCCCATTCCAGGCACTCACCCCTTTCTGCGTAGAAAACTTACTCCTGACATCTCCTTTGTACCTACTTCCGAGCACGTTAAAACTATGCCCTCTCGTGCTAGCCAGATCAGCCCTGGGAAAAAGCCTTTGACTATCCACATGATCAATGTCTCTCATTATCTTGTACACCTCCATCAGGGCAACTCTGATCCTACGTCGGTCCAAGGAGAAAAGGCCGAGATCACTGAACCTATTTTCATAAGGCATGCTCCCCAAACCAGACAACATCCTTGTAAATCTCCGTTGCACCCTTTCTATGGCTTCCACGTCCTTCCAGTAGTGAGGCGACTAGAACTGAGCACAATTGAGTGAGGTCCAAGTGAGGTCTGACCGGGGTCCCATATAGCTACAATATTCCGTATCAGCTCCTAAACTCAATCCCACGATTGTTGAAGGCCAATGCACCGTATGCCTTCTTGACCACAGACTCAATCTATGTCGCAGCTTTGAGTGTCCTATGGACTTGGACTCCAAAATCCCTCTGATATTCCACACTGCCAAAAGTCTTGCCAATAATGCTATATTCGGCCATCCTTCTTGACCTACCAAAATGTACCACCTCACAATTATTTGGGTTGAACTACATCTGCCACTTTTGTGCCCAGTTTTGTATCCACTCAATGTCCCGTTGTAACCTCTAACAGCCAACGACACTATTCACAACACCCTCAACCTTTGTGTCATCAGCCAATTTACTATCTCATCCCTGCACTTCCTCGTCCACATCATTTGTAAAAATAACAAGGAAAAGGGGAATAGAAAAGATCTCTGTGGCACCCCAATGGTCACCGGTCTTTATGCAGAATATGACCCGTCTATAGCAACGTTTTCCCTTCTGTGGGAAGCCAGATATGGATCTATAAACTAATGCCCCCTTGGACCCATGCCTCCTTACTTCCTGAATAAGCCTTGCATGGCGTACCTTATCAAATGCCTTGCTAAAACTTATATACACTACATCTACCTTCATCAATGTGTTCAGTCACATCCTCGAAAATTTCAGTCAGGCTCCTCCGGCACGACCTGCCTTTCACAAAGCCATGCAGACAATTCCTCATCATATTATGCTTCTCCAAATGTTCATAAATCCTGCCTCTCAGGATCTCCTCCATCCACTTACCAACCACTGACGGGAGACTCACTGGTCTATAATTCCCTGGCTATCCCTACTCTGTTCCTTGAATAAGGGAACAACATCAGCAAACATCGAATCCTCCAGACCCTCAGCCGTCCTCATTGATGATGCAAAGATCATTGCTAGAGCCTCAGCAATCTCCTCCCTCGCTTCCAACAGTAGATTGGGGTACATCCCGTCCGCTCGCCGTGGCTTATCCAGCTTGACGCTTTCCAAAAGCTCCAACATATCCTGTTCTTTAATATTTACATGCTCAAGCGTTTAGTCCGCTGCAAGCCAACGCTACAATCACCAAGGTCATTTTTTCCTCACTGTGTACTGAAGAAAGTTATCCATTATGTGCATGCCATCTTCACAGTTCCATGGACACTTTTCCACTCTAACACTTGATTGGTCCTATTCTCTCACATCTTATCGTCTTGCTCTTCACATACTTGTAGAAAGGTTTGGGGTTATCCTTATTCCTGTCCGCCAAGGCCTTTTCATGGTCCTTTCTGGCTCTCCTAATTTCATATCCTAAGCTCCTTGCTGTTAGCCTTATAATCTTCTAGATCTCTATCATTACCTAGTTTTTTCTAACCTTTCGTAAGCTCCTCTTTTGTTCTCAACTAGATTCACAACAGCCTTTGTACACCACGTTTCCTGTACCATACCATCCTTTCTCCTGTCTCATTGGAACGTATCTACACAGAACCCCACGCAAATATCTTCTGAACATTTCCTACATTTCTTCCGTACGTTTCCCGGAGAACCGCTGTTTTCAATTTATGCATCCAACTTCCTGTGTGACAGGCCCTTACTACAATTAAATGCTTCCTTAATTTGTTTGTTTCTATCCCTTTCCAATGCTATGTTAAAGCGGATAGAATTGTGATCACTATCTGCAAAATGCTCTCCCACTGAGAGACCTGACACCTGAGCAGGTTAATTTCCCAATATCATATCAAGTATACCCTTCCCTCTTGTAGGCTTATCTACATATAGTGTCAATAAACCTTCCTGAACTCACCTAGCAAACTCCACCCCATCTAATTCCCTCCCTCTAGGGAGATGCCAATCGATATTTGGGAAATTAAGATCTCCCACCACAACAACCCTCTTTTTATTACGCCTTTCCAGAATCTGTGTCCCTAGCTACTCCTCGATGTTTCTGTTGATATTGGGTGGTCCGTAAAAAAAAAAAAAAAAACACCCAGTAGTTTTCTTTTAATTGAAGTCATCGAACTCAGCATGCGTGGAGGAATTGAAGGACCCTGCTCTCAAACACATCTCTCCTATCTCACGCACTTCTGGTCTCACCCCATCTCCACTAGGAATAGTGTTCCCCTTGTCCTCACCTACTACCCCATGGGCCTCCGGGTCCAACATATAATTCTCCGTAATTTCCGGCACCTTCAACGGGATCCCACTACTGAGCACATCTGTTCCTCCGCCTCCCCCCCCCCCACCGCCTTCCGCAGGGATAGCTCCGTACGCGACTCCTTTGTGCATACGACACTCATTCCTTCCCAGCAATCTCCCTCTCCGTACGTATCCTTGTAAGCGGAACAAGTGCTACACATTCCCTTGCAATTCCTCCCTCATCACCATTCAGGAGCCCAAGACAGTTCTTCCAGGTGAGGTGACACCTCACCTGTCAGTCGGCTGGGGTGATATACCGCGTCCGGTGCTCCCGATGCGGCCTTCTATATACTGGCGTGATCCGACGCAGGCTTGGAGACCGTTTCGCTAAACACCTGCACTCTCTCCGTCAGAAAAAGCAATATTTCCCAGTGGCCACACATTTTAATTCCACGTCCCATTCCCTTTCTGCAATGTACATCCACGGCCTCCTCTACTGTCAAGATGAAGCCACACTCAGGTTGGAAGAACAGCACCTTATATTCCGTCTGGGTAGCCTACAACCTGAAGGCATGAACATTGACTTCTCTAACTTCCTTTAATGCCCCGCCCCCCAACGTACCCCACCCGATATTATTATTATTATTATTACTACTATTTCTATCTCTCTCCCCCCACCCCCGTCCCTCTCACTATAACTCCTTGTCCATCCTCTGGGTTCCCTTCGCCCTTTCTGTCTCCCTAGCCCTCTCGTCCAATGATCCTCTCCCTTCTCCAGCCTCGTATCCCTTTTGCCAATCAACTTTACAGGTCCAGCCCTTCCCCTCTATTTTCTCCTTCTTTTCGGATCTCCCCCTCCCCCTACCACTTTCATATCTCTTCTTTCAGTTAGTCCTGACGAAGGGTCTCCGTCCGAAACATCGACTGTACCGCTTCCTATAGATGCTGCCTGGCCTGTTGCGTTCACCAGCATTTTTTCTGTGTGTTACCCAGTAGTGTTATTGACTGCTTCCTATTCCTGTATTCCACCCACAGAGACTCCCTAGACAATCACTTCATGATTTGACCGTTTTCTGTAGCTATGACACTCTCTCTGGGTAATAGTGCAATGCCCCCACCTCTTTTGCCTCCTTCTCTGTTCTCTCTGAATCATCTAAAGCCTGGCACTTCAAGGAGACGTCCCTGCCCCTGCACCATCCAATCTCTGTAATGGCCAGAACATCATAGCTCCAAGTGCTGATCCAAGCTCTAAGTTCATCCGCTTTATTCATAATGCTCCTCGCATTAAAATAGACACTTCTCAAACCATCGGTCTGAGGGCGTCCCTTCTCTATCACCTGCCTGTCTTCCCTTTCTCACTGTTTCCAAGATATCTCTATTTGTGAGCCGACCTCCCATTCCTCCGTCACTTCAGTATGGCTTCCAACACCCAGTAATTCTAGCTTAAACTGTCCCTATAGCCTTTGCAAAACCTGCCCTCCAGGATACTGGTCCCCCTCAGATTCACGTGCAACAAGTCCCTTTTGTAAAGGTCACACTTGCCCCGGAAGAGGTCCCAATTTATCTAGAAATCTGAATCCCTGCACGCTGCTCCAATTCCTCAGCCACGCATTCATCCTCCACCTCAGTCTATTCTTATACTCACTCTCACGTGGCACAGTCAGTAATCCCGAGATTACTATCTTTGAAGTCCTGCTTCTCAACTTCCTTCCTAACTCCCTGTAATCAATTTTCAGGACCTCCTGCCTTTTCCTCCCTATGCCGTTGGAACCAATATGTACCACGACCTCAGTCTTTTCGCCTGCCTACATCAAGATGTCGTGGATGCGATCAAAAACATTCCAGACTCTGGCACCAGGGAGGCAAACTACTTTCCTGTGTCCACAGACTCGCCTTTCTGACTCGCATAAGAATAGAGTCCGCTGTCACTGCTGCTATGCTCTTCCTTTCCCTTCCCTTCCGAGGCACAGGACCAGACTCCGTGTAAGAGCCGCGACCACTGTTGCTTCGCACAGATAGGCTCTCTCCACCAGCAGTACTCATACAGGAGTATTTATTGTTAATGGGGTGTGTACAGCCACTTGGGTACTCTCTAGTATCTGATCTTCGCCTTCCCTCTCCTGACTCTTACCCACTTATCTGTCGCCGTTGGCCCCGGAGTGACTAACTGCATGTTGCTCCTCTCTATCATCTCCTCACTCTCCCTGATCAAATGAAGGTCATCAAGCTGCAAGTCTAATTCCCTAACGCGGTCCCTAACGAGCTGCAGATCGACATACATGGTGCAGATGTGGCGATCTGGGATTCTAGGAGGCTCCAAGAATTCTCACATTTGACACTTAGCACAGAAAGCCTGCCTCACACACATACTTCCTGTCTGTGCTCTAAACAGATAACCTACCTAGTCTGGATCCTTTATCGCCAAAGCTTTCGTATGCTGTTTCCCTCTACCAGATCACCAGCTCCGTAAAGCTATCTTCTTTAAATCTCCCACGCTGTTCTCACTGACCGATGTCCACACGCTTGCGCAGTCGTGCCCCGTTCAAACAGTGAAGAAATAATGATGATGGGGTCATATAAAAATCCATATTGCGTGGGGGATTAAAAATGATAGCTTCGGATAGCGGAGGATCAGTTTTATTTATAAGACCTTAAGCTATTCTATGGGTTTATTTGACCCATCGAATCCCCTCACTATTTCATCATAGCTGACTCAATTTTCTTCTCAGCCCCAAACATTTGCCTTTTTCCCCAACCCTTCATGTCCTGACCAATCAATAATCTAGCAACCTCTGCTTAAATATACATTAAGATGGCCTCCACAGATTCACCTCGATCTGGCTAATGAAATTCCTCTTCATCTCCGTTCTCAATGAACGTCATGCTGCTCCAAGATTTTGCCATCTGTCCTAGGCCTCTCCAGCCATCGGAAACATAGTTCCACATGCATTCTGTCAAAACTTTTTACCTTCGAAAGTTTTCAATGAGATCACCAGTCATTCCTTTGATTTCCAGGGAATACAGGCCCCGAATCCTCAAACTCTCTTCACATAACAAGCCAGGTGATCCTGGAATAATTTTCGTGAAACTTCTTTGAACAATGCCCAGTTTCAGCACATCTTTACGAAGATAAGGGGCTCACAATACTCCACGTGAAGCCTCACTAGTGTTCGATAAAGTCTCAACATTACAATTTTGATAATATATTCAAGTCCTCTTGAAATTAATACTAACATCATATTTGCCTTCCTCACCGCATTGACTTGTAAATCAACCTTGGGGAAATCCTGCACAAGGACTCCCAAGTCAAGTTGCGCCTCATTTATTTTTTTTTCTCTCTATTTAGATAGAAAGTCACCCTTTTCATTTCTTCCAACAATGAGCATGATCATACATTTCCCAACATTGTATTCCCAATGCCACTCCATTTTCCATTTGCAGCCTTTCTGTAGCCTCTCTACTTTCTCAAAAACCCAGTGCTACTGCACCCATGTTATAATTATCTGCGAGCTATACAACAGTGCCATTAATCCCATCATTCAATTCATTGACATATAACGTAATAATGAATCAGGCCCAATAATTAATTTGTCGACCCTTTCGTTGTCCCCCGCTACCCAATATGAAGTATTGGCTGGCTTAATTTCATATTTAGATTTATATTTTCAATAACTTTTTTAGTTGGCTTCTGTTCGTTTTTAAAACCTTTGCAATACTCAAACTTCCTTTTTTTTGTTTGTTTTATTTTATGTTCTCTGTTTGGCGTTTTATGTTGCTTTTTTATTCTCTTGTCAGCCACGGTTATTTCATCTTTCCTTTGAAATATACTTCCTCTTTTGTATGTATATAAGCCGTGCCTGACGAGTTGCTTCCAGCAATCCGAGTCATGGCTTCTCTGTTGTCATTCCTGCCAGTGTTATTTTCATATATCTGCTGGTGATATGAAGGAATGGAGTTCTGGAATGTGTTTCATCAAGGCAAAGCCAAGACCTGGGCTGAGAGCTGGAAAGAAAATGTATAAATGAGTATACAGAAGTATACAGAAAAGTATAGGTACTCAACCCACGATGGTGTGCCAAATCTTCAACTATTTTAAGAACAATTTAAACCTGACGTCCGACATATCCCTTCATTGTTCGAATCAATACGTCTATCTCTAATGTCTCTGAGCTTCCTCCATTCACCTTAAAATCATATCCTTTTGGCATTGCTTAATTCTGCCCTCCGAAAATGAATCTGGCTGAACACTGTATCACCTTACTCCTCTGTCAATTCACCCCACAGTCTCTTTCGCAGCAAAGTGGAAAGCACTGGCAACCCCACATGGTAAGCTCTCAAATCTACAAAGCATCCGTGTATATCTACATATTCTATATATACCCTTCCTATAACGATGGAACCAGATCTGAGCATGATAATGCAAGCGTGGTGTAACCAGATTTTTATAGAGTTGTAATATAATCTTGTAGCTCTAATCTTAATCACAGGACTACTGAAGGCCAGCCCTTCATAATTCCTCTTAACAACTTTAACAATTTGTGCAACAATTGTGAGCGATGTTTGTTGATCTAAAATTCACGATTTTCCTCCACTGTGCTCAGAATCTTACCAACAGCCCTGTAGTCTGCCTTCGCTTTCGACATTCCGAAGTGAATTACAAACCTTTCTGGAAATGACCCCATCTGCTGCATGTCTTAGCAGCTCTGCATTCAGTCAATATCCTTTTGTAACCTACAACAACTTCCTGCAGTATCTACAGCACCAACAATGTTTCGTGTAAATCCGGTAAACCGAGTATAACTTGCAGGGCACCACCTCTACTGATCTACCTGTATCAAATGGTTTTGTCACTTCTTCAAATCATTGAATGTGCCTCGCATGGCAGAATCTGTCACAAGTACGGAGCAAGAGTGGACCTAAATGCAAGACACAATCACGTCGTGTAGGGTTAACTAAATTCAATTTATTACTCGTTCCAAGGACAGCATAGCGGAAGCGGGAATAAGCTTAATGGCCAAGGACTCAAGCCTTGGACTAGCACTCGGATCACTGACCTCGGAGCCAGTACTTGGAACACGTACCTCGGAACCAGGCCTCAGAACACGGACGTCGGAACCAGGCCTCGGAACACGGACCTCGGAGTCAGGCATCGGAACACGGATCTCGGACCCAGTCCTCGGAATACGACCTCGGACCCCGGTCTTTATACTTGAAACCTCGGAGATTGGGCTTGATAATTGAAACCCAGAAGTAGGAGTTGATATTTGAAACCCCTTCGCCAGGACTTGATACTTGAAACCCCGGAGCCAGGTCTTGTTACGTGAAACTCCGGAGCCAGGACCTGTTACCTGAAATCTCGGAGTCAGGGCTTGATACTTGGGTGTCTGGAGCCAGGACTTGATAATTCGAACCCCAGAGCCAGTAATTGATACTGGGAACCCCGGAGCCAGGACTTTATACTTGAAACACCGGAGCCAGGACTTGATCCTTGAAGCCCCGGAGCCAGGACTTCGTACTTGAAACTCCGGATCCAGGACTTGGTACTTGAAACCCCGGAGCCAGGTCTTGTTACGTGAAACTCCGGAGCCAGGACCTGTTACGTGAAATCTCGGAGCCAGGACTTCATAATTCGAACCCAAGAGCCAGTAATTGATACTGGAAACACCGGAGCCAGGACTTTATACTTGAAACATCGGAGCCAGGACTTGATACTTGAAGCCCCGGAACCAGGACTTGATACTTGATCCGAGCAGCCAGGACATGATACGTGAACCTCGAAACCAGGAATTCAGACGTGAACCTCGCAGCCAGGACTTGATACTCGAACCTCAGGCCTTCGATTTCGAACTCAAACACAGAACATAGAACACTAAGTCGGAAATCTTCCTTTGACGCAGGATATGGACCCGGTACACTTCTTATTCATTGGACAGTCTCAGACACAGGACATAAAACATTGATCCGGGAATCCTCCTTAGACATAGGGCGGAGTCGGGACTCTTCTTGATACAGGGTCAGGACCCTTCTAAGGTATAGGGTCTGGACCCCTTTCAGACATAGGACACGGATACAGAGACCACACAACGATAGACAGTACTATAAATAAGCACGAGTGCTCTCCAAGCAGCGGCAAGCTCTTGACTCACCCCAGCCGGGTTAACTTTGACGGACCCATCTGGCAAGGGAAGGCGGCCTGCTGGCACTTGCTTCGGGAGGAAACTTGGGTTGTTCCAACAAGAAACTTAGTTGGGTCCGGTTAGATGACATTGGCTCGCACTAGCTTCGGTGACTTCGTTAAGCTCCATAACGTTCTCGCGCCGAATGGCTGAAGCCTGAGAATTATAAACTGCCGGTTCAGTCGAGAGTAAATTGCCTTTATTCACCAAGCCCGAGGGACAGGGGAAAACAGGGAGTTAAAGAGAAACAGGGAGTCAACGGCCCGGGTCGTAACACAAACAAATTAAATTTAGAGGGACCCTGATCCGAACCATGACAGGATCCGCCTTACAAAGGCATCTGTACTCGACTTAGACTATCTACAGTTCTCCACTTGTTCGTATATCGTATCTCGAAGCATCCTCTGCGACAGTTTGTCGATTATTTTTGGAAAATTCATTAGACTGCAATACCAATGCTTATTCAGAATAAATAAATTATATTTGCCATCCCCCACTCCGTTGCTGGTAAATCAGTGCAAAAAAATGCAATTACCATCGGCACCTACTCAGAAACATCAGACCAAACTTTCTCATGTTCTTTTTTTTTTCAGATTTTCCAATGCATCTTTCTTGTTAATGCCGGTAGTTTTCAGGATATTAGCAGGTTTTACACCGACCATGAATTATTCAAGAACCTATAATAGTGAACACTCAAGTAATGTATTCATTAAAGACCTGCACTGTTTCTTCGCACCCCTGGGGCGTTTTTTTTTTTTTTTTTACTTTCCCTGACTAGTCTTACACTTAACCGGCCCACCAGCCTACTCTCATCGTACATGAAGAGCACCTCGTGATTTTCCTTAATCCTCCTGGACAAGGTCTTCTCATGCTCTTGCTTGCTTCCTTATCCATCTTGGCTTTCTTTTCTAGCTAATGTGCAACTCCCAGAAACTGTGTTGGATTATTTCATGCTATATATTACGTTTGCAGATGGAGCTAAATCATGACAATTTTGATGTTATACCCTTACAAAGATTGAATTTTAAAGTCAAGTTAATGGTGGTATTGAGGAAAGCGGGGATCCAGAGGTCCAAGTGCACATACTGTGTATCTGAAATTGTCTGTCTAAGTGGATAGTGTGTCATAAAGTGATACGGCTTGATAAATTTCATTGGTCGGAGGATTGACGTGAAGAGCTATTGTTACGTAACCAGAAACAAGGAATGTCATTTGAGTCAGGTTATATAAAAACAACCAAACAATTATTAAACACTGAGAGATAATAATAAAAAAAAAACAAACGAAAACATTAACCGGAAATTAACCGCTATGCGGCCATTCCACAAACCGCCTCTCAGGGCTAGTTCTTAAAGCGATAAATGCGAAAACAGATCTAAAAGCGGTAAAGTCAAACACAGTTCGTATAATGGTAAATTCGAAAGTCCAAAAGATTTATACAGTTAATTAGGAGAGACTACACTGAAGAAGGATTTCTTCGTAGATGTGACCTTCCTGCTGGTTCTGTCCAAAAGATTCACGACGAAGGAAATAAACGGTTTAAAAGCAACTGACCTTTCTTCTGGCGAGCAAATCCTGCATGAACTACCTTACTCTTTTGGCAGGAGTTGTCTGTGATGCAGGGCTCTACTTCTTCAACGAAGACTCAATAAGTTCGATCCCTTATTAAACTGCCGAACGATACCAACTTCTCTTAATCCCTCAGGTCCTGTACTCCGATAAAGTCTTCACTCTCCAATACTACTGAAAAGGTAAATCAACAAGTCTAGCGGAAATGGGTAAACGGCCAGTCCAGCACTATCGTACCTTACAATAGAACGTAAACTCCGTTTTGAAACTGAACCTGCGTCATAAAAAAACAAACAACACGCAACGAAGCGGAATCTCTCGCTAACGTTCTAGCTGGAAAACTAAACTGCGTCACTGGGGTCCTCCCTTTACATACCTGTTGAGAACAGGTCATCATGTGACCTCACATGGGTGGTAAAATTACATCAGGTGACCTCCAACAAAAAAAAAATATATCATGGTCATAAGACAGTCCCAAGATATCCATGAGGTATGTGGCACTATGGATAATGATGCAGCTCTATCAGAGGCTAGTGATACCGCAAATACAGTATTGGTATGAGTTCCGGTCCCTGCAACATGAAAACAACGTGAAAAAAAATATAGAAATCATGCGACATGAGAGAACACAAGGTATGTACAAAAGTTGCGTGAGATAGTGCATTACTCGTTGGAGGAGTATGGGAGAGTATTTGAGAGAGTAATGTGAAATGATAAGCGGTACAGACGTAATGAGAAGACTGCGCCTTCAATTTCCATGGCAGAAATTACTTATACAATATGACATCCTTTTCGGATGAGTGGAGGAAATCATAAGGGAGATGTAATATTTCTGTTTTTGTTTTTGAAGAAAACATCACTCTTTCCCCTCTATTAATGATGCATTCATAATACTCAAAAGACTCTTTGGCAGGCACATGGATGAAAGAAAAAATCAGAGTCATGGGCGATATACACTGAAATGGTTAGAAATGTATGACGGTGCATTTGGATTGTTCAGATACACAACGTGGACAGAGGATCTCGTACCGGGCGCTTCTCTTCTATGTTCCGTGTTCTATTAAGTTGTCATTAACACATCATAAGTGGAAAAATGAATGCCTATTGACCATTGCTCAGGGCTTTTCATACAGGTGATCGAGGGTTTCAGCAAGAAACTGCCAAAGGGAGTGGTAGAAGTGTGCACAATTGCAATACTTAAAAGTTAATTAGTTGTTTCATGGAAGGATTGCTACAGGCTAATTGCGGTTTCAAGTAGACCAAGTTCAGCATGAACAAATTGGAGCGAGTAGCCTGAATTTCTCCTGGATAGCTTCATGACTTATGGCTATAAAATCAATATGAATGTTGTATTCTGTCGATCACTTACAAATAGCAATGTTGTGTGTTTCATTGACATCATCACGGAATCTTCTGCAGCAGGAAGTAAATGCAAAGTTCTTGTCTTTTTGGAAATGTTAAAACCCTTGACATCGTCTTTTTCATCCTTGCTTTCATTCTGAATTACTTTTGTTAAATGCCCGCTTTTCTAGCTATCGCCATTTTTCTACATGAATCGGTATAAAATTTAATATATTAAAATATTTTTTATCTTTGGACATCCACCATAATCGGCTTGGATAACTCCAAAAGCACCTCTATGATGCAGAGAACTACTGGTCATGGGCATTGCAATGGATCTTGGTTTTTCGCTAATGCGATGAAGAAGAATCCCATGGGGTGCACCTGTCCTCTACCTTGTTCATCCCCATGAAGATGATGTGTGGTCGAATATAATCAGATATCCAGAAATAGTAATCCTTGGGATGTGGGTGCTTTGTGTTTCAGCATTTTCTCTTTCACTTTGAAAGGACGGCCTCTGTAGTTTTTTATTTTTTTATTTTTTTTTTCCACTGGCACCCGAAGTTATGAATTCTATCCAGCTGGCTTCAGGGAGAACACTGGAAATTCACCGAAATCACACCAACCTGGGATTGTACCCAGGTTCATAGATCCACCTGAATGAAGCACTTATGAAAATAAAACCTTTACTTCAATCTCAATTACATCAAATAGATAGATATGGGTTCAATAAATCCTACCTGTCCATTCGGAGCATTACCCCTGCCGTTAATTTTCCAATGGAATGCATTCAATAGATACTGTAGCTGTTGTGTAGGGCTATGGCATTACCCACTTCAGAAGCAAATTCAGAGCTTCTATTATAATACTATAGCTTGTGCCTCGATTTATAATTCACGGTAAATTGCATCTGGTTGGGTGGGTAAATGGTACAACGTGGAAGAAAATATTGAGAATGTGGGAGAATAAAACAAACAAACAAAAAAAAACAATTGATTTTGGATTTATGGAAATAATGAAATGATTCCTATGGCGGTCCCCTGTGTGGCTGGGAATTGCATTGGGAATAGGTGAATGTGCCTAATAATGACCTCTAGAATTTCATCAAATACATAGCGTCAATCATCTGTACAAATTATTCACTCTTTAGATCAACCTGTGATTTTATCTGGCCCGAGCTGCACGAGATTGAAGAATTGGATTAACTGTATCTGCAAAGTGAAAGCGAAGCCCACAGCAACCATCACCTGGAGAGTCAATGGGTACACAAAATATTTCAATGTCACCAACCGCACATTGGAGAATTCTGTCGTGCAGAGCTCCCTAAAACTGAGTCAGCAGAGTGGTGCCAGACAGCTCATATCCTGTGTCGCTGCAAACGTGCATGGTATCAAAAACGGAACATTCCACCTCGAAACACCAGGTATGGCATGTTGTGCAACAATTGTCCAATACAAGTTGATGTGGAAACTCGACAGAGAGTGCAAAGGGAATTTACAAGTATCTTGTCTGGATTGGGGAGCATAACTTATGAGAATAGTTTGAGTGAACTAAGCCTTTTCTCCTTGGAGAGGCATAGGATGAGATGTGACCTGGTAGAGGTTTTATAACATTATGAGAGACATTGATCATGCGGGCAGTTAGAGTCTTTTTCCCAGGGATGCAAAGGCTAACACAGGAGGGCACATTTTTAAGTAGGTACAGAGAAGACGTCAGGGGTGGTTCTTTACGCAGAAATTGGTGAGTGCTTGGAATTGGCTGCCGGCAATGGTGGCCGAGGCGGATACGATAGGGTCGTCTAAGAGACTCGTGAATAAGTGCATGGAGCTTGGAAAAAGAGAGTGCTAAGTGTACCCCTAGGCAATTTCAAAAATATGTGCATGTTCGGCACAGCATTGTCAGCCGAAACAACCGGCCCCACCAAACTCATGAGATTGAGGCGCCCTCGATCCCACCCAAAACCCCGGTTTTGTAGATGTTGTGTCATTTGCTACCCTGCTTTAAATTAATGGCACGAAATAACAGACACTATACTACATATGATTAAAGGAATGACATTTATGAATATTAACCAAGGGCTAGCAAAGAATAACAAAATAACAAACAAGCAAAACAGGATAACTCTAATTAAACCGTCAAATGTGCCAAGTTGGAGCTTATCTTCGACTTCTCTTTCACACAAGCGCTGGGCCCTTGGCCAACGTGAAAGTACACACCACAATTCAAAAATCGCACACAAAACATCTCGAACTTATCGGTCTTCTACCGCATAGCATGGTTGACCAGTTCTCCCCAGTGTCTCAAACAAAAGCTCCAAGCCCATCCTTAGTGTTCTCACCAGAGAAGCATTCCCTTAATCAGGCTATACTAATTGGATGACACACATTTCTCCTCTCTCTTATCTTCAGAAGTAACCCAAACAATCATGACGACAGAATAGACAGCTCTTCTAGGACTGTGAAAATCAAATTTATATAGCATACCAGTAAAAATATGAACCTGTGCCTATAAAGGAAGGTCTGTAATGGATTCTAAGATGAGAACGTGAGTCAGTATTTCCAAGTTGTCAGTCGGAAATGTTGTTCCATATAAGAGATATCTGTTTGTAATAGTAAATACAACAGACTGCGTAATTTAATGCTGGGTGTCTTTTGATATGAAGTATGTCTACGGGAATGTGCGCTTATCTGAGTTAGAGTGCTTTAGCTCCACCAGATTAGTGTTAGTTGAACCCGGACTTTGGGGCCATGACTAGGATGTAAAATTATATAAACACAAGAGATAGTGCAGATACTGCAAAAGCAGTGTGATAGAGTGCTGGAGGTACTCATGATGCCATACAGCATCTATGGAAAAGAATAAAGAGTCAACGTTTCAGGCCGGTGCCAATTATGAACTTTTAGTGAAAGGTCTTGGTCCGAAAAGTAGTCTCTATATTCCATTCTGTAGCTGTTGCCTGACCTTTTGAGTTCCTCTAATATGACATGACACTGTAACTTTAGACTGTGCGATGCTACTGAAACAAAAATTATCCTTCTTATATCTAGTTTCAGGACCATTGCCGAGGGACGTTGCCATTGCAACAGGAACAGCCACAATGATTATCATTGTGATTCTAACGGCTGTATTTGCCTACCGGTACGTAATTTACCCCAATAAATTCAAGACTAACAACAAATGAAAATAACGAAGAAAAATAAACAAAAATACAAAAACAGAAAAAAAAAATCAGCTTTTCAAACCATTGAAAACCGAAAGGTCCTCTGGGGAATTACGCAGGTGATGTGTTTATAGTGACATCATTCTGTGGTTGACTGGTAAATGTTTTCAGACATGTTGACAATGTAACTGTCCAGTATAATACATCAACAGCTGGGAATCTTCTATCCCTGATAATTCCAGCAGGCAGAATAGAACTATAACATTCACTTTTTTTTGAAGATTTGTACAGAGATTGTGCTTTGATATTCAAAAGCAAAAAATCTTCATGCAAATAGAATCAGTTTATGAAATCCCACGGTAGAGTCACGGTATTATATTATATATATATATATATATATATATATATATATTTATTTATTTATTTATTTATTTCTCAGCTTCTCAGCTCACGCTGTTAGAACCTAGGGTAAGGGTATAGCCAAGCACATTCTATTCAAATTGCTGTAATAACAGATCAGTAGGAATATAATTTCTGAGACTTTCACTGAAAACTGCATTGCACCTGCTTTGTTATATAGTAAGGTATTGTTTCTGCTATTTTTAAAGCAAGATTTTGTTGAACAATATTCTCCACTTGATGTGCCTGAGAAAGTAATCAGTTGTTAAACTGCTGCAGGATTCCGTAATCTGTTGGATTGTGACTTATTGTCTTGAATTTGTTGTTATTTGTTTTGTATTTTGATATCTTGATTTTGTGTAAACACCTGGTCCTGTATTACCACAACGATCCCACTATCTCTGGGAAGATGTCTCCAACCAGAACTAGGTCTTCGATGTCTTCTTTGCGTGTGCAGATCGTGGAGATTTCTTACATGGATGAACATGGCCACCTTTTTGTTCCATATTGACAATCTCTTCATTTTCAGGGGTTGTGCTTTCATTTAATGTCAGAGTCTTTTCTGTGTAAGCAGAATTGCACCTGTTCGCATGAAGTCATGGATTTTTTTTTTGTTGTTGTTAATTAAATATTATTATTTATTAGGAGGATGAGAAATACTCCCCCTTTTGACGGTCATGCTGATGTGCCTTCGGTGAGTTCCTATTATCTGTATAACACTGGACTGAGTGAGAATCTGCAAACCTTCTGCATCCGATGGAGTTACCTCCATTCTGTTTCACTTTGCATGAGACATTTTAAATTCCAAAATTAATGCTCAGTAGATCCCATTTGTAATCTATTGTCAACATTTAAAGAGACTTGTTCTGTCACTCTAACCCGCTATAACCACATCCTGGTGCAAACTTCTATGAGTTAATATAGTCAATGTGTGTATTCCAGTGAAACACGGACAGTTAGAATACCCCCCACTGTACTTCTGAAGACATTTCTGAGGCGGGTCCTCGTACTCCTCATTACATATTTTCCTGCCCTGTCTTCGTAAATCATTAAAATTGTCAGCCCTAGACAGATCCTCAAATATGTTGACACCAAGACAAATGATTCACAATTAAAATCTGATGTGTTTGATTTCCTTAATTATGTTTCGGGTGATATGACAGATGTGGGAAGTTAGACACCTCCACCGTAAAAAAATAATAATAATAATAATAATAATAATAATAATAAATAGCCGGAGCAAAGTGTCGTGGGGTGGAATGTGTACAGTGGCTGGGTGGAGATAAGATGGAACAGAAAGTGCTGTGGGTATTCAAAGGTGGTATGTGTTTGTTGGATTCGGAAGCCCTCCCAAGTTTCAATCTCCTATCTCTAAAGTACCTACTCGTGTTGCAGGAAGAAGACTTGCACAGGATTACTGAAAAGAGAGGGTCTGCATCAAACGTTTCACCCCAAAGTGAAAACGTAATATATGCCGCCGTCAGCATTTCAAGACTACCAAGAAATGAAAGACATCACCAGAATGAAGAGAAGAGTGAATACGCAGCAATCAATTTCAAATGATTTTTATTTTCAACTGAGGAGTGAAATTCATTAAAAACTTCCAAGCAAACTGGTTTCAGGAATAATGACATAAATATGTTCCGGACAGAGAGGGAAGGATGAAGTTCCGATAGATAGCATTTGAGGACAAGAACAGAAGGAACAGTGACCGATCTACAGAATCCTGGCATCCGAGAGCTATCACACCCTAATATGACAAGACACAGGAGAGCATCAGAGGAACAGCCCATCAAGGCTGTCTCCTCATTTATACATGACTGATTTATTATACTCTCTCACCGCCTCGTTTATGCATTCTCCCTGTAACCTTTGTCATTTTTACAGGTCACCTATCGATTGATCCTTTCTCCTACAGTTCCAGCAATGAAGTTCTCTGACACTGCTGCCAGACTCTCCGCCCTTGTTGATGTTTTTGTGCATTTTCTTCACTGTGCCCTAATGCTAAAATATTGCTGCACCTCCTACGTTCCAGCAGTGTATTTGTTCTTAATAATACTGCAGAAATATCTGCAAGAGCCTCTTCATTCTTTTCCATAGCTTCCCTCGAGTCTGTGTATATACTTGGTCAGACCCTACAGATTTTGACACACTTACATGCCGTAAAGTCATCAATATGTCCTCCTTATTAATTTGTAAATGGAGATAAAATAAAAATTAACTTGAGCAACATTAATGTTGCAGGATATATGAGGTATATAATAAATAAATAGCCATAGCCATACTTTATTAATCCCTAAGGAAATTGGTTTTCGTTACATTTGCACCATAAATAATTAAATAGTAATAAATTCAAAAATAGTTACATAGTAATATGCATATTATGCCAGGAAATAAGTCCAGGACCAGCCTATTGGCTGAGGGTGTCTGACACTCCAAGGGAGGAGTTGTAATGTTTGATGGCCACAGGCAGGAATGACTTCCTATGACGCTCTGTGTTGGATCTCGGTGGAATGAGTTTCTGGCTGAATGTACTCCTGTGCCCAACCAGTACATTATGTAGTGGATGGGAGACATTGTCCAAGATGGCATGCAACTTGGATAGCATCCTCTTTTCAGACACCACCGTCAGAGAGTCCGGTTCCATCCCCACAACATCACTGGCCTTACAAATGAGTTTGTTCATTCTGTTGGTGTCTGCTACCCTCAGCCTGCTGCCCCAGCACACAACAACAAACATGATAGCACTGGCCACCACAGACTCGTAGATCATCCTCAGCATCGTCCGGAAGATGTTAAAGGACCTCAGTCTCCCCAGGAAATAGACACGGCTCTGACTCTTCTTGTAGACAGCCTCAGTGTTCTTTGACCAGTCCAGTTTATTGTCAATTCGTATCCCCAGGTATTTGTAATCCTCCGCCAACATCCACACTGACTTCCTGGATGGAAACAGGGGTCACCGGTACCTTAGCTCTCCTCAGGTCTACCACCAGCTCCTTAGCCTTTTTCACATTAAGCTGCAGATAATTCTGCTCACACCATGTGGCAAAGTTTCCTACCGTAGCCCTGTACTCAGCCTCATCTCCCTTGTTGATGCATCCAACTATGGCAGAGTCATCCGAAAACTGTTGAAGATGACAAGACTCTGTGCAGTAGTTGAAGTCCGAGGTGTAAATGGTGAAGAGAAAGGGAGACAAGACAGTCCCCTGTGGAGCCCCAGTGCTGCTGATCACTCTGTTGGACACACAGTGTTGCAAGCACACGTACTGTGGTCTGCCAGTCAGGTAATCAAGAATCCATGACACCAGGGAAGCATCCACCTGCATCGCTGTCAGCTTCTCCCCCAGCAGAGCAGGGCGGATGGTGTTGAATGCACTGGAGAATTAAAAAAAAAAACATGACCCTCACCGTGCTTGCTGGCTTGTCCAGGTGGGCGTAGACACGGTTCAGCAGGTAGACGATGGCATCCTCAACTCCTAGACGGGACTGGTAGGCGAACTGGAGGGAATCTAAGTGTGGCCTGACCATAGGCCGGAGCAGCTCCAGAACAAGTCTTTCCATGATCTTGATGATGTGGGAGACGTCGCGCCCCACCGACCTGTAGTCATTGAGGCCGCTGGGGCGCGACGTCTTCGGCACAGGGACGAGGAAGGACGTCTTCCACAGCACAGGAACCCTCCGGAGCCTCAGGTTCAGGTTGAAGACATGGTGAAGTACTCCACGTAGCTGCGGAGCACAGGCTTTCAGCACCTTGGTACTGACACCATTCGGTCATGCAGCCTTGCTTGGGTTGAGACGTCTCAGCTGTCTTCTCACCTGTTCAGCTGTGAAGTCTACCGTGGTGCTTTCGTGCGAGAAAGGGGTATAGTCATGAGAGCAGTGTGGGGACTATGAGGAGGGGTAGTAGGGGAGAGTGGAATATGTGTTGGTTGGAGGAAACAACAGGTGACTCATGTGGGGGGATGGGCTGGGGCCACAATGTCAAATCTGTTAAAGAACAGGTTAAGTTCCTTGGCCCTGTCCACTCTGCCTTCAGCTCCTCTGTCACTAGTTTGCCGGAATCCAGTGATGGCCCTCATCCCACTCCAGACCTCTCCCATGTTGTTCTACTGGAGTTTTCACTCCAAGCTTCCTCCTGACCTGTCTTTAGCCTTCCTGATCCTGGCTTTCAGGTCCCTCTTTGTTTCCCTCAACTCCTTCCTATTTCCATCTCTTAACGCTAAAAAGAGGGCTTTTGTCCTTAATGTCCTTTGTTACCAATGGTTTGTTATTTGAATAACAAAGGACAGTTGTTGTCGGAACATTGCTGTCCACACAGAAGTTGATGTAATCAGTGATGCACTCTGTGAGCCCATCAATGTCCACATGCTTTAACCTTTGTTAACCACATACTTTAACCATACATAAACACATACTTTACCTTTGTTTCAAGCGACACTTCTCAAAAGGTGTACAGATGATGGTGTACAGAAAGCTTGTCAATGTATCGTTCGCTATTTCTATAGCAACCACCGTTTCTGTGTTCACAAGCTAGGCAGCGTTTAGGATCCATCTATATCTGCATCAGTTATATATCATCCAGAGCAATGGAAATAAAACAAAATCTCACAATATTGACTTAATATTTCATCAGTCTATCTTTTGATGTTATGCTAAAGTGTCAGGTCTTTCTGTTCTTAGTTCATTCACTATATACAGTGCACGGTTTCTCCTACCAGCAGAATGTTGATGAACGATTGATCATGGCCAGCATTCAGAGGATGACTGCGACCTGTCCAGGGTACAGTAACAATGACCTACCGCAGAGAAACAGGCCCTTCGACCTACCCCGTTCCGAACGGAGTGCTAAATTCAGCTAATCCCTTTTGCACGCTATTTACCCGTTTTAATTCAAAGTGTTCTAAATAGATATGTCTGAAATGTTTCCGCTGGCAGCTCGTACTGATTACCACATTGTAAATAAAGATGTTGTCGTTCAGGTCTCCAACAAACCTGTTCTCTCTCATTAAAAATCATTGCCATCTACTGATTGACATGCCGTCGGAGATAGTGGCTGATTATTATATTCGCTGTAATTTAGAATTCAGATTCATTCACTGCTAAAACAGAAAGAGGGGCGGGAAGAACGTGGGAGTGCGGTACCGTAGTGAGGAGGAAGGGAGAGTAACACAATTGGTGAAGGTGCAGGCTCACAGAGGGAGCTAGGCACTGCCAGTCTGCTGTGAACGATAAAATGTAGTCCACGGAGAGGGCACAACATAGATGCCAGCCCTTGGTGGACCATGTCCCCTGTAACCATCTACCAATCATTTACAATAATTCTCTGTTTATTCCAGCTATTTTGTTTGTCCCTATATTTCTAACAAGTACCCCTATTCCATCGACTGCAAATTTAAAATACAGTAAAATAATTTACTGACATAGCCTCACCAAACCTCTGGGATAATTCAAACATACACGAAGAACTATGAATGCAGCCCAAATAACAAGAGTTCCTCCAAAGCTAAGGTGGAAAACATAGTACCGTCAGTCACACAGCACATGGTACATCCAGCAAGCACCTAGAATATGGTAGCATGCATACAGTCACGCAAAAGTATAATGCAGCCCAAGTATCTACATATATGAATGTCGTCGGCAAAAGTAAGGCAGCAATCGTGTGCAAACGAATGCAATCCAACCAGCCTTTCATGGAGTGAACACTGGAGGATAGCATCGCCACAATCATAGAAGCCACGCCATTCTGCTTCTAATGCGTCTGTCCTGGTGGGGTACAAGCCGCCAGCACTGTGGGTCTGCGCTAAAACCAATGTGCCGCAGGAACACAGAGAACCAGACTTGCACTATTCCACATTACCAATGTCTAGCAGGGTTTTACGATAAGAAGAAAAGCACCCGATGTTGCGCTTTACATCAGCAGGGAGAATGTTCAGAAATCAGGAGTGTAAAGGGACTTGGGAGTCATCGTGCAGGATTCTCGTAAATCTGACTTGCAGATTCAGTGGGTGGTAAGAAAGAAAAATGCAATACTGTCACTTATCTGGAGAGGATTTAAATATAACATCAATGGTGTCAGCTGTAGTACTGTAAAACGTTGTTCAGCTTTCACTTGGAATACTGTGAGCAGTTTTGTGACCCGATTTTTTGAAGTAATGCGCTGTAATTTGAACGCGTCCACAGGAGGTTTGCGAGAATGATTGCTTGACTGACAGAGGTAACGTAAAGGGAGCATTTGATCCTTCTGTGCCTGTACTCGCTGAAACTTCAAGAACGTGGGTGGAATATGATTGAAACGTGTCTAATCTGCAATGGCCTAGACAGATTTTAGTGGAGAGGATATTTCCTATAATTGGCGCGTCTCGGACTAGAAGGCCCCATCTCAGAACAGAAAGACAGTCTTTTGGGACAGAAGAGAGGAGGAATTTCCTTAGCCAGAGGTTGGTGAACCCGGAATTCATTGTCACAGGCAGAGATTAAGATCACATTCAATTTATCCACGCTGTCATCAATATCATTGATATAGATGCCAAACCAGAAACGACCCAACACCGATCCCTTCGACACACTAGTGGTCACAAGCATCTTGTCAAAGGGACAACCCTCTACTACCATTCTCTTGCTTTCCATTAAAACTGATGACTAATCCGATATTCTATTTTATCGTGAATGGAGTTCAAATGAACCTTCTTGACCAGCCTCCCAATGTAGAATCTTGTCAAAACAACTGTTTGTTTTCTCTGCACCAGAAATAATACTTCAGAACTTAAATTGAAACATAGCTTCCATAATGTATTGCTTAATTCTAAGATAGTTTATGAGAAATCCTGAATATCAATAATAACACGTGATATCATATGCCACGACAACAATTCCAGCTGACATGCCATGGACTAGAAAATGTTCAGCAAACCAAATGGTCAGAGGCACTTTCTAGATACAGGAATGGTCTCATTTTCTTTGGACTGTTGTCATCTTATATCTTGTGGTAACAGTTGCAATTGTCTGATTTCTGTTATTTTTTTTTTTTCCTGGGATTTTCTGCTTTGGTCTCTCAGTTAGATCCTTGTAGCCGGATAGTACTAACAGTACTCCATCACTACTTCTAAATGCTTCTGCTGAATACTGATTCACCACACATCTGTAAACATGATAGATAGACTAGACACCTGGCCCGTAGCTGGGATTTGGGAGGAGAACAGAATGGGGAATAATACACTTTCACAGAAAGAGCAGGGAGTTCCATGGGCAGAGAAACAGCTTTGGAGCTCAGGATTTAATCCAGATCTCCGGGATAGTCAGCTGTTAATTTTGACATTATGCCCGCCAGAGTTGTCACAATACGTGTTATCTTCTTCTCCATAAAGTCTTTCTACCATTTAATTTGTCTGCAGTTGATATTTTTAATCCTTCAAACTGTAAAAAAAAAAATTCTTTAAACAGTGTTGACTCATCTGATGATTTCATATCGTAACATAGGAAACTGAGTAATCATCGGACCCTTATCGCCCCAAGACTATCGCATTATTCGAAATATTTCTTGGATGGAACTGCTCTGTTGTGGCAGTTTCATTTGACTCTCAATTCTTCCAAACATGGAATATTTGCCAAACCTGCTTTAAATATATCTAAAGATTTGGTCTCCACAAACATCTCAGCAAAGACATCAAGATTTATTGTCACTTAAGAGCACCTCAGATTTATTTAATCTATTTGGTTGCAGCATCGTCCTCTTATTGGCAACACCCTCACAAATGTGTAAACTGTATCAACATTTCTGTTCTTCTCTGCCTCCTGTTTTACCACAAACTATAATACAATAAGAACATCAGTGTCGAAGAAATCCCACCAGTTTGTATTTTCTAGTTAAATGACTGTAGAAACATAGAAATATGCAAAACCGACAGCAGAATACAAGCCTTTCGCACAGCAAAGTTGTGCCAAACATGTTCCTACCTTAGAAATTACTGGGCTTACACATACAGCGGCGACCTTTTAGAACAGAGATGAGGAATACTTTATTTCTTCTGATAGTGGTGAATCTGTGGAATTGATTGTATTATGGTCTCTTTAAGTACATTTAAGGTGGATAGTTATAGATTTGTGATTGGTCATGGCATGAAGGGATACAGAGAGAAGGCAGAAGATTGGAGCTGGAGGAAAATTTGAACAGACAAGATGGCATTCTGGAGGATACTCGTTGAACCATGTGGCCTAATTCTTCTCCCATATCTTATAGTCGCATGCTCTTAGACAATTATTTACGCAGCAGAACCTCCATTTGTTCTATCATTTTTTGGACAACGGGTGAATTGTTTGGCTGTGCGTCAAGTGTTCTCGGAATGTAATAATTGCAGTTGTCATTTCTTCGAGACATGCTATCAAGCCATTTTGTTTATCAGATGAGTTACTGCTGCTGAAATAGGATCTGGGCACAATGTTACTCGAAATGTAAAGTACTGGGTTCTCATTAATCTAGATATCATTTGCATGTCATCCTAGTTCTACATGACCTACTTATTGACAACCGAAGTAACAATATATTAAGGACTACTGGAGTTCAATGCTCCTTAAAGTTGACATTGACGACTTTATAAGATTTGAGTATTTATGAATCCAATCTCATTTAGAATGTCACCTACCTAAAAGGTGGTTAGGCTCCAACTGAGCACAGAACATTAACTGTGACTTCGCTTTGGACACTCTGAAATTGCGGAACACAAGTCAGGGACAGATCTAGGCAACAAAATACTGACAAGTAATAAGATTGGCAATGGCATGACGTTAGCTGTATTTAAGCACTTTAAGTCTCTGCAAAACATCGATACAGATGTTGAGCAATGTCGATATGCAGCGCTTACAGAGTTCATGGTGGATGCTATTGAATTGCAGTCAACCATGAAGTTTATCATTGTTATTTTCCTTCCGTGGCAAGTAAAGTAGATTTCCAATATGATGTTTCTGGGACAAAAATATATCAGTGTATTATTCGGTTAGTTGTTGACTCTTAGGAAAATTACAATTGAAACGTTTATTTTACCCTTTTCATCCCTTGAATAATACACCAATAACTTGTAAGACAACGAACTGTTAGTATGTTGCCGAATATTGATCACTTGATTTATTGACATTCCATCAACTGTTGATAGCTCAATGGGCGCATTTAAACTTCCACTGTATCAGACGGCCGTGCATATTTGGAAATGTACCTGTGCATATTTGGAATCCAGAAATATGTCACAGAAAGAAGATGATAGACAAATCTTAGTTCTTTTGGATCCAGAAAACTTGGGAAAAGTATCTGATAGCTATACACAGAACCCAAGTTCAATACGGATAGATAATATCTATAAGCAGAGAAAATACATCACAGTGTTATAAAGAGAAAACATCCCACGGAACTTACGTCAAGGCTGAAGACAATGTGCAAAAATAAGGTCAATGCAAATATAAAATAAAGGCAACTAACAGTTTTGCTATACCTAAGTAAATGTATTTTTCACATAATTACAAACTATTTTCGCACAATATATTAAGAATAATAGATTAAATTATTACACAAGAGTCAGATATATATTCAAGGGTATACAGTATATTTATCAAAAACAAACAAACCAAAAAAAAAAAAAAACAACAAGATGCAGCACTCAATGTGTCATGGTCCGGTCCGTGTAGTCCACGTTCCGGTTAACGGTCCGGTCCACGGACTCCGGATTCCGTGTCCGCCGGCTGTGCCTTGTTTCATTTGGGCTTAATCATAGGCACCTGATGCTCGTCTTGGGGCTGGGAATATAAGTAGCTCTGGCTTCGAGTGTGGGTGCTGGTTCGTCTCGTTAGTATCCCGTCCTCGCCTCCATGAGGTAGGTCAGGCCGTCTTTGCAGTTACCCTGAGGTTGGATCTGTCTCTTCCTTTCCTTGCCTCCGTTGGGTAAGCCACATCGTCTCTGTCATTACCCTGAGGCTATACTGATCCCTTCTCTTCGTCTTCCTTCTGAAACCTTGCCTGCAACCAGTGTCTGGAACTTTGCCGGAAAACTGCGTCTGGAGCCTGGCCTGCGACCTGTGTCTGGAACTTTGCCTACAGCCTGTGTCTGGAGCCTTGCCTACAACATGTGTCTGGAGCCTTGCCTGCAACCTTTTCAAGTTCTATCACTGTAGCGAGACGGGAGCGTTTCTGTGTCAAGATAAGGGACAGTCTATCGTTGAGTTCGAACTGCCTCTGTATCTACACCTTCGCTAGGTAGGTCCGGCCGTTTGCCACTACCTAGAGTTGAAACCGTCTCGTCGTGTTCAGCAGTTTGCGACGAGTCCCGTCCGTAAGTCCCGTTCCCAAAGAGGGGTCCCGTCTCTGTGTTCCATGTCCCTGTCTTCCTGTCTCTCAAGTCCAGGGCTCCGTGTTCCCGTGCTCTAGACCAAGGTTCTGTGTTCCTCTCCTCCCGAAGGCCAAGGTTCTGTGTTCTGCGTTCCTGTTGTCCGAAGTCCAAGGTTCCGAGGTTCTTGTCATCATGAATCCAAGGCTCGGCTGTTCCTGAGTACCAAGTCAAGGCTTCGTGTTCTCGTCCTGTCCATATGCCTCGTCCCGTCCATGTGCTTCTTCCTGTACTGGAGTTCCCTCATTTTGCCCTGGAGTCTCCTCTGCCGTCCTGTAGGCTCGCCAAGTCCTGTCTCCCAAGACCACGTCATTTCTTCGCCTAGATCCGGAGTTCGAGCCCGAGTCAAGACTCAGGTTCTGAGTCCTTGTCCAGTCTCTAGTTCGGAGTCCGAACCCCAGCCTCGTTAGGTCCTCGCCAGATGAACCCAAGCCTCGTCATGTCATCGCCTTGAAGAACCCAAGCCTCTTCATGTCCTCGCCTCGAAGAACCAAATCCTCGTCATATCCTCGCCTTGAAGAACCCAAGCCTTTTCATGTCCTCGCCTCGAAGAACACAGGCCTTGTCATGTCCTCGCCTCGAGGAATCCAAGCGTCGTCATGTCTTCGCCTAGTTCCGGGGTCCGAGCCTGAGTTAAACCCAGGTTTTGTGCCCTTGTCAAGTCTCTGGCTGGGAGTCCAAGTCCAGGCTCCTAGTTCCCAGTTTCTAGTCCTGGTCCCGGTTGCCTAGCCAATGTCCTAGCCCATGTTTGAGTTCTTGTTCCAGCTCCTAGTCTGCATCCAGTCACGACCCTAGCTCTAGTCTCTAGTCCTGAACTGTTCCTAGTACTTCAGTATCTGTGTCTTGCCGTTGGTTCCGCTCCCAGCGCCCCCGTTATGACACAATGCTACTAAGAAGTAGATGATATTAACTTGAAATAAAAGCACAGCAAGAAAAAAAAAAATCACGGTAGAATGTCAAAGACAAACATTAGAAGAGTATGAAATTTCATCGAGACACAAACTGAGCAGAGTAGATGACACAACGAAGTGTCAAAGCACTGGCTAAGAGCGGAGATTTTTTTCCGATCAAGAGGATGGTTTCTTTCTCAACACCATACTATAGTATTAAACTAAACAGAAGAATGTGTATGCCAATAGAGAAGCAGGTGCTTAACACACACACACAAAAAAAAAAATAATAATGAATAGGGCATAGCAAAATACCTACAAATTCAAGCAGTTGAAATGGCTCAGTTAAGTGTCAAGGAACGTACAGTTTCCAAACTGAAGTTCTTCCCCGACGCAGACGCAACACAAAAAGAGAAACACTGAGGAATACGTAACAGAAACCGCGGAACCCCAAAGCTCTCGTAATCGGCCCTCCCATGCACAAGCAGCGCCAGAAGCATCGACCCTCTCCTCATCCTCCCTCCACTTACACCTGCAGAAGCAACATGCAGGCAACACCAAAAGCCATCAAGGAGACATTAGTCTGGAGTCCCATCAAAAATTACAGTCTAAAGTGCAGCACATCAGTATCTAAGACAGGCTCTCTCCATAGTGAGGTAGAGAGAGGTTACTCCAGCAACAAAGAGAGTAGGAGAGCAGTAGATGGAACCTCCGATGATGCAATCTGCCGTGTCACTTCCCCAAGCCCCAAACTCGTGGTCTGCTAGGCTCCCATGGCCAAAAGAGAGAGCAGGAGAGAGGAATTGCTCGGATACAAGATATATATTCCTAAAACAGCGCAAACAGCCTGCTGTCCCGTTTCCGTCACCCACGGTGCTTTTGCGGGCAAAATCGCTGAGGATTCAGGTCATCCACAGGGCCGTTCCTGAAAAGTGCAATTCATCCATGCCTCACCTGGAGTTATCGAAACTACAGGCCGCACTGCCGGTACGAAACCGTAACACTCGCGGTGAACCGGGAAGATTAATGCAGAAAATCCCAAGAGAAAACAAACACAAAAAAAAAAAAAAAAAAAAAAAAAAAAAAACAACATATTACAGGACCCTCCAGGAGTTTCTCTCAATCTGATCATTTACACAGCCACAATCAACTGGGAACCATCACTCACCGAAAATCTTACTGTAAAATACAAACTCATGAAAGGAAGTGCAATGCAAATACAATACTCGTCCCTATTTAGAGTCCGAATCCCACAAATTATATTACAAACAATTCATTATTACAGATAAGAAAATCCATAATACCCATCAGTATATAATATAACAGCATAAACAAGGAAGAACGACTTAACAAATAGATATAGCCATTCAAAACACGCTTAACATGCAAAAATCAGTAAGATAAATAACAATAATATGCTGAATTGAAATAGGAAATTTAAAGTCTGTGGAACATGAAGTTAAGTACTTACCGTTAGTAATATCTGCAACTGGCAACTTCCAAAATCTCGGACTATATTATTAAACAGTTCTGGCTGTACAAAAATTTCGATGTAGACCTCCTGACAGCCATAATACCTAAGACCACGAGAATTGTCAGAAAGTAACAATCAATTGAACAATTTACGTGTTTGTCTATGCTTCCACTGCAAGTTTTATCAGCTTATGTTACAATAAATAATAATACTAATGCACAGAAGAACAAAATAAACTGAGGCATTTTAGGGCTATTCTCCAAGCCTACTCTGGCTTTAATTAGCTTTAAACCTGCAATCAAAATTGCTGAACCAGGGGGAAAGAGGGTACCAAGTCAAAGACAACAAAACAAATTATACCTTGCTACACCTGTACATGGAGTATTTGAAGTTATATGTTCCTTTATACAGAAACCGAAAGCAATTGATTCAAGTTGTAGAACTATTTTCTAAACAGACAATCATAATAAGTACTAGATAATAAGTACTGGATTCGAAGAAGGAGTCTGAGAGTCTGAGTGGGAGTGCCGAGAAAGACATTTTTGAAATTTTCGTTATTTGTTTTTCTCCAACGGCGTTCTGAGAGGCGGGACTGCGCAGGCGTGTGACGTCGGGCAGTGCAGCGCGGCAGATTTAAAAGGAACAGAGCCTCATAGAGCGGGCAGCGGAGTTTGCGGGCTGCGGAGTGAGCCGGGAGCAGAGTGAAGACTTAAGGGCTTCGGCTCAACGGGCTTAGGCGGAAACAGGCGAGGCGAGGGAGGTTTGGCATTCATTTTCTGTTGTTATTTGAGGAGAGGGGCAGTATGAGTGTGAGGGCAGTTTGCTGTTCTAGGTGTCGGATGTGGGAGGCCCTGGAGTCTACAAGCCTCCCGGACATCTACATCTGCGCCAAGTGCATCGAGATGCAGCTCCTAAGGAACCGCGTTACGGAACTGGAGCTGCAGCTCGATGACCTTCGTCTGGTCAGGGGGAGTGAGGAGGTGATAGAGAGGAGTTGCAGGCAGGTGGTCACGCCGGGGCCACGGGAGGCAGACAAGTGGGTCACGGTTAGGAAGGGGAAGGGGAAAGGTCAGGTAATAGGGAGTACCCCGGTGGCTGTGCCCCTTAACAACAGGTACTCCTGTTTGAGTACTGTTGGGGGGGACAGCTTACCCGGGAGAAGGGACAGTGGCCGTGCCTCCGGCACAGAGTCCGGCCGTGTAGCTCAGAAGGGTAGGGCAAGGAAGAGGAGGGCAGTTGTGATAAGGGACTGGATAGTAAGGGGGTCAGATAGACGATTCTGTGGACGCAGTCCAGAGACCCGGATGGTAGTTTCCCTCCCTGGTGCCAGGGTCCGGGATATTTCTGATCGTGTCCAAGATATCCTGAAGTGGGAGGGTGAGGAGCCAGAGGTTGTCGTACATATAGGTACCAATGAAATAGGTAGGAAAAGGGATGAGGTCCTGAAAGGAGAATATAGGGAGCTAGGAAGGGAGTTGAGAAAAAAGAGCGCAAAGGTAGTAATCTCGGGATTACTGCCTGTGCCACGCGACAGTGAGAGTAGGAATGCGATGAGGTGGAGGATAAATGCGTGGCTGAGGGATTGGAGCAGGGGGCAGGGATTCAAGTTTTTGGATCATTGGGACCTTTTTTGGCGCAGGCGTGACCTGTACAAAAAGGACGCGTTGCACTTGAATCCTAGGGGGACCAATATCCTGGCAGGGAGATTAGCGGGGGCTACTGAGGTGACTTTAAACTAGAATGGTTGAGGGGTGGGAATTAAATTAAAGAGGCTAGGCGTGAGGAGGTTAGTTCACTACAGGGGGATGGGAACCAGTGCAGAGAGGCAGAGTGGTGTAAAGTGAGGGTAGAAACAAGAAGTACTATGGAGAAAAGTAAAAGTGGCAGGCCGACAAATCCAGGGCAAGCATTAAAAAGGGCCACTTTTCAGCATAATTGTATAAGGGCTAAGAGAGTTGTGAAAGAGCGCCTGAAGGCTTTGTGTGTCAATGCAAGGAGCATTCGTAATAAGGTGGATGAATTGAAAGTGCAGATTGTTATTAATGATTATGATATAGTTGGGATCACAGAGGCATGACTCCAGGGTGACCAGGGATGGGAGCTCAACGTTCAGGGATATTCAATATTCAGGAGGGATAGACATGAAGGAAGGGGAGGTGGGGTGGCGTTGCTGGTTAAAGAAGAGATTAACGCAATAGAAAGGAAGGACATAAGCCGGGAAGATGTGGAATCGATATGGGTAGAGCTGCGTAACACTAAGGGGCAGAAGACGCTGGTGGGAGTTGTGTACAGGCCACCTAACAGTAGGAGTGAGGTCGGAGATGGTATTAAACAGGAAATTAGAAATGTGTGCAATAAAGGAACAGCAGTTATAATGGGTGACTTCAATGTACATGTAGATTGGGTGAACCAAATTGGTAAAGGTGCTGAGGAAGAGGATTTCTTGGAATGTATGCGAGATGGTTTTTTGAACCAACATGTCGAGGAACTGACTAGAGAGCAGGCTATTCTGGACTGGGTTTTGAGCAATGCGGAAGGGTTAATTAGCAATCTTGTCGTGAGAGGCCCCTTGGGTAAGAGTGACCATAATATGGTGGAATTCTTCATTAAGATGGAGAGTGACATAGTTAATTCAGAAACAAAGGTTCTGAACTTAAAGAGGGGTAACTTTGAAGGTATGAGACGTGAATTAGCTAAGATAGACTGGCAAATGACACTTAAAGGATTGACGGTGGATATGCAATGGCAAGCATTTAAAGGTTGCATGGATGAACTGCAACAAATGTTCATCCCAGTTTGGCAAAAGAATAAATCAAGGAAGGTAGTGCACCCGTGGCTGACAAGAGAAATTAGGGATAGCATCAATTCCAAAGAAGAAGCATACAAATTAACCAGAGAAAGTGGCTCACCTGAGGACTGGGAGAAATTCAGAGTTCAGCAGAGGAGGACAAAGGGCTTAATTAGGAAGGGGAAAAAAGATTATGAGAGAAAACTGTCAGGCAACATAAAAACGGACTTTAAAAGCTTTTATAGATATGTAAAAAGGAAAAGACTGGTAAAGACAAATGTAGGTCCCCTGCAGACAGAAACAGGTGAATTGATTATGGGGAGCAAGGACATAGCAGACCAATTGAATAATAACTTTGGTTCTGTCTTCACTAAGGAGGACATAAATACTCTCCAGAAATAGTAGGGGACAGAGGGTCCAGTGAGATGGAGGAACTGAGCGAAATGCATGTTAGTACGGAAGTGGTGTTAGGTAAATTGAAGGGATTGAAGGCAGATAAATCCCCAGAGCCAGATGGTCTGCATCCCAGGGTGCTTAAGGAAGTAGCCCAAGAAACAGTGGATGCATTAGTGATAATTTTTTCAAAACTCGTAGATTCTGGACTAGTTCCTGAGGATTGGAGGGTGGCTAATGTAACGCCACTTTTTAAAAAAGGAGGGAGAGAGAAACCGGGAAATGATAGACCGGTTAGCCTAACGTCGGTGGTGGGGAAGCTGCTGGAGTCAGTTATCAAGGATGTGATAACAGCACATTTGGAAAGCGGTGAAATGATCAGACAAAGTCAGCATGGATATGTGAAAGGAAAATCATGTCTGACGAATCTCATAGAATTTTTTGAGGTTGTAACCAGTAGAGTGCATAGGGGAGAACCAGTGGATGTGGTATATTTGGATTTTCAGAAGGCTTTTGACAAGGTCCCACACAGGAGATTAGTGTGCAAACTTAAAGCACACGGTATTGGGGGTAAGGTATTGGTGTGGGTGGAGAGTTGGTTAGCAGACAGGAAGCAAAGAGTGGGAATAAACGGGACCTTTTCAGAATGGCAGGCGGTGACTAGTGGGGTACCAGAAGGCTCAGTGCTGGGACCCCAGTTGTTTACAATATATATTAATGACTTGGATGAGGGAATTAAATGCAGCATCTCCAAGTTTGCGGATGACACGAAGCTGGGTGGCAGTGTTAGCTGTGAGGAGGATGCTAAGAGGATGCAGGGTGACTTGGATAGGTTGGGTGAGTGGGCAAATTCATGGCAGATGCAATTTAATGTGGATAAATGTGAAGTTATCCACTTTGGTGGCAAAAATAGGAAAACAGATTATTATCTGAATGGTGGCCGATTAGGAAAAGGGGAGGTGCAACGAGACCTGGGTGTCATTATACACCAGTCATTGAAAGTGGGCATGCAGGACAGCAGGCGGTGAAAAAGGCAAATGGTATGCTGGCATTCATAGCAAGAGGGTTCGAGTACAGGAGTAGGGAGGTACTAGAGTGCAGTTGTACAAGGCCTTGGTGAGACCACACCTGGAGTATTGTGTGCAGTTTTGGTCCCCTAATCTGAGGAAAGACATCCTTGCCATAGAGGGAGTACAGAGAAGGTTCACCAGATTGATTCCTGGGATGGCAGGACTTTCATATGAAGAAAGACTGGTTGAACTGGGCTTGTACTCGTTGGAATTTAGAAGATTGAGGAGGGATCTGATTGAAACGTATAAGATCCTAAGGGGATTGGACAGGCTAGATGCAGGAAGATTGTTCCCGATGTTGGGGAAGTCCAGAACGAGGGGTCACAGTTTGAGGATAGAGGGGAAGCCTTTTAGGACCGAGATTAGGAAAAACTTCTTCACACAGAGAGTGGTGAATCTGTGGAATTCTCTGCCACAGGAAACAGTTGAGGCCAGTTCATTGGCTATATTTAAGAGGGAGTTAGGTATGGCCCTTGTGGCTACGGGGGTCAGGGGGTATAGAGGGAAGGCTGGGGTGGTGTTCTGAGTTGGATGATCAGCCATGATCATAATAAATGGCGGTGCAGGCTCGAAGGGCCCAATGGCCTACTCCTGCACCTATTTTCTATGTTTCTATGTTTCTATAAGCGCTGAGACATTAGAAATAAAGAACGATTCAACAGAGCTAGTAGAATATAAATCAAACTATCAGGACGGTTGGACGAATATGAAACTGACAGCGAAACTTTATATGAATTTTTTTTTATCATATGAGCACATTCTTATGACTTAATACCTTAATACAAAGCCATGTTGTAAAGAATGAAGCTTGGACTCTCTTGGACTAACACGACCGAACACACAAAAGAAAGAGGAGTAATAACAAACATAAAAAAAAAAAACGTGACTGTCAGATTAAACATCTCAGGATATATTTCCTGTGACAAAAGTACGATTCAGCACTCTACGTAAGTATATATATTGATTGATTGATTTCAGCTCAATCTGTTAAAAAACAAAAGTAGGTACGGCATAGTCGAACACACACAGTTCTCAATAGTTATGAAAGTTATGAATTTGCTAAGTATTCTAGTGGTGATTTGCATTATTTCTCTCTGCAGATGGATATCAATATTGCTTTGTCGAGCTACATATTGTGTAGGAACTAGTAATTTGTTCTTGCAATATTACAGCCGTGCGATTATTATTGATTTCCTATCTGTATTAATGGATCGTTTTGTTAATATAATTTCATGGTCTCTGCCTCTAAATCTGTACCAGTCTTGCATTTGTACAAACGTATTGCGTTTTTCATGAATTTGCATTTTCAGTAAAGAATTTAGTGAATGATGTTTGCCGCTTGATTGTGCCTGTCCGAGTAAATCAAACTAAGATAAACAGCTGTAGGGTTCTGTAAAGTCTTGAATTAATTCTGTGTTTCTTTTGGCAATTTCGGCATTTATCATCTTGAATTTGTCTGTCATTTAGCTTGTAATGAGTTTTTTTTTTTTATTTTATTTGACCTGGAACTGTATTTCCACAAGGAACCTATTTGCTTCCGGGATGAGGCCTTCAAATCTAAGATTAACCTTCGACGCATTTTATTCATTACTGATCTGATCAGATCAGGTGAATACTTTTCATGGAGGCTCATGCTGTCCATAAGTTATTCTTCAGTGGTAATTTCATCATATTTCAGCGATGTCTTTAAATTTAAAATTGGTAGACTGTGGGCACTTTCAGAATCGTATATGCTCACGCAGTGGTGAAACAACATCTCATCATTGAAAATATATCATTTGATGTCTTATCTGACTGTTGTGTATTTTTCTATATGTTATTCCTCTTCCACATTCTATTCTTGATAGTGTCAATCTAAGTGTGTTCAATTGTATATAATGTTTTGTAAAACTTGTCATTTCAGTACTTATTTTTGTTTGTGAGTTTTCCAGGTCAGTATGGACTAAGATAGCATGTTAAAAACAACACATAAGAAACTTTAGCTATACCGAAACTGTTTATCACCTTTGTTTTATTTTTTACTGTTAGGCTCCAGCAGACTTTCTTAAACATTCAATTGAATTCTGTCGCACCATTCCCAGTAATCACAGTACAATCTATTTTAATTGTATATTGATATAGGTTTCATGTTCGTCCATCGGTTGGGTTTCATCCTACTGTTATTTTTCATATACTAGTAGCCATATGGCACCTTTCTGTATCTTTAATGTTCCACATTTCTGTAGTTCAAAATTTGTTGTTTTTTTTTTCCTTTGAAATTTTTTTGTACTTCTTGAATTATTTACTTCATGTTTAATGGTGAACAAGTGCATAACTTCAAATTGTCCATGAACATAAGTTATGCAAAGCTATGATTCATTTACTTTCAAACAACAGGAATTCTGCAGATGCTGGAAATTCAAGCAAAACATCAAAGTTGCTATTCATTTACTTTATCTGATTTGGTTCCCTATTTTAGTCTGATTCATTAAATTACAATACAGGTATAAAACTGAACAAAGCCATAGTAGGCTTAGAAGGTCTCCCTGAAACATGTATCGTTTAATTTTGTTAGTTCTTTTTTTTTTGTGGGTGTTTTCTTTTTAGTAGTTTGTTTAAGTTTATGATGCAAAAGCTTCATCAGATGTTCCCGGAATTTCCAATTTATTGAATGTATTTTTTTTATATTGACAACCTCTTATAACCATGAGAAGGATTCCTGACGCACTATGTGGACCGGCCGACGAGAGGAAAGGCCATACTGGATCTAGTTCTGGGAAATGAACTTGGTCAGGTGGCAGACATCTTGGGTGGGGAAGCATTTTGGTGAGAGTGACCACAACCCCCTTAACTTCTGCATAGCTATGGAAAAGGATAAAAACGGACAAAATGGGAAAGTTATAACCCTGGAACGGCTTACTATGAAGGGATGAGGCAGGAACGAGGAAGAGTAAATTAGAAACAGATGTTCAAGGGTGAAAGCACAGAAGTAATGTGGAGGAGGTTACAGACCACCTGTGCTGGGTTCAGGAAGGTTTGTCCCACAGAGACAAGGGAAATGGTCGGAACAGGGAACCGCTGCTGACGAAACACGTGAGGCAACTCGTCAAGAGGGGGAAGCATAAGGTAGATATAAGAAGCAGGAAGCAGAAGGGGCTCATGAGAAATATACGCTAGCCGGGAAGGAGCTTACGAAAGGGCTTAGGAGAGCTCAAAGGGGGCATGAGAAGGCCTTGGCATGTAGGATTAAGGAAAACCACAGGCGTTCTATGAATATGCGAAGAACGGAATGATGACAAGAACGAAGGTGGGGCAGCTAAAGGATAAAGAAGGCAACATGTGCCCGGGGGCAGAGGAGTTTGGAGAGGTGCTAATTGAACACTTGTTTCAGTATTCATAAGTGTAAAGGACCTTGATCAGGGTGAGGTCGAAATAGAACAGGTCTGTGTGCTGGGCAATGTGGAGATAAAGGAAGAAAAAGGTTTGGATCTTCTTAAAAATATCCAGATTGATAAGTCCCCAGGGCCGAAAGTGATTTAAACCAAGTGAGAGAAGATATCGCTGGAGCAGTAGCCATGATCTTTGAATTCTCTTTGGCTGCACTGTAAGTACCGGAGGATGGGAGAATGGCAAATGTAGTTCCCTTGTTAAAAAAAAAAAGGTAATAAGGAGAATCCTGGGAGGTATAGACCGGCGAGTCTTACGTCGGTGGTCTGCAAAGGATTCTTAACAATAGGACCTACGAGCATTTGGAGAGGTACAGTCTACTCAGGGATAGTCAACATGACCTTGTAAATGGAACTTCGTGCCTCGCGAGGCTAACTGAGTTTTTGAAGAGGTAAAAAAATAAATTGATGAGGGTAGGGATGTAGATGTGGTCGACATGGACTTTAACAAGGAATTTGTTAACGTGCCCCAAGAGAGACTCATCCAGAAAATCATGAGGCATGGGATCAGTGGAACCTTGGCTGTTTGGATTTTAAAAAAATGGCTTACAGGAAGAAAGCAGAGGGTAGTAGTGGAAGAAAAGTATTCTGCCTGGAGGTCGGTGACTAGTGCAGTGCCGCAAGGATCTATCCTGGAACCCTGCTCTTTGTGATTTTTCTAAATGACCTGTATGAAGAGGCGGAAGGATGGGTGAGTAAGTTTGTGGATGACACGAAGTTTGGATGAGTTGTGGAAGGTTATCCAAGGTTACAAGAGGATGTAGACAGTTTGGAGAGTTGGACAAAAAAGTGGCAGATGGAGTTCAATCTGGATAAGTGTGAGGTGATGCAGTTTGGAATAACAAACCAGAAGGCTGAGTACAGGGTTAATGGTCAGTTACTTAAGAGTGTGGATGAACAGAGGGACCTTGGGGTTCAAATATATGCATACCTCAAATCGCTGCACAGGTTGATAGGATAGTTAAGAAGGTCTATGGGATGCTAGGCTTCATTAATAGGGAGATTCAGTCAAAGAGTAAAGAGGTCATGTTGCATCTCGACAAATCGCTGGTGAGTCCAAAGTTAGAGTATTCTGTTCAGTTCTGATCACCTCATGATAGGAAGGATGTGAAAGTTAAGGAGAGGGTGCAGAGGAGATTAACCAGCATGTTGTCTGGATTGGAAAACAAGTCTTATGAGGCGAGGTTAGTAGAGCTGGGAATTTACTCGATGGAGCGGAGAACGATGACAGGGGACGTGATAGAGGTCGACAAGATTATGAGAGGCATAGATAGGGTGGATAGCCAGTACCTGTTTCCCAGGGCACGAATAGTAAACACCAGAGGGCATATATACAAAGTTAAGGTAGGGAAGTTCAGGGGATACATCAGGGATATGTCTTTTATACAGAGGATTGTAGATAAATTAAAAGACTTGCCAGGGATGATGGTGGCGTCTAAAACATTAGGGATATTTAAGAGCTTCTTGGACAGACACATGGATGAAAGAAATATAGATGGTTACGGGGTAGTGTGGATTTAGTAATTTTTTAAAGGAATATATGGGTCGGCACAACATCGAGGGCCGAAGGGTCTGTACTGTGCTGTAGCATTCTAGTGTCTAGTATCTAGTGTCTAGAGTACAGGACAAAATTATATTTTTATCCTGCAGTCAATATATGTATATAATTTCTGTTTTAACGCCTGGGTTTAGTTAGAATCATATAATTGCTTATAAATTCTTCTTTACATTGTTCCATGTACTTACGACATCGCTTCTGCTTTCCTTCAAGAATATTCCGGTTATCCAACTGTTTTGTGATATGTTGCATGATGTTAGAATTCAATATAGAGTTTGCAAAGGAGTAATAGGATGATGTTTTAATATTGTGGGTTTAGTAATTGAGTTTACTACTGTGTGCTTCTGGAGCTTAATGTAAATATTGCTCGTCATGCCTAATATTTTAACGCTATCACGTAGTGACTTTGGGATTATACCAGTTATAGGTATTGATATTCGTGCAATGTATATCCTTTTCATGTTCTTTTTCGTTTAATTTCCTCTTTTTAATTCAGCATACTACTGGTGTTTTCCACTCAGTGGTTTCTGTATGTTGTGTTCGTTTATGATGGCTGTATCTGTGAAGTAAGTTGTTTTTAACAATCTTCTTTATTCTGTCATATTTTATCCGGATAGTTATTATAGATTATCCTATCGATAATAATGATATCGGCATAATAAAGTGTGTGCAACTCTGACAGTGAAGCTGGAATTGTTTTTTGCTTAAAGTAAGGAATGTTGCCTTCCATGATCTTACGTTTTAAAACAAGAATTTGATATTAATTCCTGTCACTTGATTGTAGCTGCGTAAGTAATCAAAATCAGTAAAGCTGCTGTAGGCCGCTGTAATCTGTTATATTTATAATGAGGAGATAATCCATCAAAGTTACTTGGAAGTCGTCAGCCCGAAGCTGCAGGAGCCCAGTAGCTGGGTGACTGACGGGAGAAATAGGAATAGGCAATCAGAGCCGAGCTCCCTTGTGGCCATTATCCGCAAAAACAAGTATACCACTTTGAATAATTTTGTGGGGGAATAACCTCTCGGCAGAATGCCAAGGCGACCCGATTACTGGGACAAGGGAAAGATAGAGAAGACGGGAGCTGTAGTGATAGAGGCCCCAATAGTGAGAAAACAGATAGGAGATTCTGTGGATGTTAAAGGGAGGAATTGGTTGTAAGTTGTCTCCCAAGTACCAGGATCGCATCCACAACAATTTGGAGAGGGAAGGGGAGCAGCCACATGTTTCGGTACGTATTGGTACCTGTGGCATTGGAAGGAAAAGCAAAGAGGTCACGAAAAGAAAAATTAGAGAGTTATGTAGAAAACAGAGAAGCAGGATCTCCGGATTAGTAATTTCTGGATTGGCTCCCTTGTCACGCGCCAATGAGGGCAGAAACAGGATGATTTGGCAGATAAATGCGTGGCTGAGAATCTGGTGCAGGGGGCAGGACTTCAGGCTCTTGGATCATTGGGATCTCTTCAGGGAAAGGTAAATCTGCTAAAAAGTGACGGGTTGCACCTAAACTGGAGGGAGACCAATATTCTCGTGGGCATGTTTGTTGGAGCTGTAGTTGAGGGTTTAAACTAATTTGACAGGGGTGGGAATCGGAGTGAATGGACTCAGTATAGGATGGGTGGTTAAAAAAAGTAAATATATCATGCAGTCAGACTGCTAAGAAGGACAGGCAGGTGATGGGACTTAGTTGTAGTCAACAGCCTGATTATCACAACATTAGAGATGCAGAATCAGAAAGGATAGGAAACACAGTACTCAGTGTGTTGTATCTAAATGCATGTAGCATAGGAGGTAAGGTGGATGATCTTGTTGCACGATTAGAAATTGCCCGGTAAGATGTTGTAGTCATCACTAAATCTTGGCTGAAGGATGATTGTTGTTAGGACCTAAATGTACATGGTTCACGTTATATCGGAGGGACAGGAAGGTAGGTAGAGGGGGTGCTGGTAAATAATGGCATTAATTCAGTAGAAAGATGTGACATAGGATCGAAATATGTTGAATTATTGTGGATTGAGTTAACAAACTGCAAGGGTAGAAGGACGTTAATGGCAGTATACAGGGCACACAACAATCACTGGGATGATGACTACAGGTTACAATAGGAAATGGAAAAAGATGAGTCAAAAGAGTAATGTTATGGTATTCATTTGAGTTTTTAACATGCAGGTCGATTGTCAAAATCAGATTTGTAATGAATATCAAGAGATTGAGCTTGTTGAATGGCTAAAAAAAATGCTTTTTAGTGCAGTTTGTCGCTGAGTCTACCAGGGAATCAAATATACTGGACTGTGTGTTATATAATGAACCAGAGGCATTTAGAGAGCGCGAGGTAAAATAACCCTTCAGAACAAGTGATCACTACATGACTGAGTTCAACTTGAAATTTGTTAGGGAGAAAGTAAAGTCTGATGTAGCAGTATTTCAGTAGAGTAAGGGGAATTACAGAGCTATGAGAAAGGGGTTAGTCAAAGTAAATTGGAAACAGCTGTTAGCAGGGATGTCAGCAGAACAGCAATGACATTCGTTTCTGGGGAAAAAAAACGAGGAAGGTACAGGACAGATGTGTTACAAAAATGAAGAAATACTCAAATGTTAGAATAGTACAACCGTGGCTGACAAGGACTGTTAAAGCTTTTGTAATAGCAAACGAAATGGCATGCAATAAATCAAAATAAAAATATAGCGAGAAGACAGGGAATTGGGAAGTTTTCAAAAACCTACAGAGAGCAAGTAAAAAAATCATTAAAAGGGAAAGTATGAGATATGAAAGCAAGCTACCAAATAATATCAAGACGTTAAGTTATTTTTTTTTAAAGAAAGGGCAGTGGATATAGGAGTACTAGAAAATGAGGCAGAAGAAATAATAATCAGGGAAAGGAGATGGCTGATGAACTAAAAGTGTATTTTGCATCAATCGTCTATGTGGAAGAACTTAGCAGTTTGCCTGATGTTGTAGTGGGTGAACGAAGAGTAGTGGGTGTAGTCAGTATTACAAGAGGGAACGTGTTGAAAAAGCTAAAAGTGTCAAAGGTACATAAATAACTTGGCCCAGAAGAACTGAACAGTTAGGGTACTGAAAGAGGAAGCGTTAAAGATCTTGGTGCCACAAGAAATAATCTTCCAAAACTCATTGGACTCTAGCATGGAGCAAATGTCACTCCTCGACTTAAGAAAGGAGAAGACGGAAGAAAAGAAATTATAGAAATGTTAGCCTCTCCTCAGTGGTTGAATAGATTTCAGAATCAATTGTTATCAATGGGATGATGGAGTACTTGGTGACTCAGGACAAGTTGGTACATAATCAGCAAGATTTTCTTCAGGGAAAATCCTGCCCAAAGAACCTGATATAATTTATTGGAGTAATTACATATAAGATAGATAAAGGGGCTGCAGTGATTGTTGTATTTGGACTTTCAGAAGACCTTTAACAAGACGCCGCACATGAGGCTGCTTACCTAGTTAAGCGCCCATGGCGTTCCAGGAAAGTTGCTGACGTGGTTAGGGCATTGGCTGATTGGAAGGAGGCAGCGTGTGGGAATAAAAATATCCTTTTCTGATTGGCTGTCAGTGACTAGTGGTGATCCGCAGGCGTCGGTGTTGGGACCAATTATTTAGAAGATGGAATAGATAGATTTGTTGCTAAGTTTGCAGGTGATATGAAGATTGTTGGAGGGGCCGGTGGAGTTGAAGAAACAGGTAGGATGCGGAAAGTCAGACAGAGTAGGAAAATGGGCAAGGAAGTGGCAAATAAAATGCAATGCTGGAAAATGCATGGTCATGCACATTGGTATTCGAAATAAATGTGCGAAATATTTTCTAAAATGGGAGAAAATCCAAAAATCTTAGATGCAAAGGGACTGGGGAGTACAGTGCAGAACACCTTAAAAGTTAACTTGGAAGTCGAGTAGGTGATGAGAAAGACAATTGTCATGTTAGCATTCATTTCTAGAGGTCCAGAATACAAGAGTCAATATGTGGTGCTGAGACTTTATAAGGCTATGGTGAGGCCGTACCTTGAGTATTGTGAACAGTGTTGGACCTCGCAACTTAGAAAAGATGTGCTGGCATTGGAAAGAGTCCAGAAGATGTTAACAAGGACAATTCCAGGAATGAACCTGTTATCATTACAGGAACGTGGATGAATCTGGATCTGTACTCGCTGGAAGTTAGAAGGATGAAGCGGGATCTCATAGAAACATTTCGAATGTTCAAAGGCCGAGACAAAGTATCTGGGAAAAGGATGTTTCCCATGGGGGGATGTTCGGGATAAGCGGGCACAACGTCAGGATATCGGAGCTTCCTTTGACAATATAGATGCGGAGAAATTTATTCAGCAAAGGCTGGTGAATTTGTGGAATTTGTTGGCTCGTGCAGTTGTGGAGGCTGGGTTGTTTGTCATATTTCAGACAGAGATTGCTAGGGTCTTAATTGTACATCGCAAAAAAAAGGGTTACAGGGAGAAAGCCATGAACTGGAGTTGAGAAGGTGAGAGAAAAAAAAGAATCAGCCTTGCTGGAATGGCAGAGCAGATTCGATGGTCCAGAGGCGTTACTTCTGCTCACAGGTATTTTAGTCCTATGAGATATTTTAGCTTTAAATTTGTCATTTCCTCCATTTATCATCTTCAATCTGTTGGTCGCTTATGACAATATTTGTGATATTTTTATGTGTTAATCTGCTGGTCCTATATTGCTATAGAGAACGTTACTGTTTCTGGGATGATGTGGAAATCTCTGTGCTAGACGTTTGAAGCTACATTGTCAACATCTAGTGAGTCTGTTTTCGGGGATTTATTTCATAGAGGTCATAGAATCAGCGTCTTGGGGAGCGCAACACAGAAACAGGCCCTTCGACTCGTCTAGTCAATGGTGAAATCATTCATTCTGCCGACTCCCATCACCCGCCTCGGGAACATAGACATTCAAACACTAACCGCTCATATATCTATCCAGACACATCTTAAATTTAGAAATCAAGCTTGCATGCACCACGTCCTCTGGCAGCTAATTCCATAAACTAATGACCATCAGAGTGATGAGGTTTCCCCCTGTTTTTTTTTTTCCCATTAAACATTTCAAATTTCTCCTTTGCCCATGACAGCTGTTGGTATCCCCCACCTCAATGGAAAAAAAAACGTTTGGATCTCCCTCATCTAGACCCCTCATAATTTTGCACTCCTCTATTAAATCTCCATTCAATCTTCTATGTTCTAATTAATACTGTCCTACACTATTAAATGGTTTCTTGTAAGACGTGACTTCTAGATCCAGCAGCATCCTTATCACTTTTCTCCGTATTGTTGCAACCTAGTTAAAACTTTCGTGAAAATAGTTGACCACAACTGGAAACGGAACTCTGAATCAGGCCTCATCATTGTTTTATACACCAACCATCCCTGTATCTCTCCAACATGAGTCCTACCTTCTGTATTCAATAAGTTAATTTACGAAAACCAATGTGCTAAAAGCTTTCATTCTGACTCTATCAGCATGTGATACTACTTTCAATGAAATATGGACCTACATTTCCAGATCGCTTTGTATTGTCACATTCCACTGCCCCTACAGTTCACAGTGCACTAACTAGCCTGTCTGCATTAAATTCCATTTGACATTTCAGCCCAGTTTTCACCTGATACATTCTCCCTCTGTAATCAGCTCTAGGTTTCCTCGGAGCCCAATAAACGACCAATCTTGTTGTTATTCACATATTTGCTGATCCATATAACAAAATTATAGTCCAGGTCATTGACAAACAACAAACAATGCAGCACCAATCCAAAGTTCGCAGGCCTCCAGTCAGAGAGGAAATCATGTAAAACTACTCTCTGGCTTCTCCTACAAAGCAAATGTCTAATCGACTTTATCCCCTCAGCTCGAAGGCCACGCGACTGATTCTTCTCGACCAATCTTGCATATGGGACCATGTTAAATGCTTAGCTAAAGTCCATGCAAGCAACATTCCTTGCTTTGATTTCATCCACTCTGCCGTTAAGTTCCTCGGAAAACTCTTTAAGATTGGTTATGCATGATCTACCACGCACAAAGCCATTCTGGCCATCCTTACTCGGTCCATGTCTACCTAAATGCGTGATTTTTCCAGCATCTTTTCCACAACTGACGTCGGACCCAATGTCCTATAATGTCCTGGCTTTCGTTCAGAGACTTTTTTTTTTAACTGCTGGTAGCTAGTAGCTCCAAATCTCCAGTATCTCTCTTGTCGCTAAGAAGGATTTAGATTTTCTGTCATAGCCCCGGACATTTCTGTTGGGTTTAAGGAAAGAGTTTGTCAGGTTCTGGGGATTTAGCCACCCTGATTTGCCTGATATTTAAAAGGCCTATGAGGGCAATGCCGCTTTGTCTCATTTCTGTTGACTCTGTTTCTATCCCCTGAGTAAATAGAGACGCAATTAAAATTATTTAAGACTTCCCCAATCTCTTTTGGCACCACACTGTTAAATATATATAATGAAACAGATAGGTCTTGTCCGTGTGTTGAGAATCAAATCGGAGAAATGCCTATTTTCCTGGTTTCAGAAAGGACCTGCAAATGTGGATTTGTAATGGTTGTTTTCTCGCAAAAGTTTACTTGGCAAGTAGAAATACCTCAAAAGTGAAATTTCTGAAGATCAATGACTTTCCGTGCCTTTCAATATAATGAAAAGGTAACAAATTGAGAAATATCAAAGCACTGCTAAGGAAAAAAAATGAAGGTGCATATCAGGCATGGGCAAATTTGGACAAATTACGTAAGATTGAATCATAAGAAATAGAAGAAAATACTTAAGAAAGAAATTGGGAGAGTGTAAAGTGGACAGGTTGATGCCTTGTTAGTCGTTGAGAAGGTGATGCGTAAGGGAATCTACAGATAATTTAAGAATAAAGGGATACAATGGGCAAAGTTTGCTATGACGGATCAGAATTGTAATTAATTAATAGAAGCAAAAGGGACGGGTGATCTTAGATAGATTCTTTCCATCGGTATTTACTCGATAGGCGAACAAAGAATCCATGGAATTGAGGAAAGCAGTAGATAGCTTAAAGAAGAGGAGGTGTTTGCAGTTTTGAGGCAAATTAGTCCGGATGAACCTCTATGATCTGCCAAGCTGTTCCACTGGTCGTGTGGGGGAAAACCACAGATTTTTTGAGGGGACCTAGCAGAGATGTTTAAATCGTTCTTAGCGAAATTAAAGCATAGAAAGACAGCTAATGTCATTCTATTGCTTACGAAAGGCGCCCGAATAACGCAGGAAATTATAGGATGGTGAACCTAATATCAGCAGCCGGAACGCTGCTGGTAGCGAAGTGGGTGGTGTATATGGATTTGAGTAAGTCATTTGATAAGTTTATCCATGCTAAGCTCAATCAGAAAGTAATGAGGCACTTGATCCAAGAAGACTTTGTTTTGTGGAACGATAATTGGCTTGACCACAGAAGGAAAACTGCAATTTTGGATGGTTCGTATTCTGCATAGAGGGTAGTGACCAATGGTGTTCCAGGTGGATCTTGTCTGGGGCCCATCCCCTTAATGTTTTTTGTAAATGACATGAATGAGGAAGTAATTTGGTGTGTTTGTAAATTTGCTGAAGACACAAAAGTTGGGGGTGTTGTGGATACTCTGGAGGATTGTGAGACTTCACAGTGAGATATCGATAGGATGTAGAACTGCGTAGAGAAGTGACAGATGGAGTTCAACCCAGATAAGTGTGAAGTGGTTCATTTCAGTTGGTCGAATTTGAAAACAGACTATATTAAAGGCAGAACTCTTGGTAGTGTAGAGGATCAGCCAGATTTTGGCTTCCATGCCCATCGGACATTCCAAGTTGTTACGCATGTTGACGGTGTTGTTAAGAAGACGTATGGTGTGTTGCCCTTCACCAACTGTGGGATTGATTCCAAGAGCCCTGAGGTAATATTATAGCTATAGTTAGACCCCACTGGAGTACTGTGTATAGTTCAGGTCACCACATTACAGGAAGGAGGGGAAACTATAGACAGAGTGCAGAGGAGATTTCGAAAAACGTTGCCTGGATTGGGGAGCATATCTTATAATAATAGGTTGAGTGAACTAACCCTTTTCTAGTTAGAGCCACGGAGAATGAGAGCTGGCCTGATAGAGGTGTATAAGTTGATGAGAAGCACTGACTCTGGATAGCGAGAAGCCTTTTTCCCAGAGCATAGTTTAAGGTGCTTGAAAGTAACTGCATGGGGATGTCAGAGGTAAGTTTTTGATACAGAGAGTGGTGGGTGCGTAGAATGCCCTGCAGGCGAAGTTCGTAGAGGCGGATACAATAGAGTGTTTGAAGAAACTCTTAGGTAAGTACATACAGCTTAGAAAAAATAGAGGGCTGTGCTGTTGGAAAATTGTAGGGAGCTTCTGGAATAGGTTACATTGTCGACACAACATTGTGAGCAGAAGGCTCCTGTAATTCACTGCAAATTTATATGTTTCTATGTTAAGTGAGTTCAAATGTTTCCCAAATTGGAGACGTCAAAATGCCCGCTTCTAATCCTTGTTATTGATTGTCGTTCCTTCAGAGTATCATCCCTATACTCTTGATCCAGAAATATTTATTTACTGATCATGATCCTCCTCTCCTACAATTCATTGCCCATGGTATTGTTATGCAGCCCAAGTAGGCGTATAACACTTACTGATTTCACATACATTATTCCGACAATTTCAACTGCTGTTTCATCAACAAAGATCGACTTCTAATTTTGCAATATTCAGCCTTCCGTGTTCCTTTTCTTTGCCGAGAAATCTGCATGCGTGTGAGTCTGGGAGTGCGTGCGTCAGTGATGATGGATTTTCCATGACTTTTTCCATGGCGCAGAGTGAGAGAGCGAGAATGTGTGGCGCGCCACTCCTCACAGAGACATTTTCGCAGTATTTTTCCTTTGTTTTACAAGGTCAAGTTGCGGTCTCGATACTCAACCCGGCACGGATGGAAAACGTGCTCGGGAGCCGTCCCGACTAGTTCTGAACCCGGGAACCTCCACTCCGGCGCCGATTTCGTTGTGCCACCAGCCGGCCCAGCCTTCGGCGTTATAAGTTCATACACAATAAGCAACGCAAATAGCAGAGTATATGAAATAAGTACTACAACAGCATGCAGCAAGAATCTCACTGACGAATGTATTTGAACGTTTTTTTTTCGCGCATAAAATAGCAATAAATTAAGGCATCATGGTAAGCAATGTGTAGCAATGGCATGAAGTCATGTCATGGCCTCATGAGGTCATGAGGTCCACAGGTCAATATTCAGGTTTTCTGTATCTTGATGGCACTGCAGAAATTTACCTGCATACAGAGATGCATGAGACGTATCTCGACCAAGCTCATTAGTTTGTGACTAATCTCGATAGTATTCCCCAGCAATATCTCGGCAATATGGCTCAGTTTATAATTTTGCTTTATTTCGGGTGTTTACCGTTACTACTGCTCATGCCTACCTGCTCCACCTTATTACAGTATTCCTCAGACTTCCCTGTGGAAGATACTATCAGTATGGTGGAAGTTCCAACTGTCAGTGGTCATGAACTCTGCGACGTTATCATTACTGGAGAGAAGCTTCTAGAAAAGCTGAATGCTCTGGTGGAAAGCAGGTTCTTTGGCCAGAGGGGGCACCGACCACAGTTCTGAAAGAGGTGGCTGAAGAGATTGCCGAGGCATGGGTAATGACCTTTCAATAAGTTGAAACATTTTGATATTGTTTCACTCTTCAAGATGAGGGACTGGCAGAAGAAAGGAAATTATAGGCCAGTTAGTCTGACATCAGCTGTAGGAGCGCTGTTGCGTTCTATTGCTAACGATGAGTGTTCAGTGTATTTGGAAGCAGGTGATTAAGTAGGCAGTGAACAACATGGTTTGCTTCAGGGGAAATCTTGGCCGAGAAATATGCTGGAAATCATTTAATGAATAGCAACTAGAATAGACAATGTAGAATCGGTTAATATTCTGCATGTGGATATTTAGTGGGCCGTTGACAAGGTGCCACACATGAGTCATATTAACATACAACAACCCCATGGTATGGCATCGTAAACTCTAGCATTGATAAAACTGTGAATGACTGGCAGGAGGAAAATATTGGGAATAAAGGGAGCCTCCTCCGTTTGGTTGTCTGTGTTTCCTGGTGTTCCACATGAGTCTGAATTCGGATCGATTCTGTTTACATTATACGTTAACTAATTAGTTTCTGTATTTGATAGCTTTGCTTTATAATCTGCAGAGCATAGGTAGAGGAACAGGTAGTTTTGAGGAACTGGAGAGGCTACAGAATTACCTAGAGAGATTAGTATAATTCACAAAGAAGTGCCGGACTGAATGCTTTGTCTTGAAGTGTATGATTATGCAATTTGGTCGCAGAAATTAGAGGGTTGAGAGTCCCGTTTGCAGATGATGGAGTCACATCGTTTTAGATTGCTCCTATCCATTTTACTTTATTGTGTCCTACCATTTTTTTTTGAAACATTAATATAATACTTTAATACTGCTCTATTATGGCTTTCAAAAGAACAAAAGCTTCTGCAAAAGAAAGACAAACAGAAGATGACATGAAACCCCATTCACGTTGGATTCAATCAGTGTCTTCCTTAAACGACAAAATCGGAATTTTCTGAGACGTTTCAACAATTTTTTGGCAAATTAGATGCAATCCAATAAACTTTAACTGAGATTGATAACCGAATTCAGGAAAATACAACAAAGCTGGTGACATTTGAAGAGGATATTGAAGATACAATTAAACTCTGCAAAAAGTTCTCCTTATCCAATGAAAAATTGATGAAAAGGAGCATCTGTCTAGAAAATAGAAATAGGAGAAATAATTTGCGAATTCTGGGTCTTGAAGAATCAATTGAAGGTGCTGACCCTACGAAGTTCTTTGCAAACTTTCTGAAACAGCTATTCCCTGTTTTATTCACTTCTGAGCTGAAGCTCGATCGATCATATTACTTGCCGACTTCGAAGCCATTGTCTTCGGCAGCGAGACCCAGGTCGGTCATCGTAAGTTTTTATGAATTTCGTATTAAGGACCTTTTAATTCGCCATACCCGTCGAGAAGGAATGATTCATTTCCATGGTTACAAGGTCAGATTTGTGGAACACTATTCGACTGAAGTTATCGCTGATCGTATGAAATATAAGGAAGTTATGTTGGAACTCTACAATAAAGGGTTTAAAACATCCCTTCGATTTTCCGCCCGTCTGAGTATTGCTTTGAAGAACAGATTGCAGAACAGAATAAAGTCAGTTGAAGACGCAAGAGTTTCTGAAGGCTGAAGTCTAAAACTGTTATATTTCTTATTTGATCTTTTTTTTTTATTCTGTTAATATGAATTTGAAATAAGGTTTCAATAAGCTTACGTTTTGGCTGTTCTTATATTGTTTTTTTTCTATTATCTTTTGATATCTTTTTATTAAATCCCTTTTGAGGGTTTATTTTAATACAGCTTTCTTTGAATTTGCTTAAATTGATCTGTTATATTTTCGAATACTGAGTTTTTTTTTCTGTTTAAGTTGTGTCCTGGTAGGCACACAATTAAAATTGAAGGACCGGAGTTTCTGTCAACAGGACTTTTTGGGGAGGGAATTAGTTAGTTGTTAGCTCACTGATTGTCAATTGGTCACCTAGGGCCTATTTCTCTTTGAGGGCTGTGTTGGGTCGTTATATAATTGTCTGTTTGACTACCTTACCTTTCGGTTTGCTTTCTAATTTTAATAATTTATGATTAAGATAACTTAAGATCATTTAATTACATGATGATTTGTATTTAAAATGGTTAGAAATATTAACTTATTTAGTTTGAATGTGAAAAGGCTGAATCACCCCATTAAACGGAACAACGTATTTGCTTATATTAAAAAAAAAATTTTAAAAACAGCCATTATTTTCTTACAAGGAACGCACATACGCAGCTGTGATAGCTTATGTTTTTTTTTTCCCTTTATTTGGTGGAAGGCTATGCAACTCCATTCTTTGCTTAATGCAAAATCACGCAGAGTTTCGATTTTTGAAGATAATACGGTTTCCATTGTTCAGCATAACGCTGTTTAGGATCCTAATGGACGATTTGTTATTGTATCAGGGAGGTTAGGCAGTAAATTGATTGTTTTTTGCTAATGTATATGCCCCCAACAAAGACGATTCAGGATTTTTGAACGTATAGTCGTTTTTTTGCCAGATTTGTGTACTTACTCTCTTGTGATTGGACGAGATTTTAACTGCTGGTTAGATCCAGTATCAGATCGCACGTCTGTCAAACTAGCCACCTTTAATAAATCAGCTTTGTTTATGCAAACCTTTCCAACTAAGTATGCTATGGTTGATGCTTGGCGTTTTATTCATCCGACGAACAGGGAGTATTCTTTTTTCTGTCATGCCCATCATTTATATATCAGGATTGATTTTTTTTAATATATTGACAGTCAAATGCTTCTATTGGTTCGATCGATCGAATAGAAAAAGATTGCTATTTCTGACCATTTTCCTGTACTTCTATCTTTATATTTTCCTGGTCCTATCCTTATGAGTATACTTTGGCGATTTAATTTAAATCTGTTATCCGATGAAGATTTTTTTTTTATTAATTTCTGTAGAATCAAATCACTCTTTTTATTTGAAGAAAATACTTTGGAAGAGACGTCTCGTCTTATTATATGGGATACTTTAAAGCATAAATCCGGTGTCAAATTATTTCTCATACTGCAAACGTCATTAAAAAAAAAACGTTAACAAAGAGAGAAACGAACTAGCTAATCAGTTAAAACAACTGGACCATAAATATGCTTCGGTACCCGATCCTGAAACATATAAGAGATGTATTGAAACCAAAACTAAATATGATCTTCCTTTAACGTAAGCCAGCTTTTAAAAGACAGAAGTCAATTTTATATTCACGGAGATAAATCTGGTAAGGCACTGGCTAATCATTGAAGCCATTTATAGCCAAGTGGCAAATAAAAAAAATGCATAAAATTAATGGGGACATGACAACTGACCTCTTTGAAATTAATGGCACTTTCAAGGAATTTTATTCCAAATTGCATAGTTCTGACTCTGTTGATGATAATATTGTAATGATTTTGTTTATCATAAATTAAATATTCCTAATCTTTCGATAGATTATCACAGGCAATTGGTCAACCCATTTCCCAGGAGGAAGTTGTTCAGGCTATACGAGAATTGCATTCTGGGAAATCCCCGAGACCCGATGAGCTCTCTGGAGAGTTTTATAAGGCTTTTTCCAGCTTCCGTATGCCACACTTATGTTCTACCCTTAAAGATTACGTTAAGGTATGAAGATTATGGAAGTCTTTTGACAAAGATTCCGTTTCGTTTATTCTCAAAGAGGTTAAGAATCCTACTGAATGTTCCTCGTATAGACCTGTCTCTTTACTCAATTTTGATAGTAAAATTTTATCTAAAGTGTTGGCTAGCACATTTGAAAATATTACATATTCTATAGTTTCGGATGACCAGCCAGGATTTATTGAAAATCAATATTCCCATTTTAATATACGGCTTTTGTTAAATGTTATGCATTCTCCATCTAAGGGAATATCTGAAAGTGTTGTATCTTTGGATTCGGAGAAGGCTTTTGACAGAGTTGAATGGAATTGTCATTTACATCCTTATAAACATTTAATTTTGGACCGAATTTTATTCATTGGATTGAATTACTTTATTGATTACCCTCCGCCCGGGTTCTTACTAATCTTCAGAATTCTAAACCCTTTAAACTCCAACGTGGGAATAAACAAGGTTGCCCTTTGAGACCTCTGCTTTTCGATTTGGTATTAGAACCTTTAACAATTGCTTTTCGAGAGTCTAAAGAGATTACGGGTATTTTAAGGAGAGGTACTATTCATAAATTCTGGCTCCATGTTGATGACTTATTGCTTTTGATATCCAATGTTACAATCTCGTTACAATTTGCGTTGCGTTTACTGACTAATTTTAGTCAGTTGTCGGGATATAAATTAATTTTACATGAGAAATGAAAGGGTTGCCTATTACGTGAATGGGGAGAAAGTACGAACACCGTGGTGGAAAGGGATGTTGTAGTCCTTGTGCAGGATTCCTAATGGCTAATGTGCAGATTAAGTCTCTGCTGAGGAACGCAAACACCCTGTTAGATTAGATTTCAAGAGGACTACAATGTCTAAACAAAAATGTAATTCTTAGATTTTATAAAGCACTGCTGACCCCTCGGTTGTAGTATTATGGGCAGCTTTGTGCTCTTTTTCTTAGAAGGGATCTGTTGAAACTGGAAGGTGTTCTGAGGAGGTTCACGAAAATGATTCCAGGTTTGAACTGCTTGTCATATGAAGAGCATTTGATGTATTTGGGCTTGAATTTAATGGAATTCAGAAGAATAATGTGTATCCTCATATAAACCTATCGGATGGTGAAATACCTTGACAGAGTGGATGTGGAAAGAATGTTTCCTGCTGTGAGAGAGTGTCAGAACAAACGAAAGAGACTCAAAATAGAGGTGCGCCGTTTTCGATTGGCGAGGACAGGAAATTTATTTAATCTGACACTGGTGAATCTGTGGAATTCGTGTCACAGGCAGCTGTAAGGGGCATGGTCCGTGTGTTCATTTAAGCAGAGCATGATAGATAATTGATAGGTCATGGCATGAAAAGGTACGGAGAGATGGCAAAAAAATGACGGCTGACAAGAAAACTAGATTAGCCATGGCGCGCAGACTCGATGGGCCACATATCCTAATTCTACTGCAATCACTTATGATTTTATGGATTATAATGGAATGTAAAATAGAGCTTATATAATATAAAACGGAGTAGGAGAATACAATACATGATGTATGAACAGAAAACATGTAGGTATGTGGAATGTCAACAGTCAAAGTAAATAAAACATTGTGTGATGCAAGGAAAACTGTCGGTGGAATTACCTTCAAGGCTGAAGAAAAACATTCAGAGCTCAATAGCAGAAATTGGACCCTCTCCAATGCCAGTACATACTTTCTCAGATAAGGGGCACACAACCGCTCAGAATATTCTAACTGTGGCTTCACCAGTACTTTAGAAATCTCCCCAGTAATGACAACGTCACACACCTCTATTCTTGAACCTCCGGTATGCTGCTATTGTGTACTAATGAACAATCCATATTCAGTTCTGCTGTCAGTTATTGTTGCATTTAATATCTCTCAAGCGGCATTTTCAAGCGGTGCCACATTCCCTGGAGCCTTTGCTTTACACTCTATGTAACTGAAGAATCATCTGATATCCTCGTTAAAGACATTTACCAGCTTACTGTCGTATTCACTTGTTCCTTCTTTTTGACTTGTTTTAAAACCATGTGACCATAATACATAAGAGCAGAATTCGGCCATCTGGCCCATCGAAGCTGCTCCGCCATTCAGTCATGGCAGATCGTTTTTTTTTTTTAAATCTCCTCCTCAACCCAGTTCCGCGTCCATCTCCCTGCAACCTTTGATGACATTTCGAATCAAGAATCTATCAATCTCTGCCTTGGCGACACCCAAGGAGATGTCTTCCAGAACTGCATGTGGCAAAAAAAAAAAAATAAATCCACAGATTCACCACCCTTTGGCAAAATAAATTTCTTCGCTTCTCTCAGCGAAACAGTGTCCCTCTATCCTGAAGCTATGCCCTCTTGTCCTTGATTCTCTCACCATGGAAAGCATGATGTCCACATACGTCTCGGTATTTCAACGTTCAAATTTTTCAATGAGATCCCTCCTCATTCTTCTGAATTCCAACGAGTTCAGACCCCGGCCTTCAATCGTTCCTCGTATGATAACCATTTCTTTCCTGCAGTCATCTGTGTGAGCCTCCTCTGGACCCTCACTAATGCAGCATATCTTTTCTAAGATGAGCGGCCCAAATCTGTTCACAATACGCAAGGTGAGGACTACTCAGTGCCTTATAAAGACTCACAACCACATCATTGTTTCTGTAAGCGAGACCACTTGAAAAAAAAATGCTACCATGGCATTTTTCCTCTTCACCACTGACTCAACCTGCAATTTAAACTTCAGGGATTTCTGCACAAGGACTGCCAAGTTCCTCTGCATTTTAGAATCCTGGATTTTCAGTCGGCCCATTTATTTCTAAGACAAAAGTGTGTGACCATGCATTTTCCAACATTGCATTTTATTTGCCATTTTCCGGCCCATTCTCCTACTGTGTCTACATCCTTCTCTATCTTACCTGTTTCCTTAACATTTCCTGCCCCTGCACTAATCTTCGTATAATCTGCAAACATGGCAACAAAGCGATCTATTCCATCATCTGATTGTTTAAATACAGCATAGAAAGAAGTTGTCCCAACACCGACCCCTGTGGAACACCACTACCAATGGCAGCTAGCCAGAAAAGGGTATGTTTGTTGGCATTTGCTTTCACCTGCCAAACAGGCAATGCTCTAACCATGTTAGACTTTACTGTAATACCATGGGATTTTAACTTGGTAAGTAGCTTCGTATATTACACCTTGTCAAAGGCTTCTAAACGTCCAAATATGCACCCCCTTTATCTACCCTACTTGTAATTCCCTTAAATAATCCCAACAGGTTCGACAGGCAGGAGTTTCCTTAAGGAAACCATGCTGACATTGTACTATCTTGTCCTGTGTCACCAAGTACTCCATCACCTCATTCTTTACAATTGACTCTATCATCTTCCCAACCACTGAGGTCAGGCAGATAGGTCTATAATTTCCTTTCTGCTGCCTTCCTCCTTTATTAAAGAGTGCAATAAGGTTTGCAAGTTTCCATTCCTCTCGCACCATGCCAGATTTCAATGATATTTGAAAGATCATTTCTAATGACACCACAATCTCCAACGCTTCCACTTTCACAGTCATAGTCAGAATCATAGTCATAACTTATTGATCTCGAGGAAAATTGGTTTCCATTACAGTTGCCAATAAATAATAAATAATAATAGAACCATAAACAGTTAAAGAGTAATATGTAAATTATGCCAGAAAATTATGAAATAAGTCCAGGACCAGCCTATCGGCTCAGGGTGTCTGACCCTCCAAGGCAGGAGTTGTAAAGTCTGATGGCCACAGGCAGGAATAACTTCCTATGACGCGCTGTGCTGCATCACGGTGGAACGAGTCTCTGGCTGAATGTACTCCTGTGCCCACCCAGTACATTATGTAGTGGACGGGAGACATTGACCAAGGTGGCATGCAACTTAGTTAGCATACTCTTTTCAGACACCACCGTCAGAGAGTCCAGTTCCAACCCACAACATCACTGGCCTTACGAATGAGTTTGTTGATTCTGTTGGTGTCTGCTACCCTCAGCCTGCTGCCCCAGCACACAACAGCAAACATGATAGCACTGGCCACCACAAAATCGTAGAACATCCTCAGCATCGTCCGGCCGATGTTGAAGGACCTCAGTCTCCTCAGGAAATAGAGACGGCTCTGACTTTTCTTGTAGACAGCCTCAGTGTTCATTGAACAGTCCAGTTTATTGTCGCTTCGTGTCCCCAAGAATTTGTAATCCTCCATCATGCCCACACGGACCCCCTGGATGGAAACAGGGGTCATTGGTACCTTAGCTCTCCTCAGGTCTATCACAAGCTCCTTAGTCTTTTTCACATTAAGCTGCAGATAATTCTGCTCACACCATGTGACAGATTCCTACTGTAGACCTGTACTCAGCCTCATCTCCCTTGCTGATGCATCCAACTATGGCAGAGTCATCAAAAAACTTCTGAAGATGACAAGACTCTGTGCAGTAGTTGATGTCCGAGGTGTAAATGGTGAAGAGAAAGGGAGACAAGACAGTCCCCTGTGGAGCCCCAATGCTGCTGATCACTCTGTCGGACACACAGTGTTGCAAGCACACGTACTGTGGTCTGCCAGTCAGGTAATCTATAATCCATGATGCCAGGGAAGCATCCACCTGCATCGCTGTCAGCTTCTCCCCCAGCAGAGCAGTGCGGATGGTGTTGAATGCACTGGAGAAGTCAAAAAACATGGCCTTCACTGTGCTCCCTGGCTTGTCCAGGTGGGCGTAGACACGGTTCAGCAGGTAGACGATGGCATCCTCAACTCCTAGTCGGGGCTGGTAGGCGAACTGGAGGGGATCTATGTGTAGTATGACCATAGGCCGGAGCAGCTCCAGAACAAGTCTCTCCAGGATCTTGATGATGTTGGAGGTTAATGACACCGGTCTGTAGTCATTGAGGCCACTGGGGCGCGGCGTCCTCGGCACCGGGACGAGGCAGAGCGTCCATCATAGTACAGGAACCCTCCGGAGCCGCAGGCTCTGGTTGAATACATGGCGAAGTACTCCACATAGCTGAGGGACACAGGCTTTGAGTATCCTGGTACTGATACCATCCGGTCCTGCAGCATTGCTTGGGTTGAGACTTTTCAGCTGTCTTCTGACCTGTTCAGCTGTGAAGCCCACCGTGGTGGTTTTGTGTGGGGAAGGGGTTTAGTCATGAGAGCAGGGTGGGGGACTGTGAGGATGGGTAGGAGGTGAGAGTGGGATATGTGTTGGTTGGGGGCCGACAACAGATGGCTCATGTGTGGCATGGGCAGGGGCCACAATGTCAAATCTGTTAAAGAAAAGGTTCGGTCATTGGCCCTGTCCATGCTGCCTTCCGCTCCTCTGTTGCTGGTTTGCCGGAACCCAGTGATGGCCCTCATTTCCCTCCAGACCTCTCTCATGTTGTTCTGCTGGAGTTTCTACTCAAGTTTCCTCCTGTACCTGTCTTTAGCCTCCCTGATCCTGGCTTTCAGATCCCTCTGAATTGCCCTCAGCTCCTCCCTATTTCTATGTCTAACCGCCCACTTTTTAGCGTTCAGGATGTCCTTAATGTCTTTGTCACCCATGGCTTGTTATTTGAATAACAAAGGACAGTTCTTGTCGGAACATTGCAGTCCACACAGATGTTGATGTAATCAGTAATGCACTCTGTGAACCCATCAATATCCTCTCCATGTGGCTGACAGAGTTCCTGCCAGTCTGTCACCTCAAAACAACCCTGCAGCGCCTCATAAGCTTCCTCCGACCATTTTCTCACTGTCCTCAGTTGGCAGGTTTACTCTTCACCAGAGACACGTAGCAGGGTTTTAGATGCACCAGGTTGTGATCTGACCTTCTCAGTGGGGGGAGGGGAGAGGAGCTGTATGCATCCTTAACGTTAACGTACGTCAAATCCAGAGTCCTCTCCCCTCTGGTTGTACAGCTCACATACGGCGTGAAGTTGGGCAGTGTTCTAGTCATGGTAACCTGGTTGAAGTCAGCCGAGATGGTAATGAATACACTGGGTTTGTAATCTGGCTATGACGGTGCAAATGATGTTACACGACAACGTCGGGTTGGCAGAGGGGGGGATCTACACAGCAACCACAATTGCATGCGAGATTTCCCTTGGCAAAAAAATATGGCCAGAGTCCAACAGCAAAATGTTCAAAATCCGGGCTATAGACACGTTCCTTGATCGTAATATGCATAGAATTGCACCATCTGTTATTCACCAGAGCGGTCAGCCCCCCTCCTTTATGCCTACCGCTCTCCGTGCAATTCCGGTCAGCTCGAACGGTTTGGAAGCCCTCTATGGAAACGTTTTGATAGGGTATGTCCTCGTGCAGCCACGTCTCGTGAAGCACATCACACTGCTCCCCCGAAATGTTCTCTGACTCCTGACAAGCGCAGTCAGTTCGTCCATTTTATTCCCCAATGATCTTACATTTCCCATTATGAGAGAGGGGAGACACGGCTTATAACTTCTCTTCTCCATAAGCCTCTGTTTTATCGACCCGGTCCTCTTCCCTCGCCTTTTTGATATCCCTCTGCATTCTCTGTCTGTTTTCCTCCAGATTTCAGCCCATATGTCGGCTGCTCTGCTCGCTAAACCGACGGGCATGAGCGCAATTAATTGGTCCCTGGAATAAACAGTGCGGCCATCCTGCTGCCACGCTAACGAGACGTGTCCGAATGTAACTAATTCCAGCGCTAAAAAAAAAAAAAAACAAGTAAAACTCTCTCCACAAGCATGTTAGAGAGGGTGCAGTTTCAACGTGTTACCGTGAGAAAAAAATACAACAAATAACTAAGTTAAAAAGTTTAAAAGTAAGAAACTACGGAGCAACTGTAACCGGCTGCATGCACGACCGGTTCATGCGCACTGGAATGCGCACTCACAACCCTAGGGTACAGTTCCACTAGCCTGGGTGATTTATATAGGTCTTTAAACAGTTTGAGTACCTTCTCTCTTGTAACAGTAAATGCCTCCACTTCTTATCTTTCACACAGTACAGCATCAGGCATTCTACTGGCGTCTTCCGTAGTGAAGTCTGACGTAGAATACTGATTGGCTCACCAGCCATCTTCTTGACCCCGGTTATTACCTCGCTTACCTCATTTTCTACCGGTCCTATATCCACTCCGATTCATCTTTTATTTTTTAACATACTTAAAAAAAAATGTTTACTATACACTATTATAGAACCATAGAAACCATAGAAACTACAGCACAGAAACAGGCCCTTTAGCCCTTCTTGGCTGTGCCGAACTATTTTCTGCCTAGTCCCACTGACCTGCACACGGACCATATCCCTCCATGTATCTGTCCAATTTATTCTTAAATGTTCAAAAAGAACCCGCATTTACCACCTCGTCTGGCAGCTCATTCCATACTCCCACCACTCTCTGTGTGAAGAAGCCCCCCCTAATGTTCCCTTTAAACTTCCCCCCCCCACCCTTAACACATGTCCTCTGTTTTTTTTTTCTCCCCTTGCCTCAGTGGAAAAAGCCTGCTTGCATTCACTCTGTCTATACTCATCATAATTTTATATACCTCTACCAAATCTCCCCTCATTCTTCTACGCTCCAGGGAATAAAGTCCTAACTTATTCAACCTTTCTCTGTAACTGAGTTTCTCAAGTCCCGGCAACATCCTTGTAAACCTTTTCTGCACTCTTCCAACCTTATTTATATCCTTCCTGTAATTTGGTGACCAAAACTGAACACAATACTCCAGATTCGGCCTCACCAATGCCTTATACAACCTCATCATAACATTCCAGCTCTTATACTCAATACTTCGATTAATAAAGGCCAATGTACCGAAAGCTCTCTTTACGACCCTATCTACATGTGACGACACTTTAGGGAATTGTGTATCTGTATTCCCGAATCCCCCTGTTCCACTGCACTTCTCAGTGCCTTACCATTAACCCTGTACGTTCTACCTTGGTCTGTCCCTCCAAAGTGCAATACCTCACACTTGTCAGTATTAAACTCCATCTGCCATTTTTCAGCCCATTTTTCCAGCTGGTCCAAGTCCCTCTGCAGGCTCTGAAAACATTCCTCACTGTCTACTACACCTCCAATCTTTGTATCATCAGCAAACTTGCTGATCCAATTTACCACATTATCATCCAGATCACTGATATAGATGACAAATAACAATGGTCCCAGCACTGATCCCTGTGGCACACCACTAGTCACAGGCCTCCACTCAGAGAAGCAATTCTCTACCACCACTCTCTGGCTTCTTCCATCGAGCCAATATCTAATCCAATTTACCACCTCTCCACGTATACCTAGCGACTGAATTTTCCTAACTAACCTCCATGCGGGACCTTGTCAAAGACCTTACTGAAGTCCATGGAGACAATATCCACTGCCTTCTCTTCATCCACTTTCCTGGTAACCTCCTAGAAAAACTGCAACAGATTGGTCAAACATGACCTACCACGCACAAAGCCATGTTGACTCTCCCTAATAAGCCCCTGTCTTTCCAAATGTTTGTAGTTTCTGTTTCTTAGTACTCCCTCCAATAATTTACCTACTACTGACGTTAAACTCACCGGCCTATAATTTCCCGGATTACCTTTCGATCCTTTTTTAAACAACGGAACAACATGCGCCATTCTCCAATCCTCCGGCACTTCACCCGTAGATAGCGACATTTTAAATATTTCTGCCAGGGCCCCCGCAATTTCAACACTAGTCTCCTTCAAGGTCCGAGGGAACACTCTGTCAGGTCCCGGGGATTTATCCACTTTAATTTTCCTCAAGACAGCAAGCACCTCCTCCTTTTCAAACTGAACAGTTTCCATGTTGTCACTACTTGATTCCCTCAATTCCATAGATTTCATGCAAGCTTCCTTAGTAAAAACAGACGCAACAAACCTATTTAAGATCTCCCCCATCTCCTTTGGTTCCGCACAAAGCCGACCACTCTGATCTTCAAGAGGACCAATTTTATCCCTTACAATCCTTTTGCTCTTAAATATACTTGTAAAAGCTCTTTGGATTTTCCTTCACTCCGACTGCCAAGGCAACCTCATGTCTTCTTTTACCCCCCCCCCCGATTTCTTTCTTAAGTATTTTCTTGCATTTCTTATTCTCCTCAAGCACCTGATTTACCCCCTGTTTCCTATACATTTCATACAATTCCCTCTTCTTCTTTATCAGAGTTACCATATCCCTTGAGAACCAAGGTTCCTTATTCGTATTGAATTTGCCTTTAATCCTGACAGGAACATACAAACTCTGCACTCTCAAAATTTCCCCTTTGAAGGTTTCCCACCTACCAATCACATCTTTGCCACAGAACAACCTGTCCCAATCCACGCTTTTTAGATCCTTTCTCATTTCTTCAAATTTGGCTTTCTTCCAGTTCAGAACCTCAACCCTAGGACCAGATCTATCCTTGTCCATGATCAAATTGAAACTAATGGTGTTATGATCACTGGAACCAAAGTGCTCCCCTACACAGACTTCTGTCACTTGCCCTAATTCGTTTCCTAACAGGAGATCCAATATTGCATCCCCGCTTGTAGGTCCCTCTATATATTGATTTAGAAAACTTTCCTGAACACATTTTACAACTCTAAACCATCTAGTCCCCTAACAGTATGGGAGTCCCAATCAATGCATGGAAAATTAAAATCCGCTACCACCACAACTTTATGTTTCCTGCAGTTGCCTGCTATCTCTCTGCAGATTTGCTCTTCCAAGTCTCGTTGACTATTGGGTGGTCTGTAATACTATCCCACTAATGTGGCCATACCTTTCCTGTTTCTCAGCTCTACCCATAAGGACCCAGTAGACAAGCCCTCTAATATGTCCTGCCTGAGCACTGCTGTAATATTTTCCCTGGCAAACAATGCTACTCCCCCACCTTTCATTCCTCTGCCTCGATCACATCTGAAACATCGGAACCATGGAATATTAAGCTGCCAGTCCTGCCCCTCCTGTAGCCAAGTTTCACTAATTGCTACAACATCAAAATTCCACGTGTCAATCCACGCCCTCAACTCAACCGCCTTCTCCGCAATACCCCTAGCATTGAAATATATACACCTCAGAAGACTTTTACCACCACTCACAACCTTTCTATCAGCGGATTTGCTTAAACTTTCAACATCATTTATTTTCACCCCAGCCACACTGTCAGCTCTGGCACTCTGGTTCCCATCCCCCTACAAAACTAGTTTAAAGCCTCCCCAATAGCAATAACAAACCTCCCTGAAAGGTTATTGGTCCCCCTGTGGTTCAACTGTAACCCGTCTCTCTTTTACAGGTCCCACCTGCCCCAGAAGAGGTCCCAATGATTCTGAAATCTGAAACCCTGCCTCCTACACCAGTTCCTCAGCCACTTGTTCCTCCTCCAGAGCATCCTATTCCTACCCTCACTAGCACGTAGCACAGGTAGCAATCCTGAGATTACCACCCTCGAGGTCCTGCTTTTCAACTTCCTACCAAGCTCTCTATACTCACTGTCGAGGACCTCCTCACTCTTCCTTGCTATGTCATTGGTACCGATGTGCACCACGACATCTGGCTGATCACCCTCCCACTTCAGAATGTCATGCCATCGATCAGAAACATCCTTGACCCTGGCACCTAGGAGGCAACAAACCATCCTGGATTCTCTGTCGTTTGTATTACTTGCTAGCTTGGATTTATATTTCTTGTTTTCCTTCCAATGAGTTTTAGTTGCTCTCTGTAGCTTTTTAAATACGTCCCAGTCTTCTATCTTCTCACTAAATTTTGCTTTGTTGTAAGCCCTCTCTTTTTGCATTTAGAATTGATTTGACTTCACTTGTCAGCCACAATAGTGCTATTTGAGTATTTCTTCATTTCTGGTACACACATGTCCTGAATTTTCTCTTTCCTACCCCCTCCCCCCCTCCCCCCAGAAACGGATGCAGTTGCTGCTTTGCGGTCATCCCTACCAGCAGCTCCTTCCAGTTTATTTTGGCCAACTTCTCTCTCATACCAATACATTTTCCCTTTCTCTACTGAAATACTGCTGCATCAGACTTTAAGTTCTCCCTCTCAAATTTCAAGTTGAACACAATCATATTGTGCTCAATAACCGTCTGCTGGTTTTATGAAGCTTCCCAATACCCTACTGTCCCACTACTTTTGCTCTACTATATGTCACCTCTTCCAGTTTTTACTACATTTGTCTTGATTTGTAGGCCACGTTTATGTGATGCTATATATAGATTTCTTCTTCATCTTTGGTATCAATGTATCCTGTACCACTCAGATTGATCCCAGAATCTCTATCCATGGCTACTTTGCCATCATCTTTGAGAATGTGTGTGTGTGTGTTTTTTTTTTTTTCTACTGAATATAGGTCAGGTCTTCTCCATTGCGTTTGTAATTCCCTTTCATTCACGATAATACTGATACATCTGACTTTAGCTTTTACTTCTCGGATTGAAATGCGAATACTACAACATTCTCGTCACGTTATTGGGGTCCATTTACCTTAAGCATCTAATCAATCCCGGTTCAGTTGTACAACAGTCAATCCAGAATAGATGATACCACAATGTGCTGGACCAGGAACAGCTCCAAAAAGCCATCTCTTTAACATTCGAAAAGTTCTCCACTTGGGTCCGGTTTCAACATGATTTTCCCAATGTACTTACAATTCAAATCGGCCATGTCGATCATAGCATTGCCCATTTGCATGCATTGTCTATATGTCGTTCTGATTTATACACTCTATCTTTATTACTGGTTTGAACGTCTATATAAATCTCCCATCAGTGAGTTTTACACTTGCAGTTCTCTAGCTCAAGCCACAACGGATTCAGGGTATTCAGACACTCTGTTGCCTTCTTCCTGTGATTTGATTTTTTTTTTTTCTGCACCAGTAGAGCGACGGAACGCCGTCTGCCTGCCAGCCTCTCTTTTCGATTCAATATCTATCCTTCGATATTAGGTTCACAGTATAATCGTCTTTCATCCAAAGTCCCTGTACAGCAGCATTAAATAGGCATTTACAGCAATATTTATGTAAACCTAACATTTATGTCAAAATAATAACAAAATAAACATATAATATTAATAACAAAATAATTGATTATTATTCTTATTGAGTGTGCTGTATTCGTTGTTGTGGATGTTATTGTTGTTGTTGTTGTGGTGGTGGAGAAGGTTATGATACTGGTGGTGGTGGTTATATATATATATTTTTTTTCTCATCCCAAGTTGATATAACCTGAGGTAGAAGCCTTGGAACGGGAATATCCAAGAACACATATTTCTGAGCAGCACGGATCTTTTGAAATAGTCTGGTGTTGATTGTCATCGTGGCCTTCTGAAGGTTTGCACAATTATTGTTTTAACTGCCTGGAAATCTTACAACTATGTCGTATAATAATTTATGTTCATAGTAGTAGTAGTTAATTGTGGACAAATACACATGAAATTGTAAATAGAAGGAAAGCCATTCATAGTGGGTGTATAATATGAATTAACGAAATTCACGACTGACATGACAGCACACGGGTCAAACTTCATTAAACGTTTATAGCACAATATCCCTTCTGGAAAAAAAAAAATAAACAAAAAAAACGTAGGTCAGCCTGCAGTAATGGAAATATATGTATATACATTCTGGGACGCATTATTACATTTCTCGTAGCAGCTTTCCTCAGAAAAGAAAAAAAAAACACGAAAAATATTGAGTGTGCGTTATGCTTATGTCCTTGCCATACACAACACATCACATTTTCCACGTGCTAACTTTGCGGACGATAACATAACTTATGTTTTTAACATCGCCTGCTGCATTTCCATATTCGACTTCATAAACTGAAACACAGAGACTTCGTTTCTCACCTGATATAGCGCAGTTGATATCCTGCTCTTCTTCTGTTGACACCAATGTGAAAACTTTCACATTTTTTTAAGATCATGAGATATGAATCTTCCCGCGTATAATGACCTGCACAATTGCACTACGGTAACGAAGATGTTCATACCTGTTTCAAAAGTAATAGATTGCATATTCTAAAGTGTTGATTAACAATTCGTGATGTGCAATAACGTTGCAAAGCACTGGGGTAGAGATCGATAACGTTTCAATACTATAATGAACTGCTTCGTTAAACTTTGTTGCTATAAAAATGTGCAATAGGACTGTAGGAAATCGGGACACAACATAGTGTACGTTGACTATTCGTTTGAGCGAATGATTCGTTTTACTTTTCTTCGTGGAGTGAATAGTTGTTTTACGTTAAAGTCCACGGTAACATTGCCGAGGACATGTAGGGAGCATCCCTGCCTCAATACTTCACTAAAAACAACAACAACAACAACAAAAAAGAAAAAAAAATGATTAATATCTCCATTCCCGGGGTTAGTTTAGACAGATTGCCCATTAAGTCTGTAGCCTAAAGTAGGTTTGGACTGTTGCATTTGTAGGAGCAACTGACAATACAATTACCATAAATCCCAGGTTTCCCTTTGCTGTGTTCCAATACTGGAGCGGAAGGGAGAAATTGGATACATTTCAGTACTTAATATTGGGTGTTTTTTTGTACTCTGATGATATTGCTGAAGAAGCATCGTGTTCTCCTGGTCATCAAGAAATTAGTAAACAACTGCAATCGACACTTAAGATGGATTCGAGATTTAAAAAAAATATAATTAGAAGGAAAACCTGACCAGCTCAGTAATAGAAGGGAAGTGGAATCATTATTTAAGAAATAACAGTAATTACAATCATATTGATCTTGATCTCATACTGTGCACATGTTGTAACTAAATGCATGTTGATGCTATTCGTTGAAAAACAAATTCGACGCCATGAGATCATGATCTCATAACAACAGGAGAATTGAAATTGCTGTATTCGCCTCACAGTTACGGTACCTCAGCTCTTTATTTCTGCTGTACCATCGGAGCGATCTATCCTTCACTTAAAAATGCATCTCTCTCAAAACTGGCTCAATGATACGCAGCCCACACCCTCTTACAAAATAGTACATAGATTATGTGAAAGGAAGTTTTTGTAGGTACGTCATTCATTTTCCCCTACCTTCCGAATGTCTCATCTCCGTGGAGATTACGTGCATGGATATCAATCTTAACATTTGTCCTTCCATTTAGGTTTAAAGAAGTTCACCTCTCATATCTCCTGGATTATGGAAAACTCTGGGATTCTTCAGTAAAACAACGCCGTGCGTTTTAGCGGATAAGCGTACGTGTAAACATTTTTCAGTGATGGTTAGTCAGTTGTAAAATATGATCTCGATCGAAAGCGAGGAGAACAAGAGTAGTGCATGATACATTTGAACCTATTTTGGAGAATAAAGTTAATGAACTTACTGCGCATCTAGGAGTCAAAAGGTATTCTGTGAAGTTGTAATACTAACAGAGTCGAAGTTTAAAGAAGATCACAGCTGGGTGCCAAACATCCAAGGAACATACCCCATCGAAAAGGCAATTAAGTGGGTGTGATTATGGTGGATACGAGATTATAAACATGAAATCCTATGCTCGGAAGAAAGTAACATAGGATCGGAAAGTATAGGATGATAGTGGGTAGAGATAGAAAACTACGTTCATATCACAATACTGAATAGGTTTATGACTAGGCCTATGGAGAGAAGCAGTATGTTAGAAACAATTTGGCAAAGGACCAAAAGCCTTGTAAAAAATACATTGTTACGATGATCTGTGGAATTAAAAATAACAAATGATTTGGACAATCTAATGGATGCCATTAGAAGTGTTTTCTGTAATTCCAACAGGAAATTGGTGAGCTTGAAAACAAATGTGGCTAGAAATTCTCATGAATGGGCGGCGATGGAAGGCCATAAGACCATAAGGAGCAGAACTAAACATTCAGACCGGTCCGCTGTTTGATCATGTCCGGTCCATTTTCCCTCTGACTCCCAAGCTCCTATCGTCCTCATGTATCCCATGAAGTTCCGACAAATCAAGAAACTACCAACCACCGCTTTAAATAAACATAAAGGTATGGCATCCACTGCTGCCTGTAGCAACGAATTTCATAGATTCACCACTGTCGGACTAAATAACTTCCTTCTCATCTCCATTCCAAAGGAAGTCGCTCTATTCTGAGACGGTGTCGTCCTTGGATAGGTTAGTAAGTGTGTTGATGAGACAACAGTTGGAGCTATTGCGGGTAGTCTGGAGGATTGTTGGAGAATTGTCAGATGTTGCAGCGGGACATCGATATGATGCAGAACTGGGCTGAGAATTGGCAGATGGATTTCATCCCAGATAAATATGAAGTGGTTCATTTTAAATCGGTTTTCATAGGCGCATTTAATTTCGGCGAAATGGCTACAATAAACATCCTAAAATATTTATGTTCGCAAACATCCACGAAAACAGAGGAGTTCCCAAAGAATAAATGCCAGTTAAACGTTAGAACCACAATGCCCCTCCAGCAAGCTCCTCCCACTCGCATAAACATCAGCAAAGCAACAATCGCCCACCGCCCAAAATAACAAAACAGCATCAGCGCCCAGAAACCGATCACTCAAGCGTGCAGCAAAGCATCGATAAAGACACAGACTTGCAGGACACCAAAGGCTACTAGTTCAGCTGGTAAGTCGACATACCACAGAGTCTATTTCCATAATAAGGGAGACATAACAAAATAACTCGCCGATTTACTCGCCGATAAGACTGAACATCTTATTAATAAAAAGATTCTTAGCAGTGTGAAGGGTCAGAGGGATCTTATGATCCGTGTCCATAAGGCACTCAAAGTTGCCTCAATGGTTGATAGTGTTATTAAGATGGCATATGATCTGTTGGCCTTCATCGATTGTGCATTGAGTTCAGAGCCGTGATTTCATGTTACAGCTGTATAAGGCCTTAGTGAGACCCCACTTAGAATAATGTGTTCAATTCTGGTCACCTGAATACAGGAAGGATGTGGATACTCTAGAGAAAGTGCAGATGATACTTACATGGATGGTGGCTGAATTGGAGAATGTGCTTTTTCTCCTTTGGGCGATCGAGGATGAGAGATGACCTGATACAGGTGATAAGGTAATAAGAGTCGTTGATCATGTGGCTAGCCAGAGGCTTTTTTTTTCCAGTACTGAAATGGCTAAGACAAGGGTATATATATATATTATGGTACTTACACGTAGGTGCAGTGAGTAATGACGGTGGATAGGTTTCCAAACAGATATTTGTGGGTCAGTTAAAATCACTGCCAGTGACGGTGGTGGAGCAGATACAATAAATTATTTTTTTTTAAGCGACTCTTAGATAAACAAGAGCTTAGAAAAATAAAACATCGTGTGTGAGGTAAAAGTTGTGCAGCTTCTCAAGTAGGTTACATGGTTGGCATAACATTCTGGGCAGAAAGGCCTGTAATGTGCTGTAGACATTTATGTGTTAGGTTCTATGCTCTAGTCTTAGATTCTCCACCTGAGCAAACCTCCTCTCCAATTTCATTCTATCAAGACGTTTCACCATTCGATATGTTTCAATTAGACCATCCTCATTCTTCTGAATTCCAGTGAATAAAATCCCAGAACCATTAAACGTTCAATACTGAAATCATTTTCAAGAAAATCCTTTGAAATCACACCAGCATCATCACAGCCTTTCTTCGATAAGAGGCCCAAACCTGCTCACAATACCTCCAAGGGAAGCGTTGTCAGAAGTCTAAAATCTGTAATCTACATTCATACTTTTATATTCTTGTCTTCTGAAATTAAGTGCATCGCATTTGCCTTAGCCGCCACAGAGGGAATTTGCAAATTAATCTTAAGTGGATCCTTCACAAGTGCTCGCAATACACCTTGCACCTCAGATTTTGGTATTACATCTGCCATTCCTTGTTCATTCTTCTCATCCATCAAAGCCCTCTATAGGCTCTCTACATCCTCCAAAGTACCTGACCCGCTATCTACCCTCGTATCGCCTGCAAACTTTGCAACAAGGCCATCAATTCCAATCCAAATCATTGATATGCAAGATAGAAAGAATTGGTCCCATCTCAGATGCCTATGGAACATGAATACTCTCCATTTATTGTCATCCTTTGTCTCAGGCCTATAAGCCACTGCTTTTTCCAGACTAGAATATTTTATGTAAAACCATGGGCTCAAAATGTGTTAAGCAGCCTCATGTGTGGCAACGGATCAAAGGCCTTCTGAAAATCCAAGTAAACAATGTCATTCGATTCTCCTTTTGTGTCTACTACTTTTTCCTTGAGGAAACTACAGCGACTGCCGCCTATATTTACAATGCGCCTCCTGCTATCCCAAAGTCCAGGATATTCCCGTCCACTGAGATCAGATAAATTGACCAATAGCAATCATTCTTCTCCTTTCTCTCCTTGAGGTGTGGATTGACTGTAATGTTCAAGTCCATTGGAACTATTCTAGAATCCAGTGACTGTTAAGTGTCCATTACTAATGCGTCCATAATCTATTCAGCCAACTTTTTCAGAACCCTGGTGTGTATGCCATCTGGTCCAGGTAACTTACCAAACTTCAGACCTCTCCGTTTCACCACTTCACGTCGGGAATCGAACCAGGCACTTCATACGTTCGAAACATGCGTCTCCCACTGAGCTATTTCCCTGAAGAAATTCTGTATTGTCGCTGTAATTAATATCGCTGTAATTGTCTGGGTAGTTGTACAGTCGAGTGAGGTATGTCCCATGGATCTGATAGATTACACATCGGTGTTCTGAAGGAGAAAGCTGAAAAGAATGCGGGCACGGCTGGTTTGGAGGTATAGGATAAAGTTTGCGGACGTCAGTGTCGCTGCTTGAAGAGAAAATGTTCCCTGACAAATCTGATTGAATGATTTTAAAAGAAACAGGCGCAATAGACAAGTGACAGTTAGTAAAAGTTGTTTAATTGAATTTTCAACTATGTTTAGTGATGCGCATGAGCTTATTAAACAAGTTAATTGTCTATTTATTGTTTAAAAAACAACCTATCCTGGACCAAAAGGCTGTTACGCTAGGAAAGGGCAAATATTGGTCGTATAGTAGGTTGGCTCTTCAACTTGAAGGAAATGACTAGTGGTTTACCGCAGATATCGACGTTAAGGCCGTTACATTTCACGGTATCTCTATGGCGGATTTGGTGTCTTTATGGTCAGGGTTACGGATGACGCTAATATAAGAGGAAGGGCAGATAGATTTGAAGAATCAGAGAGTCTGCCCGAATGTTTATGCATATTAGGACAAAGGACTATGTCGTGGAATGCAACACTGTGTAGAGGTTAACTTGGAGGAAGGAATAGAGGCGTTGACAATTTTCAAAACAAATCCAGAAATCGAAGGTTGGTACAAATGGTCTTGGGATTCTTATTGCAGCATTTCCTAAAGTTAAACGTACAGGTAATAAGGAAGTTAAATACAATTACTGCATAAGTTTAGAGAGGACTGCTATATATTTACACTGGGTGCAATCCTTGGAATTGGTAAGGCATTGATCAGACGATATTTGGAGAATTGTGAGTGATTCAAATTTCTACATGTAAGGATCTGTGTACTGGTATTTATAAGAGTCCAAACAACGTTTCACCCTTGACCTCAAGGATGAAAGACTAACTTTCTGCAAAGCGTTTTGCAGCTTTGGGCTTGTACGCGCAAGGGTGGGAAAGTGGGATCACTACGCATTGAAGCCTACCCTAGATTGAAAGGCCGAGACAGAGTGGATATCGAGAGAATTTTCGGGTAGTGGGAGACAAAAGTAACTGGGGGCACATACACTTTGGAACAGGATGTGATATGGAATTAATGCAATTTAATTTAGCCAGATATTTGGGGAGTTCACTGCCACGGACGATATTTTTAGTACAAGTCAAAACAGAGGTAAAAACGTTTTTAATCGGTGTGGACATCAAAGGATTTGGGAAGAAGGAGAGAGAATGGTGTCCCGATGGGAAAAGAAAATCAGTCCTGATCCAAAGGCAGAAGTGTCAGGATGGGCCAAATGGCCGGAAATATCCAACTACGGTTTAATTTCAAAATCAGAATCCGAATCAGATTTATTGTCCCCGGCGTGTCGCTGGAAATTTGTTAACTTAGCAGCAGAAGTGCAATAAAATAGAAGAAACAAACCAAAATAAAATAATAATAACATAAATAGCTGCCTAATTTATTACAGTATACGCATGCATATATAATAGATTTAAAATGTTCAATAAACAGAAGTACTACATATTGAAAAAAACGGAGGTAGTGTCCAATGATTCAATGTTCATTTGGGAATCGGATTGCAGAGGGGAGGAATCGGTTTCTGAATCGCTTAGTGTGTTCCTTCAGGATTCCCTACCTCCGACAGATGGTAGCAGTGATTAAAGGTCATGTCCTAGGTGCTGCAGGTCCTTAATTATGGACATTGTCTTTCTAAGACACCGCTGTTTGAAGATGTCATAGGTACTTTGTAGACTAGTATCCTAGATGGAGACGACTAAATTTACAATTCTCTGCAACTTCTTTCGGCCCTGTTGAGTAGATCCCATACCAGGCAGAGATTCAGCGAATTTATGACATGATTTGTGTAAATTAGTGGTTGCGTTACATTCCTCGAATGCAATGTTTCATCGTTTAGATTCCTCAACATTCGCCGGTAATCTAATCACCTGAACGTTAATATTCAGGGAAATGACAGTAATACACGAGTTGCATTGAGATTATTGTGATTTGGCGGTTGATGAACTAGGATGCCGTTAAAGTTTATTAATTTATTGAGATAATATTTGTGAGGGCGGTGCTTTACTTACGGTGGGATGCTGCGGCTGGAGTCGTATCTGAACTCCCAATATGCCAGTGGACGTTAGTAAAACGGATGTGACTGTCCCAACGTCTCGCCACCTTCCATGATTTGAGTTAACTCAGACACAGTTTTCATCTGGGATTTTTCAAGACCCCATCATCTTTTAATAAAATTGAGCATGAATATGAATGAATGTTTCAAACTTTCCATCAGTTGTTACCTGAACTTAGACTGGGTCAAGATGTAAATCCTTATATTTGTGCAGCAGCTCAAGATTTGCGGTATGATCTTATTTCCTGAACCACTAGGGGAATCACAAAAGATTGTAATCCCAGCCTCCATATCCTAAACCATATAGTGTACACAAGAAAAGCCACCCATAGTAGAATGAAATTCCACGAGATAAGAAACAATAATAATAAAATGATAGACTTCCTTCGGTTCACCATCGTCTGGTCTCTTGGATTTACTCCAGAGCTATGACAGGGGAATCGAATGCGGGCTCTGTTCGCTGTTAGAATGTGTTTGGCGATTCAAAAAATAAGCAGGAGGATCAAGACAAAAGGGAGACCTGGGCTGAGGAAGTAATGAATGAGCTCGACTGACTCCGGTATGACTGATTGGATACATTCATATGGAATGGCACAAAACCAGGTGAAACTTAGATATGTGTATCGCTTGGACAATGCAAAATACCAGGTGCTATTCTTCAAAAAGCTGAACACAGTCACAGTTCCCATAACAGCAACTGCCATACTTTCGGTGCAATATTTAACTTTCAGCTTCTGTCAAGAAATGGCAATAAATCTATTAAGGGTGAACGAGACCGTGAAACAAATAGAACAGTCTGTGACGGTGTAAATCAACCCGCTGTGAATGTTGCAGATGGGAAGACCAAGCATCGGAAGAAACTGTGATGCGTAGGCAATCGGGATCTGCCTTAATACTAAGTCAGGAATGACAATCAGCCAATCAGCAAACGTCATGGCCTCCAACTAGCGAGACACATGGGGAAAAAACGCACTTTCGCTGGGAAAGGATCACAATCGTTAACGTGTCAACTGTGAGAAGGAAAAACAGTTATCATACATTAGGCCTGGAATAGAGTAGTTATGATGACAACATATTGACTTCGATAATATCTGCAAAATAATGCTCTGTCAAAGACTTTTCGGCGACTGGAACACTTGAATCTTGAGGAGAGTCTGGAAATTTTGGTTTGTTCTTTGTTAAGTTCAGAAGTGGACTTATGAAATCGAATAATATCATGAAGAATGTATAAAAGTGTTCAAAAGGGAACAGGTTGTACAGGAGAGGGGGGATATTTACTGATATTCAGGGGGTTGTTATAGAGTGTGGTGGTAATGTCAGGTGATTAAGGCAGTGAAAGATAGGTCCTTGATTGGTCAGGACATCAAAGTGATAACGTTTTATGGGAACTGGGGAGTCTCAGATTCCTGCAAATAATGGTTAAGTTTGAGTCTGTGTACTCTGGTTTGCGAATGGCTGCAGTTTGAGCAGCTGCTGTCTCCTGACTTTTCACACCCTTTGATTTCATGCTTAACGTTCAACTTTAGGTTGAATAACGACTATGTCTGTAACTGCAGTATGTTTGAATAATGTCTCACAGCTGCTTCTTTGACTGAAAATAAGGATTATAAACTGACAACACCCACAGGAAGACATCTCCTACTTTTCACACATTTTGGTTTCGACAGAAGATGTAGATAAGGCAGGACATTCCTTACATTTCTTTCCTAATTTCGGTAAAGTCTCTCATCTACTTTTTAAAGTTAACTCTATTTGAGTACCCAGAATGTCTGTTGATCTGACTGTTCTTTTGTATTGAAATATTAAAGGCCAATCTGTCCTGTTAACATGTAAGTGCTGAGTGTCCAGACAAGGACATGCAGAATGTGAGAAATAATTATACTCTGTTTTCTGTTTACCTCTGCCTGATTTGATTAAGTATTCATTGTCAAGTACGTTTACCTCTGTTTTAGATAATTAAGTGGCCTTTGTCTCGGACTATCACTGTTACTAGGATTTGGTGGCAAAGTTGATTTTTAAAATCTGTATCTCTGTGTTTCGACAGAGAGATTTCTGAGGGTAACTCTCTTATGAGTGCAGATGGAGTGCTCTCTCTCGCAGCTTGCTACTAATAAATGTGGAAGAAAATCAACTGTGGTACTTGTTTCATTACATCGGGTTGATCACCGTTGATAAGTAGCCAGCCAGGAGTCCAAACGAGTGATCTCCGTATAATGCCGTCAGCGATTTCCTGTGTGACAGGAACCTGAGATGGATGGGACAACAAGGTAAATTTCACCTTGATCTCTCTCACTAGCCAGTCGCACGGAAAATCCATTCGTCTGACGCGCGGCTCTCTAATGGACTCCTGAAGAACCTAAATAAGGATCACCCGAGTGCAACGGTAAAAGTGGAATTCGAGTCCTCCGTTCTTCAAGTCCTCTGCTGAGTAAAAAGCGTAATAGTTGTGTTCGAGTCCCCGAAATAAGAAGAAGGAGGCTAGAGTCCTCCAGTAGTGGGGCTCGAGTCCTCTGCAGGACAGATTGATTCTTTGATATCTCAATACAAAAAAATAGTCAGATCAACATACATTCCGGCTACTCAAATAGAGCAGAACTTAATAACTTCAGATAAGAGACTGTACCGAAATTAGGAAAGGAATGTAATGAATGCCCTGCTTTATTTCCACATCTTCTTGAAACCGAAAAGTGTGAAAACTAGGAGATGTCTGTCTTGTGGGCTTGGTAAGTTTATAATCCTTATTTGTACTCAAAGAAGCAGTTGTGAGACATTATTCAAACATACTGCACTTAGAGACATAGTCGGTACTTAAACCAAAGATGAAATTTAAACACTAAATCAAAGTGTGTGAAAAGTCAGGAGATAACAGCTGCTCAGTCTGCAGCCATTCCCAAACCAGAATACACAGACACAAAGTTAATCACTATTTACAGTAATCTGAGACTCCCCAGTTCCGTTAAAACTTTATCATTCCCTCCTTTTATCATATCATGATAACCCAAAGTAATGCATCATGTTTACAACGAGCTATAAGGAGGTGACTAAACTATCTTAAGAGCTACAATGGTTATAATTAAAACTATTATCATAGCTACATCCAGAAGCATTCCCAGAAGTCTTCAAAATGTTAAAAAGATTTGGCCATGTTCCTTTACCATCAGTAAACCTGTGCATCTTTTCTCCAATTCCCTTCATTTTCTGGATTTCCTGAGTGATATGCTGAGATAGATCTGTAATATTAGAAGCCTCATCTGAAATATAAGTACAGCACTTCTTTCCTATGACAGCACATGTTCCTCATTTCTCTGTTAGCAATAAATCCAATGCCATCCTATTCTGTAAAACGACCATCCTTAGAGCTACAATTTCAGTAGTTAAGTCCTTAACCTGGGTCTGGACATCAGTTAAACATTATCAATACTATTCGCCAACTCCTCCAGTGTGGCTGCCAACATGATTACTTATCGCTAATTTCGGGCTATCCCATAGACAGGAAAAGCTATTATCCAAAATCTCTCGGTTTCTGTAAGTCCTCTCCTAGAAACATAGGAACATAGAAACATAGAAAATAGTTGCAGGAGTAGGCCATTCGGCCCTATCGAGCCTGCACCGCCAATCAATATGATCATGGCTGATCATCGAACTCAAAACTCTGTACCAGCCTACCCCCCCCCCCACCCCACATAGCCCCTGATGCCTTTAGCCGCAAGGGCCATATTTAACTCCCTCTTAAATATAGCCAATGAATTGGCCTTAACTGTCTCCTGTGGCAGAGAATTCCACAGATTCACCACTTTCTGTGTGAAGAAGTTTTTCCTAATCTCGGTACTAAAAGGCTTCTCCTTTATCCTCAAACGGTGACTCCTCGTTCTGGACTTCCCCAACATCGGGAACAATGTTCCTGCATCTAGCCTGTCCAATCCCTTTAGGATTTTATATGTTTCAATATGATCCCCCCTCAATCTTCTAAATTCCAACGAGTATAAGCCTAGTCGATCCAGTCTTTCATCATAGGAAAGTCCTACCATCCCAGCGATCAATCCGTTCTAGCTGAATATGATGAGAAAAGTTGGCTAATGAATATATGAAGGGTACTAAATAAGCTAAGTAGCAACACCCCGTCCATATCTCGCCGTGATAGTTCCCTTGTCATCATAAGGCCCTGAGAGCCATGGATATGCTTTCATACCACATACCCAATAAATTCCATTAACAGTGTACGGAGGTATCAGTTCTATTTTCTGTACAAGAGCTATTCCCAAATCGCTTCCTCTATTCCTCCAGTACGGCAATAACAGGTCCCATTTACCTTACTCGGAGTATGGGCAAGTTCTGTAGAAGATCTCTCGGCCACTTCTGTATGTAGTCGTAAATGCCATCGATTGAAACAGAGGCATCCACAATTCTGGGTTGCTTTACATCCTGATATCCAGCATAGATCCAAAAATGTGTCTGAGGATTTACTCAAAGTACTCATAAATCTCACAGATAACATCTCACTGCTATTCAAGGTCTTTCCAAGGGCATTCCTGATTCCGCATGCTGGGGTAACCTGGCACATACCCAACAAGCCGACTGTCTTATTTGTTCTGCATATGTGTGGCATAAAGAAAGAAAAGTATTTGCTTGTAGACTTGGGGTGCATAGTACAAAAAAATAACATTAGTACAGTCACAGTGCTTATTATTCCCCCTTCATTTCTCCTACTTCCTTAACAACGGGTTTATAGTCGGTTCGATGAATCTACATTGGTTTCCCTTCCACCTTCACGGCCCTGGGTGTGGTCAGCAGCACATGATAAGGTCCTTTCCACCGAGTGTCCAATTTCTTTCTGTCCGAATTCTTTATCAAGACAAAGTCTCCAGGATTAACAGTGGGATAGTCACAGTTAGCTTGATCCTTGTACTCTTAGCGGGCCTGGCGAACCTGCGAATGCAACCTTTGGAACATTTTTATTTAGCTTACACATTCCTTTTTCCATTTCTTCCCCTAGAGTATGCATGCCTATTTTGTCAGTGAGGGGTCGAGTTAACCCCGGTGTCCAGGCCATGATTACACGACCATCGTCCCTATATATATTGCCATTTATAGAGAGAATGGTTCTTGCTTTCGCCGCCCCAAACAGGGAGAACTGAAGCTAACCAGACTGACTCACAATAGCACTAAGTAATTAGGACATTCATGTCAACCTACACAAAGAACACATTACTAAACACCACAAGAATAATACGAACGTTCCTAGCAACTGACAAATGGCTGAGCATGGCTATGCCGTATCTCAGTTTTTAACAGCTTCAGCTGAGAAAAAAAAAAAAATAATAAATAGTCATGGCAATTCGACAATAAACTGATACGAGAAGACAAACAGCATATATCTTGCGTTTTGTAGTTACTGATATTTCTGCTGGGATCGACATTTATGGATGGGACGTCACAATACCGGCAGAGGGAAAATCATGTTTCTTCTGCTCTTTCATTTCATTACTCGAGATTCAGTGATACGTTACTCCGCTGCTTTGATATGGCCCACAACTTCATTATCTAGGTCCAACATTACCATTTATTAATTCATCCTCTCGATATAGCTACTTGCTTCGTCAATCCAATATCCAGAACAAATATATACATTTACGTAACTTGTATCAATATGCCACAAGTAATGACTTTGCTAATAATATCTGTTGCGTGAAAATCTTTAATCCTTCGTGTAGACACATGAGTGTGCATTGTTTATTTGCAGATACCCGTCCTTACTTATTTAATGCATCCCTTTGAAATTAAACACTATTTATTCATGTTGTGGTCATGTCATTGCATGTTACTTATAAGCTCTACAGTCAGATATCTACCATTATGCTTCCCGGATTTTTGAAAGTATTACACTTCACACCAGGAGATCTTCGCATCTTCTTGCACGCTGTTGTTATCATAGTAAAAGACAACAAAATTAACAAAATGCTAGCTTGCTTGGAAATTCCATTGCTGCAAATTGCATGTGATTTGTTATTGTTGATAATCCATTCTCCGCTCACCATTCGGGGAAAGATAGTTTAAATTCTATTTGTTAACATTCCTTCGCATGTTACAGAAAAGGTTTTTAATGTCTTTCAACCGATTCGTTGTGCACGAAATATTTCCCCATCTCGGCAGATCGTATTTTACAATTTCTCTTACCAGTAGTATTCATATACAATATCCATCAATTCCATCTTAAATCTTCCAGCGCCATATTGGGTAATAATTCTTGAAAAATGTTCTTAGTTCATCCACAGAACTAATTTGCAAATCAGCTTCACTGATGAACTACAGTAATTTTTAGACTGAGCCCGTAACCTCTTTGCCTATATTTTCAAGCTTCTGAATGTTCAAAGAAAACACTCCACGTTTATCTGAACTCGAGAGAATAATGCCTTGAAATGTTTCTACACTTCTCATATGGCATTCCGATTATCTAAGTAAATTTGAACATCTGCTGCAATTCTCCTATAGTAGCTGTTTGCTTCTTAACGTTCCGATTGTCATTATTGCATTGGAGCACACTTCGACCACAATATGGTCGCGTGCACTGGCAAACATTTGCAATTACAAGGAAAATATCAGATCAGAAGGTCCTAAGATATGGGAGAAGACCTAGGCCATTTGGCCCATTGGGTTGCTACACCGTTTCCTCATTGCGGATAGGTTTTTCCTCAACCACAGTCTACTGCCTCATCCCGAAGCCCCTTCATGTCCGGTCTAATCAAGAATCATTAAACTTTTGCTTTAAATAAACATGCAAGCTTCTCATCAGTCAACAAACTCTACAGATTCATCACTCTCCGGCTAAAGAAATTCCTCCGCTTTTATGTTCTAAACGGAGGACCCTCTATTTTGGTACTGCATCCTCTGCTCTTAGATCGTCCCACCATCTGAAACAGCATCTTCACGTTTACCCTACCGAGGACTTCCACCATTCTAAAGGTTACGATAAGGTCACCCCCCCCCCCAGTTCTTCTAAATTCCAGTGAATACTAGTCCTGAGCCATTAAACGCTCTTAGCATGACAAGCCATTCAAACTTCAAATTATTTTCGTGAACTTCTTTGAACGGTCTTCAATGTGAGAAGATCCTTTCTAATATAAAGGGCCAAAAACTGTTCACAAGGTACCAAATGAAGTCTCACTGGTATGTTATAAAATCACGACGTTTAACTGCATTACATCTGTGTCCATTTTCTTAACCTGTCGACGTCCTTCTGAGCCTCAGTGTTCTTCAAAGTTATCTATTACCGCCCCCCAATCTTCGCATTGTCTGCAATTATTGTAAACATGTCATAAATTCCATCATTAAAGCATTGACCAAGAATGTAATAAAAATTGATCGCAAAACAGACTCTGTGGAAGATCAGTAATCACTGGCAGCCAATCAGAAAAGAAAAAGCTTTCCATTATACCCACTGCCTGCCTGCTGCTGATCAACCACAGCTTTACTAATGTTACAGCAGCCTCTCCTGTGGCATCTTGTCAACGGCCTTCTGAATATCCAAGAACGCAGCATCTACCTTTTCTCATGTGCATGTCATGTATCACGTGACCGGCAACAATGACTGTAGTGTTTTCGTGCAGTGTGTTGAAACTCTGACTAAAGACCAAGTTAAACCGGAACCAATGAAGACAGAGTCGCAGTAAGATTAACCATTTACTGTTCACTCTTCCACATTAACATTAACATAATATGGTGAAAACTGTTGATAAAAAAAGTACAAACGTATACAGCGTCTATTTCATTCTGGAGACAACGCGTGCTCTCTTCTTTTAGGGATGTCTCCATCCGCCCCGATTAGCGAGCGAGAGGGTCCTCAAACCGCCGCCGGGACCAAGCCCACCCGCGTTTGAAATTGAAAAGCCGACACGCGCGCCGCTCGAACCGCCACTTCCTTAACTGAAACCGTGTTAATATTTTTACCTCAAATGCATTCTTAGGAACTTACGGCGTTGCTTCTATAATGTTTCTTTGTGGGTAGTCACGGAGCTCATCATGCTGCACGCATGGCACCAACCTTTACACCTTCCCGAACCGGAGGCTACACATAAGACGCAGAGAAACCGGAGGTGACGTCCTCACATGCGATATACCAATGAATTTACCTTTGTTGTGCTCTAACTTAATTATCAACCTTTAACTTTAACTCGACAATAGCTACAAACAAAGCATTTAAAACGTTGACCCAGCAAAGTAAGATAAATGTCTTAACGGCAACACACACCCCGCCTGACCTTTCTAAGGTCACTATAGACATTACATAAAACTTTAGTCCCTAGATCAGTCTTTAGGTAGAAGAAGAAGAACCTCTGTAAAAGGTCTCAGGTGTCCTTTTCAGGGTTCGTTGTAACGATGTCAGCCGGTTGACTGCAGGGTCTTTGTTGTTTGGCAAGCGCCGGCATGATACTCTGAATAGTAGTGGGGCGACCCAGTCGTTCGCTTCATCTCTAAAGACCTTTGTGTCCATTATTTTTAAGAAGATGGCGTCTTCCACCGCTGGAGCACATTTATTATCGTGCTTAGTTTGAGCGAAGACTGACTGTCCCAATGTCTTCTCAGTTACTTTACCATGCTCATGCCTTGTCTTTGGTTCCCTTAGGATATACCTTAGTGAGGCAGATCTTTGAGCACGAACAGCTCGACTGACCTGGACTACAAACTTCTGTGTAGCTCAAGCTGACAATAGCTGTATCAGAGTGATACTTTCCCTCCCCGCCATTCTGCTGTGGGAGCGGAGGAGCCCTGGCAGTTTGCGGTGACGGGCTGAGATGCATGGCTCCATGGTGATTAGCGCTGTTACATTCCGAGCACTTTACGGGGAATGTACACTCTTTAGCGAGGTGGGAGGTAGGGGAAAAGCACTTAAAACATATTCTGTTTGCCTCGAGAATGGCCTTTCTTTCGTCAAAGGGTTGTTTCGAAACATTCAGCATTTTTGAGGGGGTGGGCTTGTTGTGCAATAGGCAATTACTGCTAGGGTCATCGTTGATTGCAGAGATTCGGTTTTATGCACGGAGACGGATTTATTGATGACAGAATTGTTCGAAATAGTTTTGACTGGGTTGGTGTGAGTGGTGGTGCTGCCTTGATTCATGAAGCTAGGGTCGGTTCGCCTCTTCGCCTCCTTGCACACAAACCACTAAAAATACTCAAAGGGAGGAAATCGACCACCGTTCTCTTTCTTGTCTTCTGAACCAATAACACCCATCTTTTCTGCAGTACAGATGGAAGGTTGGCCACAATTGGTACAACTCCGCTTGAGGTATCAAGATATGACAGGCCAGTTAAATAGCCGTCTTCTTTAGCACCTTGAATCTCCATGAGTAAATCTCCCAGTTCTCGTAATTTTTAATGTGGTCCTTGGCTGACATCCGAGGAAAATTGTCCAACCGTTCAAATAGCGTCCTCTCAATAATATCAGGGGCCGCATAGCAGTCCCGAAGTCTCTGCCATGCTTTGTGTAAGGCTAGCTTGGAGTTGCTGACGTACACTGAGCGTATGCGTTTCACCTGTTCACTTGATTCCTTTCCCAGCTATTTATACATAAGGTCCAACTCTTGGGTTGCTATGAGCTAAACTCCGCCGGTGGCACTGGTGAATGAGGAGTACCACGCACGGTAATTTTCAGGCTTAACGTCAAACTGGTTGAGTCCTGATTGACAAGGTCTCGTCGCGCTAAATACTGTGCCCAGCGTCCTGCTGCAGGTGGCGTGCTAGCTGGGGTATTATGTTGAGGGACATATGACTGCGTGTTGGTTCATGATGGGATTTGACGTTCTGACTTCAGCCTCTGTCTCTGATCTCGCCGGATCTGGTAAGTTTGCTGTCGGGAAGTATTCGTAGTCAGCCCTTTCATACTTGAGTTTGTGGCAAGGTTGCAATTGTAAGTTGTCTTCCCCAGGTGGACGCGATGCAACGAAGCTTCAGATGGGATGGCAACAGGGAAGCATGGAGAAGGAGAATGAACCTGCAGGTCAATTTGAGATTGGACTTATTCGCTGGTGCGTTCTAATTTGGCACTTTCTGACATGGATTTTCCTGCTTCGTCTAGAGCGCGCAATTCATCAGCGTTTTCCAACACTTGTGCTTCCACCGTGACCGCATCAGCTTCTCGGTGTAGCGTCAGCACTTCTAACTGTGTACCTATCCTTGAGTTTTCTAAATTGTTTGCCGCTTCTCTGGCAGCCTTTTCCTTCTGGCTTTCCGCTTCTCTGGCAGCTTTTTCCATTTTCAGTTTTGCTTCTTGGTTAGCGTATGACGCTCGCACTTTGGCAGCTTCTGCTTTACCTCTTGCGAGGGCAGGCACACTTGTCAACGTCTACTGCTCTTGGCACTGAGTGCAACTGACTTGATGTTTGATAGCAAAGCCATCGTACCACTTGTCAAAACATCTAATGATTAACCCTTTTCAGTGTAGTCTTCCCGTGCAGTGTGTTGAAACTCTGACTAAACACCAAGTTAAACCGGAGCCAATGAAGACAGAGTCGTAGTAAGGTTAACCATATACTGTGCACTGTTCCACATTAACGTCGTATGGTGAAAACTGTTGATTAAAAAAAAACAAACAAAAATATACAGTGTATGATTCATTCTGGAACAACAGCGCGCTCTCTTCTTTTAGTGAGTGTCTCCAGCCGCCCAAGTAGCGACCGAGGGGGTTCCCGTCAAAGCTCCGCCGGGCCCGAGCCCACCCGCGTTTGAAACTGAAAAGCCGACACGCGCGCCGCTCGAACCGCCGCTTCCTTAACTGAAACCGCGTTAATATTTTTACCTCAAATACATTCATAGGAACTTACGGCGTTGCTTCTATAATGTTTCTTTGTGGGAAGATACTGAGCTCCTCACGATCATGCTGCACGCATGACACCCACCTTTACACCTGCCCGAACCGGAGGTTACACATAAGACGCGGAGAAACCGGAGGTGACGTCATCACATGCGAGATAACAATGAATTTTCCTTTGCTGTACTGTAACTTAATTATCAACCTTCACCTTTATCTAGAAAATAGTTACAACAAATCATTTAAAACTTAGACCCAACAAAGTCAAATAAATGCCTTAAGGGCAACACAATGAATATCAATTGAGTCAGGTTTCATTAAATAAACAAACAAACGTTTATTAAACTTTGCTCAAAAATAGCGAAATGTATTTAAACGACTAACTTAACCAGAAGTTAACTGTTATACGGCAACTCTGGAACAGTTCTTAAAAGAGTAAATGCAAAAAACAGTTCTTAAAATGGTAAATTCGAACACTGTTATCAGAATAGTACATTCGAAAGTCCAAGAGATTTATACATTCATTTAGGAGAGACTTTTCTGAAGTAAATATTTCTTCGAGAACGTTACGTTACTGCTTATCTCAGTCGGATACTGTTTTGTCCACAGGATTCAGGACGACGGAAATAAAATGGTTTAACAGAAGTTACCTTTTCCTCTGGAGACTAGACATCCTTCCTACTTTAGCAGGGGATATCTCAGTTGCAGGTCACTTTTATTTGAAAGAAGAATCAATAAAAGTCTATTCTCTCCAAAACTGCCAAACGATATCAGCTTTACTCGACTTGGTGAATTCCTGTATTTAGATAAGTTCTTTGGCCTCCAATACTGCTTACAATAGAAAGTAGAACTCGACTTTAAAACAAAACTGCGTCATCAGCCGAATACGCAGCAAAATGTATTGTGGATACTGTCTCCGAATTGTCCGACTGATATGTGTTACACCGGACAAGGTTCCTAGCCTAGTCATAGATGTAGCGTGGCCTGTCCTCTAGTCGCGATACCCAAAAACATGCATGCTGGGTACACCCAGAAATGGCTACATTAAAACATTGGCACGAATATCATGTGAATCAGAGAAGCTTACGTCACCCATAAAAATAGTCCTGCTCTTTTCAATCCCTTCTAGTGTCTACCCCAAGACCCCGAACTGATCCTCAGCATTTCCTGAGAGGGTGTTCGAGTTTCTATAGAGTATCTACAACTGAGTGATTGTTCCCTTCATTTTTTGGGGCAATCACATGCATTTACGCTGTAGACTCTCCACTCAGGACTTCCTCCATCGCTACAGCAGTGGTACTGCAGCAATGCAACTGCACCACCACCTTTGTTTTTCCTCTCTCTCCCTTTGCACATCTGAAGCCGACTCTGCCCTTGGGACAAATAGAACGTTGTAATTACTACATCGTCGTAGTTCCATGTAAGAAGTTCATCGCCCGTGTTCTTGGTTATGATCGCATTAAAATACACATAATTCAAACTGTCCCACTGTCTGCAATTATGGCTATGATTCCACCAGGGTTCTACACACGTTGCACCATTTACACGGAAAATGCTCCACCTCCATTTTCTGAGCTAGAGCTGCTTTTCATACCGACCTGTCAAATTATTTTGAACAATTCCGAACATCATAACAAACTTGCCGCGATGTTATTGGTCTCGCTCGACAGTGGTGTAAGCCATCCCTTTTGTTCAGATAATACCTTCCATAGAGGAAATCAACTAAAGTGGAACACTGCCCTTGTCATGGCACCAATTCATCGGACACAATTTCAGCAGCCGTATCGTTCTATTGTAACCTGACTGACAGGCAATCATCCTGCCATTACCACTACTGGAATTTGAGTTGTAAATTCCGACCCAGTTCTCTACATTCTCTCTACAGACCTCATTGTTTTTCATACCTTTGGAGTAAATATTAGTGTGTATCAAGACGACTTGCGAACCACACTCCTTTAGAATATCATAGAACTGATCTGTGCCAACCCTATCATTTAGACCTTGGAGGAATAAGGCACCTTGCGGAAGTTTCCTTCACATCCATAGAATATGTTGTGTGTTCTCCTAATTAATCATTCCCCTATCATCTGCACTCTCCTGTTGTCTAGCCTTTCCTTTCTGAGCGACAGAAGCAAAGTCAGTGCTAGTAACCTCGTCACTGCGACTTTCCACCTGTCGATTGTAAAATACGATCAAATAAATTATGTGTTATTGAGGGGAATGTGAACAGTTGTTAAGCAATATCGGCAGAGAGTCAACCAGCTGCACTCCTCATGCAACTGATCTGTAAGTACCTCCCTATATCACTTATCTATTACACTTTCATGTTCTCATACGAGCCCCAGGATATTTGCTTCCAGCTCAAGTTCCTAAAACGTTCTGTAAGTAGCTGCATAAGGATGCTGTACGCCAGCAGGTAGAACCCCGCGATATCTCCCAGAACTCCCACATCCTGCAATCAGAGAAGTCCACTGACTTCGAATCAATTCTATCCTTTTTGAATAGACACTCGAGTCATACAGTCAGAGGGATTTGCAGCACAGCACCAGGCTCTTCGGTCTAACGAGTACCTGCCAAATTATTCCTCTGTCCGGTCCCTTCGACTCGCACCTAAACATTGGTCTCCAATTTCTCCCACACTGTCTGCTCCGCTGAAAGTTGATTTGATTCATTGGCCCATGTCAGGGACCTAAGTATCCAAACGACCATACGTTCCGCAGAATTTCCCGTCAGTCTGCTCCAGTTTTATATTTCAATAGTGCAGAAGCGCAATACAGTAAACATTCAGACCAGTTTGATCACCTCATACTAAAAATCGAATGTGATATTGTATTTTTTTTATATAATTGTGATACTCTTTGCAAGAGGTTGCAGCTAGTTATTCTTCATTTACATTTTATTTATCTCGACAATTGCAAGCACTAATGTGCGACTGAAATTCTATTTGAAGTACTTTTTCACAGTAATGAGGCTTACATGTACTTGAGCATATGACTTTATACATTCTCTGCAAATGTCTCAGTGTGCACGGAACTTAGTCGCTGCACTGGCGGTGGTGACAGTGAAGGCAGATAGATCTGTTGCAAAATAAGTCTATTCCTCATCTGAAAGGAAGTGTTTAAATATCTGTGAGTCAGGACGGGGTAAAGAATTCACTATCAGAAAGGGAAACAACTTACAGGGTCTTTTCCCCTTGTCTCGTGCACCATGTATGGAGATATGAATCAATTGCTTAACTTAAAAATATATATATTATTTTAAGATAATGTCAACACTCCCTGCCTGTTTGTGCAAACGGTTGGAAGCAATCCCGCTAATTGCTAAATTTAATTTTCTCACGGGGGATTCATTGATTAGTATGTAGACATGCCCACCGATCACACACCAATACAGCTGAGCCTGAACTCATAATAAGATATACGAGCTGCAAAGTGATCCAGTGTATGCAATCTTTTATCGCAGTTCTTGGAATTCCAGGTAACCTGAAACATCGAATAAATCTGACTCAATATGCAATCTCACTGAGCACCTTAAGGAAGACAAGGAAACGAGAATGTTTCAATCATTTCATCCATACTCTATTATAATTAAGATGGTTCGGTCTGTAAGCAAGATTATGCATAGGCAGATAGATGTTTTAGTTTTCTCTCTTTCTATCCAGTCGTGATTATGGATTTGACGCTGTCCGCCTACTTACTTCCACAATGACTGACGCGTTGAATAACTTTAGGATATCTTTCACGGAGTACCCTTCTGTCATTTAGCAATTCTCCTCGATCATCAAGAAGCATTTAGTCAGAACATATGAGGGCTGACAACCCCACCAATTGGTTTCAGTGGTCAACAAACAGCAAGCATAGCTGTTAAATTTCCGCTGTGAGCACACATAACGATTTATTTTCCTGCGGTACATCAGTGTCGGTGAAAACTCCAACCTACAACGACATTTTTACACATAGCAAATGAGAACAGCAAAGTTGACTTTCCACAGGAAGCATTTGCGCAATAAAACATAAGCGCACGGTTGTACTGTTACCTGTCATCCCAACCAGAAACAACCAGATTAGCTCTCAAACTTGATACTGGATGACTTGTTTTAAAGATTCCAAATTATTACAACCCATTCCCATTTTCAGTATCTGAATGGCTTATAGGTGTGTTGGCTATGCTTGAGAACAGGGCATCAACTGCAGAATGACTAGACTCATCCTGGTATTGTTAAATCAATTAAACAACAAGCTTATTTTAAAAAGGACGTAATCGCATTGTTGTCAGGAAACGAGTGACTGAAAGATCAGCGCACTGCGTGATTTCAAAGGCAACTGAACACAAAATTCAACACGCAATTAAACCAAATCATCATCTTTCAAACACATCAGACGAACACCGGGCTGGAACGGAACTGATGCGTTCTTCCTTGTCCTTGAACTGCACAGAGCCATGAAGCACTTCGTGTTAGTTGCACTGCTCATTCACACGAAAGGTATGTTTTAATCACGTAAATGGAATTCCATTTTGTAGGTGTCTTATTTAAATGTCATCAGCTCGGGAGTCCGTTGGATTATTTTTCCTGCCTTCTGTCTGCCTGAGTAATATTATACTAAGAATGAGCGTACTGGTTTACTGTTCATTTTATTTTCAAGTTAGACTATAAGACAAGAAGACCACAATATATAGGAGCAGAATTACACTATTTGGCCCTTCGGAGTTGCTCGGCTATTTCATCATAGCTGATCCATTTTCTCTCTCAGAACCAGTCTTCTGCCTTCTTCCCGAATCGACTTCTGCCCAGATCAATCAGAAATCTATAAGTCTCTTCCTTAAATATAGATGAATACAAAGCCTCAACAGCAGCATATGACAACGTTTACACAAATGTACTACAATCGGGCTGAATAAGTTCCTCCTCATCATTCTGAAAAAAAGCCCTTCTCCTCGAAGGCTGTGTTCCCTGTGTTTAGACTGTACCAACATAGACATTATCCTCTCCAGATCTGCTCTATGGAGGCCTTTGAACCCTCTACAGTGCCAGTATATCCGTTTGTAGATAAGGGCTCCAACACTGCTCGCAATACTCTGTTCGGAATCACCAATGCTCTATAAAGTCTCAATGTCATATATTCGTTTGATGTTCTGGTGTTCTTTAAAAGAATGCTGAACACATTTGCCTTCCTCATAACTGACTCAACATGCAAATTAATATTTAGGGAATTCTGCACAGGGACTCCCAAAGTATACATCGTCTCAGGTTTTTTTTTTTTTTCTTTCCGTAGTAAAAATAGTAACACTTCTTTTTTTCTACAAGATTGTATGACCATACACCACGACCGAGTATTCCATCTGCCACTTCATTAACCATTAGACGAATCTGTGTAAGTTCTTCTCTAGCCCCTGTAATCTTTCAAAACTGTATGCCCTTTCACCTATTGTAATATAGTCCTCAGACTGCAACAAAGCCATCATTTACGTCATTAAGGTAAAAACTAGTGGACCAAACTCAGACTCCTGTGGAAAACCACTAGTCACCGGCAGTGAACCAGAAAATGCTCCCTTTATTCCTACACTTTGCCTTTTGCTAGTCAGACACTGCTTTGTCCATGTTAGCACCTTTCATGAATACCATGGCGTCGCAGCCTGTCTGGCCTCATGTATGGCATCTTGCAAAAGCATTCAGAAAATATATGAAAACACAATCTACCGATTCTCCTTTGCTGGTTATGTTTTTAAATTACTCTAAAATAGTAGTTCCTGTTCTTTCAGTTATGTGTTTTTTTTTTTCATTTTTGTTAGCTGCCCATAGTTTATGCGTTCCCGTGAAGGTTCGGGAGAATCTGACGGCAGCGTATGGATTCTGTGCCGAGATCTCCTGTACATTTGACCACTGGAAGGGATATGGAACCGAAAGCGCTCGGTGGTTGAGAGGGGGTGGTGATCCTCTTGGCCCGCGAGTGTCGGTTATCTACGACTCCAGCGAATCTCCGAATATACCCACGAACCTGGCACGTAGCCGAGTGATTTTCACCGGGAACTTAACGCAGAATAGATGTTCATTACGGATAAATAACATCAATAAACACGATGAAACTACTTACAGCTTCAGACTGCGTAGCAGGAACCCTGATGGACTAACATGCGAACCGGCTGGAAATGTCAGCATTTCAATTACATGTAAGGATTCCTTCTTTTTTGTATGTTTATCATACTGTTTTCAGCAAGTATAAGACATAATCACGTGTTATAAAGCATGCGATAAAGCTGACGTGGACAGTTAATGCACGAATGTGCTGACAAATAATTTACTTTTACACGGAGTGTTCGGCTGTAAAGTTTTTTACATAAAAGACTGTAAAATGGAGGGGCTTTGGAGCCTATTAGTTTGACACTTAAATATAAGGCAAATTGTGGAAATATGAAATATGTGCATGCAGAATGACTTTAGCCTAACACTGTTTCCAGTATATCGCTGGCATTCTAATCAGAAGGGCTTGTTCCTATGTAACAGTTTTGAGAATAATCCCATGCATATTTTATTAACTGAAAAGTATTCACCTTATAGATAGTACACGCCACGAGATAGGACGAATGTACTCATGCCTAGCACCGTAGAGGGGAATGGAGGTGCTGTCTCCTGGAATGATCCCCGACTGATGCAGTTCTCTCTGATGGAGACTCGGAGGGACAACAACCCTGTTTACTGCGAAGCCACATTGCAAAATCCTTCATAGGCGTTGCATCGTAGATGAATATTCAAAAGGTATTCCATTAACCCTTCTGTCAAGCAGTGAAAGGAAGTTAATAGAATGAGATTTAAATCATTTTTTTTTACTCTTTCTGATCATCCGAGATGGAATTCAGATAATTATTTTTTTCAAAGCACACTCTCGATAGACTGTCACTGCACCTTAAAATTGTGCGTACATCCGTGAAATGTGTTAACTTAGCAGTAGCAGTTCAATGCAATACATAATATGGAATATCAAGTAAAATACCAATAATATTAAATAAGTAAATCAATTACAGTATAGGTATATGGGGTAGTTTGAAATCGTCCAAATACAGAAATAATATTTATTTAAAAAATGAAGTGGCGTTCAAGGGTTTAAATTCCATTTAGGAATCTGATGACAACGAGTAAGCAGCTGTTCGCGAATTGCTGAGTGTATGCCTTCTGGAGTTCTGTACCTCCGACCTGATTCTAACAGTGAGAAAAGGACATACTCTGGGTGCTGGAGGTCTTTAATAATGGACGCTGCCTTTCTGAGACACTGCTTCTTGAACATGTTCTGGGTACTTAGTGGGCTAGTACATAATTCAGTTATTGTTTTCTCGTCCACGCACCAAATTGACTGATACGATTAACATAATGCGTATGAATGGCACGGAAAATGAATCCTTCGTCACTTTTTGGTATATCTGAAAATGATAAACCGAGCTTGTAAAGTATTTAGAAATGTATTAACCAAGATTTCACCAGGACCGAAATATTCTCATTTACACTTACTAACTAGGAATTCATTTGAATTTTGTTGTGAGATCTTCTCAAATGTTATAATTGTTGAATGGATTTATAGGACGGAAGGTTAATTACTAATGTCAGTAAGTTGAAGGATCAGTGGTGGTTCAAAATGCGGGAGATAGCAACGACACGTCTCATTCTGTTGTTATATTGACGTGGCATATCCCTTATTTTTCCGCAACAGGAACGATGAAAAGGTAATATATCTCCGTGTCAGTATAACGCACTGCTTGATGAGAAATCTGCAGTATCCGTCTGTGCTTCTGCACTTATCCCACGTTTCAACACTCCCACATTAGAAGACGCTATTTTAGTTGCCGTTTCATAAGAAGTAGTTATTTAATTTGACATACAGTGGCATGCAAAGTCTGAGCTCCCCTGGTCAAAATTTATGTTACTGTGAAAAGCTAAACTAGTAAAAGACGAATTGATTTCCAAAAAGCATAAAGCTAAAGGTGACACATTTCTGTAATATTTTACGCGAGAACTTTTTTTTTCTTCCATATTTTACAGTTTCTAAATAACAACAAAGTAAAAGGGCCCGAATAAATGTTAGGGGACCCTGCATGGCAGTATTTAGCAACACCGGCTTTGGCAACTATCACAGCTTGTAAACGCTTTTTGTAGCCAGCCAGAGTCTTTAAATTCTTGTTTGGAGGAATTTCGCCTTTTCTTCCTTGCAAAAGGCTTCTGGTTCTGTGAGATTCTTGGGCCGTCCTGCATGCACTGCTCTTTTGAGGTCTATCCACAGATTCTCGATGATGTTTAGGTCAGGGGACTGTGAGGGTCATGGCAAAGTCTTCAGTTTGCGCCTCTTGAGGTAGACCATTGTGGATTTTGGGATGTGCTTATGTTCATTATCCTGCTGCAGAAGGCATCCTCTTTTCACCTTCGGCTTTTTTGTACAGAAAGTGTGATATTTGCTTCCAGAATTTGCAGGCATTTAATTGAATTCATTCATCCCTCTACTAGTAAAGTAAGGTGCGGAAGATGTATTAGAGTTATAAGACAGAATGTGTTTTTTTTAAACCAGAGGCTGTCATGTATATGGAATGTGTTACCAGAGGAAATAGATGAGTACAATAGAATAAGAACACATAAAAGACAGTTTGCACATGGCCTGGAAATGTGGAAAAAGACTATTGACCTAAGGCGACGGATTGAGATTAGTTTTGATGCGGGTGCATAGTCATCAGGGAGGAGCTAGCTCGAAGTTCCTGTTTCCTTGAAATATATGTTTCCATGAATGTAGCTGTTGCTTATTCCCATTGCATTGCTAGAACTACTGCTTACACTTGTCCTGAAACACTCAATTCAGCATGTTTGCTACCTCTGTAAATAATGAATCTTTGCAGTTTTCACTGCTGATATCGTTCCTGCCTCACAATGCCGCGTAATGGATTTTGTTCCAGTCTGTTGCTTGTCAAAGCTTTAAATCTTAAATCGTTTCAGTCATTTCAAATGAACAAATGGTTGAAGCGTAAATTACATTGTGCTGTTGATGCATTTATCGCTCAGCCCTAAGAAACTAGAGTATTCGAAAACAAACAAAACAATATATGCAGATGTTGGAGATCTGAACAACAAACCAAAAAAAAAAATGCTGGAGGAATTTAGCAGGTCGGTATAGATATATGCAATATATAAGTACAGTCGACGTTTGGGGTTCGAAACCCTTCGGCAGGACTGAAAAGGAAGGATGAGGAGTAGATTTATAAGGTGGAGATGGGGAAGGAGAATTACAGTGATGATAGGTGAAACTGAAAGGCGGAGGTGTGAAGTAAACAGCTAAGAAGCTAATTGGTGTAAGATATATAGGGCTGGAGAAGGAGGAGTCCGACAGGAGAGAACAGAAAGCTGTGGTATATATAAAAAAGGAGGAGCACCAGAGGGAGATTAGTAGACAAGGCGAGTGAGGGAAAATGGTAAGGGGAATGTTTGTTGGAGGGTATGTTGCGTTGCAGGCCATTATCGGATATTTGTAAAATTGCTGCTCATGTTATCAGGTTGGAATACCCAAACGGAATATAAGGTGTCGTTCCTTCAACCTGAGGGTATCTTGATTGCAACAGTAGAGGAGCCCATGAACTGACATGTCGGAAAGGGATTGGGAAGTTAAATTAAAATGGGTGGCCATTGTGAGAATCCCCATCTTATTTCTGAATATCTGAAACGTCATTTCACTAAATCTGACTCAATCTTACAGAAGTATCACATTGCCTATCGCATCATATATTGAGCGGGACGGCTGCAGAATGAGAAAGAACTTTAATGCATCGTAATCCCTCTTTTTCCTATGGACGCTACCAGACATTATTATTTGCTAATTTAGAGTTATTTAGAGATTTAGATTTTTTTTAATTTCTGTTATCGTTAATTCAACGATAGCTTTGAAGGATACGACATAGATTCAAAGAAAAGTTCAGCAAATAAATTGGCCCTTCGGTCTGTCTAATCCTGGCAGAAACATTTAAGTTACCTCGTCCCATATTCAACACCCCGGACGATCGTCCTCCTTACCTCAGCCATGTAACTAACGAAACATCTCTTAAATGTTGACGCCCAGCACACATGCACCGCTTGTGCTATCAGCTTGTTCGACACGCTCACAATCCTCCGAGTGAAGTTTTTCCTTGCTTCCGATAAATTCTTCACCAGTAACCTTTTACCAACGACCTTCAATTGTAATGACATGCATCCTCAATTGATTAAGCCCACCAATCTACCCCACCAATACAACTCATTGTTTAGTATACCTCTACCAAATGTCTCCCTAGTCTTCTATGCACCAACGAGTGAAGTCAGAACCTATTCATGTTGGTTGTCCTTACAGCCCATCTCTTCCATTTCCAGGAAACATCCCTTGCAATTCTTGCATGTACTTTTTCAACTTATTTGCAACCTCACTGTAAGTAAGTGACCAAAACTGCACACAGTACAACCGATTAGTCTTCACAAACATCTTTAACAAATGCAACATAACATCACATCTCCTACCGTCACTATTTTGATTTTTGAATGCCAATGTGTCAATAGCTTTCTATAAGACTACCCACCCCCCAAATCTACGGAACTATCGCCCTGTATTCCCTGATCCCATTGTGCTACTGCACATCGGTCAAAATATGTAACATTCATAGCTGATATATTCACAGAATATTAGCAACATAATTTAAACAGGTTTGTTCCACAACTGTTAAACCATCTTCTGACACTACGTACGTGTTTTAAACTTCGATAATTACTAATTAAATTATCTGAATAAATTCCTGCTCATCTCCCTTCCCAATGGACGTCATGCTTCTCTACTTTTTGTCTTCTGGTCCTGGAATTTCCCGCCATCGGGAACATCCTTCCACATGCATTCGTCAAAGCCTTTCACCATTCGAAAGATTACAATGAGGTCACCACTCACTCCTTTGCTTTCCAGTGACCTGGTGTCCTCAAGCGTTCTTCACATAACAAGCCAAGCGATCCTGGAATAACTTTCGGGATACTTATTTGAACAATGTCCAGATTTAGCACATCTTTCCTAAGATAAGGGGCTCACTAGTGTAGGATAAAGACTGAACATTGCAATTTTGACATTATATTCTGGTCCTGTTGAAATTAATACTAACATCACGTTTGCCTTTCTGACCACACACGAATTGTAAATCAGCCTTCGGGAAATCCTGCACAAGCACGCCCGTCAATATGCGCCTCATTTTTAACTGTTTTTTCTCCATTTAGAAAGAAAAGTCAACCTTTTCATTTCTTCCATCAGTGTGCATGGTCATACATTTTCCAACGTTGTATTCCCAATGATACCCCATTCTCCATTCTCCATTCTCAGCCGTACTGAAGCCTCTCTACTTTCTCAAGAATCAGTTGCTGCTCTACCCGTGTTCTGATTATCTGCAAGCGTTACAACAGTGCAATTAATTCCATCATAGAATCCATTGACATAAACAGTAACAAAGAATCAATCCCATGAATGAGTTTGTCTACCCTTTCGTTGTCCTCGCTTTACACCTCTTTAGCATCTTTTTTTCAGCGGTCCGATGTCGAGCATTGGTTGGCTTATTTTAATATTTCAATTTATATTCTCAAGGACTTCTTCAGTTGACTACTGTTCGTTTTTAAAACCTGCGCAATACTCTTCCTTCCAGTATTTTGTGTTTTATTTTATGTTCTCTCATTGGCATCCTATGTTGCCTTTTTTTTTGCGCTTTGTTAGCCACAGTTATGTAATCTTTCCTTTGAAATATTCTTCCTCTTTTGGATCTATATATCCCGTGTCTTACGAATTACTTCCTGAAATTACAGACATTGCTTCTCTGCTGTCATTCCTGTAGAGTTCTTTACCGATCAATTCTGGCCAACTCCACTCTCATGACTGTTAGACCAGTGTAATGCTGATACATCTGATTTTAGCTTTAATTGCCGGGTGAATTCTATCATAGTTTAATCACTTAACCTAAATGTACTTTAATCTCTCTAAACAATTTTTAACTGTCTGAACAATTCTGGATGTTGCACAACCGTCAACCCTTGTTGGTTCAACCTCAATTTGCTCTAAAAAGTCAATTCGTATCACTCTTGAAATTCTCCCTCCTGCAATACTGCACCAACCAGATTTTCCCAATCTACCTGCAAATTGAAATCCCCTTGATCACTGTGTCAATGCCTTTCTGAAGTGCATTTCCCGTTGCGCTTCATAGTTCACAACCTTACTACTGCTTAGGTTCTGCATACAATTCCCATTAGGATCATTAGGATCATTTTACTAATTTTTACCATCTTCATTAGGTCGTATTTAATCCATAATGCTCATTGAAACCATAAATTTGTGTGTATTTGTTAAGCCTAAAATTTTATTGTCGTTCCTTTGCCGTCCCATAGAATATTTGACGAAATATAAGCTTGGTAAGAAGAAATGGAATCATGTGGGGATGTTCCTTTCAAATTTAGTTTGAATTCCCTATTAAGTTTATTAAAAACTTAACTTTCGCAGAAGGGATGACCAGATGACATGAAAAGTGCAATGCAACTCACGTGTCAGAAGTTTGGATAATTCGATTCCTACTATTTTGAAATTTGTATCTATGAGTCCCACACTTAAACGACCATTTTTTACGTGCAGATTCACCAATGATTTGCATGACTGGGGACCTTGTTGCCGGTCGTCGGGTTCATCTGACCTGCTCAGTTCATCATAGTTGCCCGTCTTTCAACCTGAATTGAAATGGGTTCCGAACCTATCCTTCCAGGGAAATATTCAGGTTTTAAAAGAAAGCGTAAACGCCACTGATGGAACTGCAAAAGTTTCCGCCACGCTTTCATTCATTCCATCCATGGTCCACGATGGTAAAATCCTGGTATGTGAAATTAACGGTGTTGGCGTTCCGTTTACTGCTCAAAAATCGCATCTCCTGGACGTTCAATGTGAGTACTTCCCCACGATTTATGCAATAAACTGTTAGTATCATTTAATCCGTTCTCTATTATAATTAAAAAAAAAGTAATCCTGTAAAACAATTGACACTTCCAGGTCTGGTCTGATACATGGGCTAAAAGGGAAATGAAAACGTAGGCTTGAGTGTTTTTATTAATATTTTGCTTGTACATATAGTGTATACAATTTCAAGTTACAGATATTTCAAATGTGACAAACATCGATGTAATATATGCGTTGTTTTGAACGTCATACGTGGACGAAGAGAGTGTGCATGGAACCGGAGGCAATAGCATTAGTGCTTAATGAGTACTTTACTTCAGTATGCACTATGCAAAAGGATCTTGGTGACTGTAGTATTGACTTGCAGCGGACTGAAATGCTTTAGCATGTAGATATTTTGGAAGACGATATGCTCGAGCTTTTGGTAAGCATCAAGTTGGATAAATCGTCGGGACCGGATAAGATGTAGACTAGGCTACTGTGGGAAGCGGGGGAGGAGATTGCTGAGCCTCTGACGATATACTTTGTAGCATCAATGAGGTCGGGAGAAGTTCTGGAAAATTGGAGGGTTGTAGATGTTTTTGCTGTCTCCTCCGGTTTCATACACCCTTTTCCACTCTCACACATGATTGGTTCTATTTTCTCATGTCTTATCCTCTTACTCTTCACGTATTTGTAGATTATATTGAGGTTTTCCTTAGTACTGTCCGCCAAGGCCTTCTCATGGGTTCTTTTCGCTCTTCTAATTTCATTCTTAAGCTTCTTGCTCGCCTTATAATCTTCTAGATCTCTATGATTGCCTCGTTTTCGGAACCATTCATAAGCTCTTCTTTTTTTCTTCACTAGATTTACAACAGCCATTTTACACCACGGTTCTTGTATCCTACCATCCTTTCCCTGTCTCATTGGAACGTATCTACGCAGAACTCCACACAAATATCCCCTGAACCTTTGCCACATTTTGTCCTTACGTTTCCCTGAGAAGGTCTGTCTCCCATTTATGCATCCAATTTCCTGAATGACAGCCTCGTATTTCCCCTTACTCTAATTAAACGTTTCCTTAACTTTTCTGTCTTTTCCCTCTCCAATGCTAGGGTAAAGGGGATAGGATTGTGATCACTATCTCCAAAATGCTCTCCCACTGAGAGACCTGACACCTGACCATATTAATTTCCCAATACCTTATCAAGTATAGCTTCCCCTATTGTAAATTGGTCTACATGTTGTGTCAAGAAACCTTCATGAACACAGCTAACAGACTACAACTCATTTAAATCCTTCACTTCAGGGAGATGCCTATCAATATTTGGGAAATTAAAATCTGCTACCACAACAACCCTGCTATGATTACTCCTTTACTGAATCTGTCTCCTTATCTATTCTTCGATGCCCCTGTTACTATTGGGTGGTCTATAAAAAAAAAAATAAATAAATAAAAAACACCCTGTGGAGTTACTAACGCCTTTCTATTTCAAACTTTCATGCACAGAGACTCCGTAGGCAACCACTCCATAATTTCCTACATCTCTGTAGCCTTGACGCTATCTCTGATCAGCAGTGCCACGCCACCACCTGTTTTGCCTTCCTCCCTGTCCTTTCTGAAAAATCTAAAGCCTGGCACTTGAAGCAGCCATTTCTGCCCCTCCGTTATCCAAGTCTCTGTAATGGCCACAACAACATAGCTGCAAGTGCTCATCCAAGCTCTAATCCCATCCGCGTTATCCATGATACTCATCGTGTTAAAGTAGACACTTCTCAAACCATCGGTGTGAGCATTTCCTTCTCTATAATCTGCCTACCCTTCCGTTCACACAGTTTCCAAGATTGCACTATTTGTGAGACAACCTCCCTTTCCACTATCACTTCAGTTCGGTTCCAACCACCGAGAAATTCTAGTTTAAACTCTCCCCAATAGCCTTTGCAAAAACTCCCGGGCAGGATATTGGTCCCCTCCAGGTTCAACTGCAACCAGTCCCTTTTGTACAGGTCTCACCTGCCCCAGAAGAGGTCACAAATGGTCCAGAAATCTGAATCCCTGTCCCCTGCTACAATCCCTTGGCCATGCATTTATCCTCCACCTCGATCTATTCCTATACTCACTGTTACGTAGTACAGTCAGTAATCTCGAGATTACAACCTTTGCTGTCCTGCTTCTCAACTTCCTTCCTAAGCCCCTGTAGTCTGTTTTCAGAATCTCCTCTCTATTCCTACCTATGTCGTTGATACCAATAGGTACCACGACCTCAGGCGGTTCTCCTGCCCACTTCAAGATATCGTGGACGCGATCAGAAGCATCCCAGGCCCTAGCACCGGGGAGGCAAACTACTATCCACGTTTCTTTCCTGTGTCCACAGAATCGCCTGTCCGACCCCCTAACCATAGAGTCTGCTGTCACTGCTCTCATCCTCTTCCTTTCCCTATCCTTCCGAGCCAAAGGTCCAGACTCTGCCAGAGGCGCGACTATTGTTGCTTCCCACAGAACGACCGTCTCCCCCACTGTACTCAATCAGGATTAAATATTGTTAAGGGGGCAGCCACTGTGGGATTCTTTACTATCCGTTTCTTCGACTTCTCTCTGCTGACTGATACCCACTTATCTGTCTCCCTAAACCCGGAGTGACTACCTTCATATAACTCTTCTCTATCATCTCCTCACTCTCCCTGACCACGCCAAAGTCATCGATCTGCAACTCCAGTTCCCTAATGCGGTCCCTGAGGAGCTGCAGCTCGACGCATGTGGTGCAGATGTGGCCGCCCGGGAGGCTGTGAATCTTAAGGACTTCGCGCATCTGACACCGAGCACAGAAAACCGGCCTCACACACATACACTCTATTTCTATTCTCAGCAGATAACCTACCTCGCCTAGACCCTTTATCGCCAAAGTCACATTGAGCCAAAGCCCTCGTACTCTATCCCCCACTACTCCATCGCCCGCTCTGTAAAGTTGTCTTCTTTTTAAACTCTCCCCGCTGTTCTCACTGACCGACCTCCACGCGCTTGCGCAGACATGCCCTGTTCAAATCACTGAAGAAATAATGATGCTGGATGTGGTGCATTTGGAACTCAGAAGGTTTTGTTCAATGACCCTATGATAGTACTACTACTACTACTACGTCGACTCAGGCCTAGAGGGCCGGCGTCGGGCACGATGACGGACTCCCCACTTCTCCCTCGCCCTCTTCAGTGTATTCAGCTCATCTACATTAGCCGCGCCGCTTTCTTTAAGGATCGTGTTGACCATAGTCTTGGGAGGGTGCCCAGGGTTCATCCTCCCGTTCTTGGGCTCCCATATGATGACTAGGCTTGCAAGTTGCTCGGAGTGGCATAAAATCGTCTCGATTTTAGTGGTGAGCATCGGTTGTCATGGTCTGGATCGGGGTCCCTTTAAATTTACCTTGTTTCTGTTACGATTCGGACCGTTGATTCCCTGTTTTCCCGTGTCCCTCGACTTTGGTGATTAGAGGCAATTAACGCTCGGCAGTCTCCGGCTTTCAGCCGTTCGGCGCGGGAGCGTCTGCAAAGTCATCCAAGGTACGGTGTGCCGATGTCATCTGGCCGGAGCAAGCCTAGTCTCTGCCGAGGCGAATGACGGTAATTCACCTCTCCTCACCGCAGCAACCCTGTCCAGTTACCTCGCCACAGCTAGCCTGCAAAGTTTCCTCACCGAGGTGGGTCCGCCAGTTAACCCGCCGGAGGGAATCAAGAACCGCTCTCTACTGTTCCCGGGCCGAGTCGAGATTTCTCCACTACCCGGAGACTCCAAGTCAAGTCCTGGCTCCCGCGGCATTCTAGCACCAAGTCAGCTCCTGGTCCTGGCGGCATTCTAGCACCAAGTCAACTCCTGGTCCTGGCGGCATTCTAGCACCAAGTCAGCTCCTGGCCCTGGCGGCATTCTAGCATCAAGTCAGCTCCTGGTCCTGGCGGCATTCTAGCACCAAGTCAACTCCTGGTCCTGGCGGCATTCTAGCACCAAGTCAGCTCCTGGCCCTGGCGGCATTCTAGCATCAAGTCAGCTCCTGGTCCTGGCGGCATTCTAGCACCAAGTCAACTCCTGTCCCTGGCGACATTCTAGCACCAAGTCAACCCCTGGCCCTGGCGGCATTCTAGCACCAAGTCAACTCCTGTCCCTGGCGGCATTCTAGCACCAAGTCAAGTCCTGCCCTGGCGGAATTCTAGCACCAAGTCAAGTCCTGCCCTGGCGGAATTCTAGCACCAAGTCAAGTCCAGGACCTGGCGTCCTTGCAGTTTTAAGTCAAATCCTGGCCCTGGCGGTCGGTTATTCATGCCTTACCCCCTTGTCTGAATCCCTTCTCTGCCCCTCTCGCCTCTAGCCCTCGCCTGCGGCCCCCGCCTGCACTTTGGTCTAGTTCCATCGCCGGAGCTAGATAGGTAGTGCCTGGTGTTCATTCGTGTCTTGTCTTGTGCTCGCCTCCGTGGGATAAGTCAGGCCGTCTTGCCGTTGCCCCGCGGGGGGTCATGTTCTGTCTTGTCTTGTCCTCGCCTCCGTGGGGTAAGTCAGGCCGTCTTGCCGTTGCCCCGCGGAGGGTCATGAGTCCCGGCACTATGTCCTGTACCCAAGGAGGGGTCCCGACTCTGTTTTGTGTATGTGTCCATGGTTCCATGTACCTGCTCTCCTGAGACCGAGGCTCTGTTTTCCATGTTTCTCCTCTCCCTAGCCCATGTCATGTCCATACCTGGTTCTGGGGTTCGAGCCCGAGGCAAGACCCAGGTACTGGGTCCTTGCCGAATCTCGGGCTCGGAGTTCATACCCTAGCCTCATCATGTCTCATCTAGTTCTGGGAGCCGATTCCGAGTCCTAGCCCAGACCCTTGTTCCCAGCCTTGTCGTAGTCCTCAGTCCTTGTCCAGTTCGCTACTTCTGCTCCTGATTTCGAACAATAAATTAAATTTAATTAACCTCACAAGATGTGTCTTGCATTTGGGTCCACCCTTGCTCCCTATGCCCCCACCATTGTGACATCGGGAGGTTGTTTTAGAGCTCGACGTTCGTCATGTGCTGTTGCCAACTCACGTCAAGAGCCATCCGGAACATTCGTGTATAGCAAACATCTAGAGACTTCCGCATCGTCTTGCTGAGTGTCCACGTCTCGCATCCGTACGTGAGAATCCTCTCTATGACTGCTGTGAAAATCCTATTTTTTAAGCCCTCTGGTCAGGTTGGACTTTCAGATTTCCTTCATGTCCTTCATATCCCTCCACGCCAACGCCTTCCGTATCTTTATGTCCTTCTGCAAACTCATCATTCTTAACCTGAGGTACTCGTAGTCAAAGGGTTTCTGAATGGTATCATTCTTTTCGATCTTTAGAGTATCTTCATCGCAGATAAACGCCACATACTCTGTATTTTTAGCGTTTAGGTGAAGTCCAACATTATTGCATTCAAAATCCTCTTTTGTCAGTAGCTGCTGTGCTTCCTCCATCTGGTCAGAGAGCAGGACTATGTGATCTGCAAAATCGACATCTGTGAGCGGAACTGATCTGATCCTTTTGGTTCACCCTGGTTTTATGTTAAAACCGAGCTTGGCACGATCTTTGATAACTTAACGCAGAGCGTAATTAAGAACGATTATAAAGATGTAGGGTGCCAGAGAGTCTACTTGCAGCACACCAGCGAGGAGCTGAAACACTGCTGGTTCTCCGTCTGGTGATACCACTTTCGCCATGTTTTGGTATAGCTGGACTCTAATGCTCTCAGTAGATGGTCTGGCATGCCGTAAGCTTTCAGGATCCTCAGCATTTTAGCTCGGTGAATGGAGTCAAAAGCCTTGCGAAAATCGATGTAATAAGCACGGCTGGTAGGTTGTTGTTCTTGACTTCCTCGATGATGCTACGGAGAGCAATTATTTGCATTACTGGTGTGCGCTTCTGCCAAAAACCATTCTGATTGAATCTTAGCTTTGGGTCAATGGCGGTGCCAATCCTGTTCAAGATCATCCGACTGTACAATTTTGCTAAAATGCAGGTCAAGCTGATTCCGCGGTAGTTATCTGTGTTTGTCAGGGATCCAGACTTGCGGACTGGGATAATGTTTGAGACTGACCACTGTTCTGGTTTATCGCCTTTCATCAATGCCGGATTACATATGTCCAGTAAGGTGTTGTCCAGATCGCAGTTATGCAGGACATGGTATGGTATCCCATCTGGTCCAGCGCTCCTGCCCTGTTTGAGTGCACATTTGGCCTTCTTCAGTTCCTGAATGGTGAATGAGCCGTCATCGATGTCGACTTGCTTTAGTATCGTTGGTAGGTACTATTCTACTTCCGTGATCGTAAGAGGGCTTCCCCGCAGGTTCTTAAAGTGGATAAACCATGTGAGGACACCGTCCTCTGCTGTTTTACCACTTACTTGACCTGATGGGAACTTCCTCCGTCTACTGATCTCATTCTAGGCCCATGCTTCTCCAGGCCGGATGCCTTCATTAGCAGCTTCTATCTCTCTAATCCTCACAGCAAATTCCTCTTCCTTCAGTCGGTCGTAGGTGGCAAAGAGATTCTTCGTTGCTGTCTTGAACTTGTCTCTTAGCTCTTCTGCTTCGCTCCTTCTTAGTTCGGCATGACAAGCATTGGCCACACTTCTTGCTGCGCCGACGTCAGGGTGTTTCGAGATCCGACTCTTCTTGATCCGGTTCACAGTAGGCAGACTCTTTGTTGCATCTGTGTGTGCATCTATGAGCCGTTGATAGCGATCGGTGGCAGCATCTTCCTCGCCCCTTTCCAGTGGGCCGACGCGATTTCTCACCTCCAATGTGTACTGGGCTTGAAGATAAGGATGTGAGGAGAATGCCTTCCAGTCTATCTTCTGCTTTCGACTTGTGGCTTTAGGTTGCCACAGGCTCATTCTCACTTGCATTGACACTACTCTGTGGTTAGAACCGACCGAGTTGAAGGTACTGTAGGCTTCTGTGTTGATCACACAATTACGCCATTTTGTTCTTACAAGGATGTAGTCGAGCTGTTTCCTTTTGATGGAGACTCTGTTTTCATATGTCCACAATTTACCAGCTCGCTTCTTGAATTGTGTGTTGGCGGCAATGGGACTGTGTTACTGGATAAAATCAACTAGATATTGTCTATTTCTGTTGGTAACGTGTTGGTATGAGTATGGAAAATCGTCCAGTCGGACGTGGGCATTAACATCGCCGAGTACAGCCAGGGAGTTATGATAGCGTCATATTGAAATCAGTATTGTATGTGGTCTATTAACATTTACAGCGTCGGTTATTGGAGGATTAATTTTGTTTATAAAAGATATTGGACGGGCTCTTTCGATCAATGAAACCCGCTCGCTCTTTCATCACAGCTGATTTAGTTTTCCACTTTTTAACGTCAGACATCTGCCAGCATCCCCCAACCCTTCATGTCCTGACCAAACAACTATCTATCAACCTCTGCCCTATTTTTTTTTTAAATGGTCTCCACAGATTCACATCGATCTGGCTGAATACAATTCTCCTCATCTCCGTTCTCAATGCACGTCATGCTCCTTTAGTTTTTTCTCTCCTCGTCCTACACTCTCCCGCCATCGGAAACATCCTTCCGCATGCACTTGTCAAAGCCTTTCACCATTCGAAAGATTACAATGAGGTTACCATTCAATCCTTTGCTTCCCAGTGACCCGGTGTCCTCAAGCGCTCTTCACATAACCAGCCAAGCAATCCTGGAAATATTTTCGGGAAACTCCTTTGAATAATGTACAGTTTCAGCACATCTTTCCTAAGATAAGGGGTTCACTCGTGTTCGATAAAGACTGAACATTACAATCTTGACATCATATTCTAGTCCTCTTGAAATTAATACTATCACCATATTTGCCTTCTTCACCACACACGACTTGTAAAGCAACCTTCGGGAAATCCTGCACGCCCGTCAATTTGCGCCTCATTATTTTTGTGTTATTCGTCATTTAGAAAGAAAAGTCACCCTTTTAATTTCGTCCATCAGTGTGCATGGTCATACATTTTCTAACATTGTATTCGCAATACCACTCCATTCTCCATTCTCAGCCTTACTGTAGCCTTTCTACTTTTTCAAAAAAATCATCTGCTGCTCTATTCGTGTTCTGATTATCTGCAAGCGTTACAGCAGTGCAAATAATTCCATCATCCAATTCATTGGCATATAACGTAACAACGAATTAGTCCCAAGAATAATTTTGTCTACTCTTTCGTTGTCCCCAGTTTACACCTCTTTAGCATCCTTTTTCAACCATCCGATGTCGAACATTGTTTGGCTTGTTTTCGTATTTCAATTTATATTCTCAACGGCTTCTTCAGTGACTTCTGTTCGTTTTTAAAACCTGCGCAATACTCTAACTTCTAACTTTTTGTTTTATTTTATGTTCTCTCTTTGGCTTCCTATGATTCTTTTATTCTTCTCTTGTTAGCCACGTTAATGTGATCTTTCCTTTGAAATATTCTTCCTCTTTTGTATGTATATATCCCGTGTCTTACGAATTACTTTCTGAAATTACAGTCATTGATTCTCTGCTCTCATTCCTGTAGTATTCTTTACCGATCAATTCTGGCCAACCCCTCTCCCATGACTGTAACTCCAGTGTAATACTGATATATCTGACTTTAGCTACAATTGTCAGATTAATTCTCTTATAGTTTGATCTCTTAAACGAAATGTACTTTAAGCTCTCTAAACATTTTTTAACTGTCTAAACAATTCTGGATGTTGCACAACCGCCAACCCTCGTTGGCCAAACCTCGAAATGCTTTAAAAAGTCATTTCGTAGCACTCTTGAAACTCCCCGTCCTGCAATACTGCACCAGCCTGATTTTCCCAATCTACCTGCAAATTGAAATCCCCTTGATCACTGTGCCAATGCCTTTCTGAACTGTGTTTCCCGTTGCGCTTCATAATACAGAACCTCACTACTGTTTAGGTTCTGTATATAACTCCCATTGGGAACACTTTGCCTCTGCGTTTCTCCAGCTCTAACCACAATCATATTGCACCTTCCAATCTTTTGTTTCCTATTTCTTTTATTTTCCATCAACAGAGCAACGCTGACAACCCCCGCCCCCACCCCCGCCTTCGTCGCTGTTCTAATAATTCTATGTGTGTCCCTGTGCATGGAAGTCCCAGCTTCAATCTTCTTTTTGTCAATGATTCTGTGGTCCCTACAAAATCGTATTTCTTATTTTGCAAATTTGTGGCAAGTTCATCTACTTTAGTCCGTATACTGCACGCTTTAAAATATATAAAAAAAACCTTCAGTTAATATTCATCCTTCTCGATTTCGTCCGCCTTCTACGTTTCAACTCATCCAGTTGACTGCAGTTTTGCGATACGAGCAGACTCTCCTCACTAGACTTTGCCTCTATCAACCAGCTACCGCATATTTAGGACTATTATCTACTTTTCCTCTATACTTTTTGCTTTGAAATATATGCATGTCAGGGAAATTATCGCAGCATGCTCAACCTTTCACTTATACCTTTGTCTGTGATCTTACTAATATCTACTTCCACAAGGTCTCTCTTAACTGCCGTGGAACTCTAATTTGAACCACACAGCACAGTATTAAGAAACCTTCCCACTAGGATATTATTCCGCCTCTAATTCAGAAGTAAACCGTCCCTTCTGTTTTCGTTCTATCGTCCCTGGAGGACCAATGATTCAAAACCCCTATGCCGCCCTCCTACAACAACTCCTTAACCATTTATTAAACTGTATGATGCTCCTACCGTTGATCTCACTAGCGCGTGGCACTTATAGCTAACATCACAATCCCGGATGTCCTGCCGTTTAACTTGCCGCCTAGCTCTCCGAACTCCCTTAGCATAACCCCATCAGTGTTCCTAGCCATGTCATTAGTACCTGCATGGACCACGACGTCTGGATAGTCACCCTCCCATTTAAGAATGCTAGGTACTCGATCGGAGGTATTCTGAACTCTGGCACCGGGGAGGCAACATATCATCTTTGAATTTCGTTCTCAGCCACCGAACCACTGCCCGTTCTATAACTAAAATTCCCTTGTCACCACAGCGTGCTTCTTCAGCACCGTTCCCTTCTGAGTCATACAGGCATACTTAGTGCTGCATTCACGACTACTCTGTATTTCCTCTATACGACATGTCCCAGACATTATGAGAAGTGGTATAGCCGTTGTCGAGGGGAATGGCCACACGGATCCTTAATAGCTTTATTCGTCCTAGCTATCACAAATATTACAGTGCCCAGCACTTCTGCCTACATATCTCCCTAAATTTCTTATCTATCACCGTTCATCCTCCCAGTTGGTTCTGAGTTCACGCAGTTCCAGCTATAATTCCTTAACGTTGATTGTTAGAGCTGCAGCTGGATGCAATTTTTGTAGTTGTCGCGTCAAAGACACTCGATGTCTCCCTGCCTTCCTACATCCCGGAAGAGGAGCATTCCACCATACAACCTGATACCTCTGCTGCCATTTCTGAGCAGATATAAACAAAGGTAGGAAGAAGTGTCTTAACTTTAACTGTGAACTTTCCTATTTTTTGTTTACTTTTTCTGACTGAAGTCTGTCGTTTCTGAAGCCTTCAGAAATCTGGATCCTTAACATTACCACTCTGATCAATACGTCGACTCAGACTACAGCCGCTGCCCTTGTCCCCGACTTCCATTAATTTGCTCTTACTAATCAGTTACAAACGCCGAGTGATCGCGGGTCAAACGATTTTAAATCACTATCGTGGCCTGTTGCTGTCCTTTGTACTCGGGAAGTGGACACGATTGTAGTTCGTTCCTCAAAACTGCCGATTCCCGAATTGGCTGCAGGTCAAAACTCTTTCTCAGACCGAAATACGGCAACCAGGCATGTTCTGCTGGGGACCAGAATCCTGTCTGAATTGCATAAATTAATATATAGAAGGGTGTTTCATATGTTTGCAGGTGATATGAAGGGATGGTGTTATGGATAGTGTTTCATCGAGACAAAGCCAGGTTTAAGACCTGGCCTGAGAGATGGAAAGAAAAATGTATAAATGAACATTGAAGTATACTGTAAAGTATAGATGCTCAGCCCATGATGCTATTCCAAACCTTTACATACTTAAGTGCAATTTAAACCTAACATCCTACAGAGCATTTCATTGTTCTAATCAATACGCTCATCTCTGATGGCGTCCCCATAGTTTCCTCCATTCACCTTAAAATCATATCCTTTAGCATCGCTTACTTCTGACCTCCGAAAATGAATCTGGCTAAGCACTGTATTACCTTGCACCTCTGTCAAGTCACCCCACTGCTTCTTTCGCAGCAAAGCGGAAAGCCCTGGCAACTCCATATGGTAAGCTCTCAAATCTACAAAGTATCCATGTATATCTACCCATTCTATAAATATCCTTCTTATAACGATGCAACCAGATCTGAACATGATAATCCAAGCGTGGAGTAACTAGATTTTTATAGAGTTGCAATATTATCTTGTAGCTCTAACTTAATCGCCCCACTACTGAAGGTCAGCCCTTCATGATTCTTCTTAACAACCTTAACAAGCTGTGTAACAATTGTGAGCGATCTTCGTGGACGCCAAACTCACTCTCTTCCTCACTGTGCTAAAAATCGTACCAACAGCACTGTAGTCTGCCTTAACCCTTGACCTACAAAAGTGAATTGCAATCCTGTCCGGAACTGACCCCATCTGGTGCATGTCTTCGCAGCTCTGCATTCATTCAATATCCCGTTGTAACCTATAACAACTTTCCACAGTCTCTACAACAACAGTATTATTTCAGTAAAACCTGTAAACCAAGTATAACTGCATGGATACCACCTCCACTAATCTCTCTGTATCAATTTGTTTTGTCACTTCTTCAAATCATTGAGTGTATCGCGCAAGGCAGGATCTGCCTTACAAAGTCATATTTACTCGTCTTAATTAATATACACTTCTCCACTAGTTCGTATATCGTATCTCTAAACATTCTCTGCAATAGTCTATCCATTATTGTTGGAAGACTCACTGGAATATAATATCAAGGGTTAATTCTAGTACACCTTCTGAATGAATGAATAATATTTGCCATATCCCGCTCTGCTGCTGGTAAATCTGTGGCAGAAAAAAAAAGAATGTAATTATCATTGCCACATATGCAAAAACATCAGACCAACTTTTGCAATGTTCTTTTTTTTTGTCAGACATTCCAACGCATCATTTTTGTTAATACCGGTTGTTTCCAGTATATTAGCAGGTTTTCCACCAACCTGATATTCTTCAAATATCCTATAATAATGAAAACTGAAGTAATGTATGCATTAAAGACGTCCACTGCTTCTTCGCACCCCAGGGACATTTTTTTTTTCACTCTCCCTCATTGGTCTTACACCTAATCTGTTCACCAGCCTACTCTTAACATACACGAAAAACACCTCGTGATTTTCCTTAATCTCTTGGACAAGGACTTTCATGCTCTTTTCCTGCTTCCTTATCCATTCTTTCTTTCCTTTCTCGCTAACGAGTGAATCTCATGAGCTGCGTCTGATTATTTCTTGCGAAATATTACGTTTGCAGAGGGAGTTAGATATGGCCCTTGTGGCTACGGGGATCAGAGGGGTATGGAGGGAAGGCTGGGGCGGGGTTCTGAGTTGGATGATCAGCCATGATCATAATAAATGGCGGTGCAGGCTCGAAGGGCCGAATGGCCTACTCCTGCACCTATTTTCTATGTTTCTATGTTTCTATGAAATTTGTGATCTTCTCCCCTTCCAAAGATTGAATTTTAAGATCGTGTTAATGGTGGTATTAAGGAAAAGGGAGATCTAGAAGTCCAAGTGCAGATACTGTGTCTCTCAAATTTTCTGTGTAAGTTGATAGTGTGTCATAAAGGAATATGGCGTGATAATCTTCATTAGTCGGAGGATTGACATGAAGACCTGTGAGTTATAATGCAGCTTTATAATGCAGTTCAGGTTACTGCATCATAAAAAAAAAACAATGTGGAAAAAAATATAGAAGGTGTACGAGATGAGAGAACACAATGTATGTACAAAAGCTTCATGAGATACTACTTTTCTCGCTGGAGGAGAATGAGAGAGTACTTGTAGAGTACTGTGAAATGATAAGAGGTTCAGCCCTACTGAGCAGCCTGCGCCTTCAATTTCCATGACAGAAATCACTTATAAAAGATTACATCCTTTTAAGATGAATGAAGGAAAGCTTAAGGGAGAGGTATGTTTATGTTTTTGTACTTACAGAGAGGATCACTCTGCCCTCTCCATTAAAGACGCATTCATAATACTTAAAAGACACTTAGGCAGGCACATAGATGAAGGAAAAATTAGGGTTATGGGCAATCTAGACGGAAATGTTTAGAAATGTACAACAGTGCTTTTGTATGGTTCAAATACATAACGTGGACAGAAGCTCTCGTACCGTGCACTTCTATGTCCCATGTTCTAATAAGTTGCCATTAATATGTCATAAGTGTGAAATGAATGTCTATTGACCACTGGTCAATGCTTTTCATACCGGTGATCGAGGGTTTCAGCAAGACGCTCCCAGAAGGAAGTGGTAGAAGCGTGTACAATTGCAGTGCTTAGAAGTTAATTGGCTGTTTCCTGGATAGATTGCTCTAGGCTAAATGCGGTTTCAGGTAGACATCATGTTCAGCATGAACTAGTACGAGCGAGTGGCCCGAGTCTGGGTTGGGTAGCTTCATGATTTTATAGCTGTAAAATAAATATGAATCTTCTATTCTCTCGATCATTTACAAAAAGCAGTGCTGTGTGTTTCAAAGGCATCATCACCGAATCGTTTGCGGCAGAAATTAGATGCAAGGTTCTTGTCTCTTTGGAAATGATAAAACCTTGTCATTGTCGTCCGCATCCTTGGATTCATTCTGAATAATTTCAGTTGCATGCCCGCTTTTCTAGCTATCAGCCTTTCTCCACATTATCAGTATAAAGTTTTTTTTTTAGTGTTTCAGTCTCTGGACATCCACCATAATCGGCTTGGAGAACTCCAAAAGCACCATAGTAATACAGAGAACTGCTGGCCATGAGCATTGCAATAGATTTTGGCCGTTCGCTTATGAGATGAAGACGAATCCCATGGGTGCACCTGCCCTCCACCTTGTTCATCCCGATGAGGATGATATACGGTCTAATTTAATCAGAGCTCCAGAAATGACAATCCTTGGGATATGGGTGCTTTGTGTTTCAGCATTTTTTCTTTCACTTTGGAAGTATGGCACCTGTCGTTTTGTTTTTTTTTTTTTCTTCACTGTCATCTGAATTGCAGTACTGTATCCAGCTGGGTTCAAGCAGAACACAAGAAATTCAAACCGAGATCACAGCAAATTGTGATTGTACCCAGGTTCAAGGTTCCACCTGATGAAACACTTATGGAAAAAAAAATCTTTCTTTCAATCTCAATTATAACAAGTAGATAGCTATGGGTTCAAGAAATCCTGCCCACCATTCTGAGCATTACCCTGTCGTTAGCTTTCCTATAGAGTATATTTAATAGGTAATGTTGTGTAGGTCAATGTCATTACCCACTTCAGAAGCAAATGCAGTGCTCCTATGATAATACTGCAGCTTGTACCTCGGTTTATAACTCACGGTAAATTGCTTCTGGTTGGGTGAGTAAGTGGTACAACCTGGGAGAAGATATTGAGAATGTAAGAGACAAAAAAAAGCAATTGATTTTTTTTTATTTTTCTATGATTTTGGACGAATGGAAATAATTAGCTGAGCCCTATCGCAGTTTCTTGTGTGGCTGGAAATAATGCATTGGGAACAAGTGAATAGGCCTAATAATTCTAGTATTTCATTAAATGCGTAGCGTCAATCATCTGTACAAGTGATTTCACTTTTTAGATCAACCCGTGATTTTGTCTGGCCCGAACTGCACGAGATTTGAGAACTGGATTAACTGTATCTGCAGGGTGAAAGCGAAGTCCACAGCAACCATCATCTGGAGAGTCAATGGGTACGGAAACTATTTCCATGTCACCAACCGCACATTTGAGAATTTTGTCGTGCAGAGCTCCCTGAGACTGAGTCAGCAGAGTGGTGCTAGACAACTCATATCCTGCATCGCTGTAAACGTGCATGGTACCAGTAATGGAACATTCCACCTCGAAACACTAGGTACGGAATGTTGTGTAACTATTGTCCAACACAGGTTGATGTGGAATCTCCAGAGAGAGTGCAGAGGAAATTTGCAAGGATGTTGTCAAGATTGGGGAGAATGCCTTACGAAAATAGGTTGAGTAAACTGGGCCTTTTCTCCTTGGAGTGTCGTAGGATGTGAGGTGACCTGGTAGAGGTGTATAAGATGATGGGAGCGATTGATCATGAGGATAGATAGAGTCTTCTTCTCAGGGATGCAATGGCTAACACTGGAGTGCACAGCTTTAGGTAGGTACACAGGATATATTAGAGGTACTTCTTTACGCAGGAAGTGGTGAGTGCTTGGAATTGTCCGCCGGCAATGGTGGCGAAGGCAGATACGATAGGGTTATTTAATAGACTCCTAGATAAGTACATGGACCTTAGAAAAATAGAGTGCTAAGGGTACCCCTAGGTGATTTCTAAAATAGATGCATGTTCGGTACAGCACTGTGGGCCGAAGTCTCTCTCTCTCTCTCTCTCTATGTTTTTATACATGAAATACCCTGATTCTCTTGGCTGCATAATTCTAGAGAATACAACAACCGGCCCCGCCAAACTCGTGAGATTGAGGCGCCCTCGATCCCACCGAAAACCCCGGTTTGTGTGGATGCTGTTTAGTTTGCTACCCTGTTTTATATTAATGCCACGAAATAATAGACACTACACTGCATACGATTAAATGAATTTTGTTTACACATATTAACAAAACGGTTAGTAAAGAATAACACAAATAAGCAAAGGGCCAATTCTAATTAAACCGGCAAATGTGCTCAAATTGGAGCTCATTTCGGACTTATCTGTCACTCAAGCGCTGGGCCCTTGGTTAACGAGAAAGGACCCACCACCTTTCCAAAATCGCTGGCAATACATCTCGGACTAACGGGTTCTCCACCGGATTGCATGTTGCAACCAGTTCTCCCCAGTGTCTCGAAGACAAGCTCTAAGCCTATCTTTACTGATCTTCAGCAGAGAAACCTCCCATTAATCAGACCATCTTAATTGGATGGCACACATTTCTCCTCTCTCTCATCTTCAAAAGTAACCCAAACAAGCATGACGAATGACGACGGAGCAAACTGCGCTTGTGGAACTGCGAAAAACAAATTTCCAATTGGTCATTCGTAAATATTGTTCCCTATTAGATATATATATATACATAAATATATATACACACACACACACACACTCACACACATACATATACATTGTTACATGCCCAAGGACAGTGGTCCCCAACCTTTTTTCGCACTGCCGACCGGTTTCATATTGACAATGTTGACAATGTTCTTGCGGACCTACCGACCGGCGGGGGGAGGGGGTTGTGGGTGAGGGGTAGGGTTGCCAACCTGACCAGAGTAGCAGTCAAAACGTTGTGTTTACCCCGTGGAAGACTACAATAACCATGAAGCCTTGCGCGGGCACCAGTGTGCAAGTGCCGATTTTTTTCTGTTTTTTGTTTTTGGCAATTCTGTTCGGTGGGTGGGGAGGGGGTGTTAATTACGACCGCAATATAGGTGACAAGTGGCTAATACACTCAATTTCGTTTCTCAAAGGGATTATCTAACGAATTTAATATTAAACACACAGCGCATTTTTTTATCTCGCATGAATATAACGATGTCAATTATCAGGAGAGGACAGGAGAGTTTGAAGTAAGTGTTCAACGAACCCCAGTAGAAGTGGTAGAGGCAGGTTCGATATTATCATTTAATGAAAAAAATTGGATAGGTATATGGACAGGAAAGGAATAGAGGGTTATGGGCTGAGTGCCGGTTGGTGGGACTAGGTGAGAGTAGCATTAGGCACGGAGTAGAAGGGCCGAGATCGCCTGTTTCCGTGCTGTTATGGTTATACGGTTATATAAGTCAATAGCATCATAACATTTTAAGTAACGTTTGGATATTAAACACACAGCACATATTTTCCCCGTATGAACATATAAGATCATTGCAACACACCAATATCGTTGAATCAGTGGAAGCCCCGGGATTGTTTCCCTGCTACAAGACGCTCCTATCGAGGGTTGATGGGAGACAGCATTACTCGAAGGGTGTTCCTTATGTCCAGTCTATTCTGCAGTTAAATTTTCGTTGCATTCATTGCAGGGATATGTTGGAAATGGAAGCAGCGAATAAGGATAGTCAGCCTTGACTTTGATCCGGAATGCCGGCCGAGATGTTATGTCAAACGTACTTTTTAGCCCGCCGTCATTTGCAAGCTCAAGGAGTTCATCTCTTTCCCCCGCTGACATGGATGACACGCAGATCATGACCTCGCGTGTGTTCAAGCTCAACAGTGGCCGTGACAGGGAAAGAGGGAAGGTTAGCTGACTCCTATTGCCAAATCATATCGTTTCCTCGCGGCCTGGTAGCACACGCTTTGCGGTCCGGTACCGGTCCGCGGCCCTGTGGTTGGGGACCAATGCTCAAGGAGATATGTTGTTTTGTGAAAACGCTGTAATTGTCTTTTGGAGGTCACCTGATGTGATTTTCCGCCGATGTGAGGTCACGTAATGACACGTACCCTGTTGACTATATAAGGGTCGACTCAGCTGACGCAGTGGGTTTTTGAGTTTATAGACTTCCAGGTAGAACGTGCTTTTTATACGTTTCTGTTGTGTTTGTTTTTGTGACGCAGTTTCATTTTTAAAACGGTTGTACTTTCTGTTGAAAGATTCCATATTACTTGGACTGGGAATTTGTGGCTGGAAGTGCCAATTTACTCAATTCCGACAGTTTTGAAGGGAGACGAAGAATTCATCGAAGTGAAGGGTCGAGAGAAGTCGGCATAGTTTGGCAGTTTAATAAAGGATCGACCTTATTGAGTCTTCGTTGAAGAGAACCTGCATTGAGATAACTCTTGCAATAGCGCAATGAGTTCATGCACAAAGGCTCTCTCTCTATAACAGGAATTTAAGGTCAGTTGAATTAAACTGTGGACAGATCCGGCAGTAAAGGTGCGTCGGTGAAGAAATCCTTCTCCAGAGAAGTCTGTCCCAATTGAATGTGTAAAACTGTTGGACTTTCGAAGTTATCGCTTTAAAAACTATATCTGACTGTATCGCTTTAAGAACTGTTTCCGCATTTAACGTTTTAAGAACCAGAGCCGAGTGGAGTTGATGAAAGGCTGCGTATCTGTTTAATCCCTGGTTAAAGTTTTCCCTTTGTTGTTGTTCTTTTTTTTTTCTCTTATGGTTTATATGTGTTTAATAAATGTTTGGTTGTTTTCATAAAACCTGTCTCGATTAATATTCATAGTTGCCGGTCACGTAACAATATACATATACACACACACACATATGTATATGTATAAAGAAACAAATTTTCAGGCCTATATATATATATATACGCCCGAAAATTAGTCTCTTTATCCCTTTTCTTAGCTGTCGCCTGACATTCTGAGGTTCTCTTGCATGATGTGCCACCGTAGCTTTGGACTGTGCAATGCTATTGAAACAAAAATGATTGTTATTATATCTAGTTTCAGGATCTTTGCGGAGGGACGTTGCCATTGCAACAGGAACAGCCACACTGATTACCATCGTGATCCTAACGTTTGTGCTTGCCTACCGGTACGTAGTTTACCGTAATAAATACATGACCAAAAAGAACTGAAAATAACAAAGATTTTTTTTTTATAAAAAAGCAAAATTTAAAAAAAAAACAGTTTTCCCAAAAATTGAAAACCGATAGGTCCTCTGCAGAATTACGCAGGTGATGCTTTCATAGTGACATCGCTCTGTGGATGACTGATAAATGTTTGCGGACGTGCTGACAAAGTAACTGTCCAGTATGATAGATCAAAAGCTGGGAATCTTACATCCATGATCATTCCAACAGGCAGAAGAGAACTAAAATATTCACTGTTTTCAAGATCTGCACAGAGATCCTGCTTTGATATTCAAAAGAAAAAAAAAAACTTGAGTAATGATAACATCACATTGGAGCCAACATCCTTCACGGAAATATAATGAGCTTATGAAATCCCACTGTAGCGTCACGGTATTATACATACATATATGTAACTTATTTCTCAGCTTCTCAGCTCATGCTGTTAGAAGCTGAGGTATGGGCTTGGGCAAGCACATTCTATTCTCATTTGCTGTAATTCCAGATCGGTAGGAATATGATTTCTAGGACTTTCGTTTAAAACGGTATCAGACCTACTTTGATAGAAAGGTATTGTTTCTTTTATTTTCAAAGCAAGATTTTGATGAAATTTTTTCACCACTTGATGTGCCTGAGGAAGTAATCAGATTATTAAACTGCTGTAGGATTCCGTAATCTGTTGGATTGTGATTTATCGTCTTGAATTTTTTGTTATTTGTTATGTAGTTTGATATCTTGTTTTTGTGTAAACACCTGGTGCTGTATTGCCACAATCATCCTTCTGTCTCTAGGAAGAGGTTTCAAACCAGAACTAGGTTTCTGATGTTTTCTTTGTCCACTCTGCTCAGATCGTGGGGATTTCTCCCATGGGTAAACATGGCCACCGTTTTGTTCCATATTGACAATTTCTTCATTGTCAGGGGTTGTACTTTCCTTTAATTTCAGCGTTGTGTAATTGTAATCAGAATTTCATCTGATCGCATGAAGAGATTAATTTGTTTTTTGTTAATGAAATGTCATTATTTATTAGAAAGATGAGAAATACTTCCCGTTTTGACGCCCATGCGGACGATCCTTCAGTGAGTTCCTATTCTCTGTATAACACTGGTCTGAGTGAGAATTCGGAAGCCTTCTGAATATGATGGAGAGCCTTACGTTTTGTTTCACTTAGCATGAGGCATTTTAAATTCCAAAATTAATGCTCAGTAGATCCCATTTATAATCAATTGTCAACATTTATAAAGACTTGTTCCGTCACACTAACCCGTTAAATCAACATCCTGGTGCGAGCATCTATCAGTTAATGTAGTCAAAGTGTGTCTTCCAGTGAAACACGGGCAGTTAGAATGCCCTCCATTGTACATATGAAGACATTTGAGAGGCGGTTCAATGACATACGAAATTTCCTCAGACTCCTCATTAAATATTTTCTCTGTGCTGTCCTCGTAATTCATTAAAATATCCATCCCTGGATAGTTCCTCAGATATGTTAGCACCAAGATAAATGATTCACTATTAGAATCTGATCTGTTTGATTTCTTCAATTATGTCTCGGGTGCTATGACAGCTGTGGCAAGTCAGACACCTCCACCGTAAAAAAAAAACGTAATAATGAACTGTCGGAACAAAGTGTGGTGGAGAGGAATGTGTAAAGTGGGTGGGTGGAGATAAGATGGAACAGAAAGCGCTTTCGATATATAAAGGAGGTGTGAGTTTGTTGGATTCGGGAGCCTTCCCAAGATTCAACATCCTATGTCTAAAATGCATACTCTTGTTACAGTAAGAAGACTTGCACATGATTACCGAAAAGAGAGGGTCTGCATCAAACATTTCACCCCAATGGGAAAACGTGACGTATGCCTCCGTTAGCATTTCAAGACTACCAAGAAATGAAAGACATCACCAGAATGATGAGAACAGTGAATACGCAGCTATCAATTTCAAATGACTTTTTTATTCAACCGAGGGGTGGAATTCATTAAAAACTTCTAAGGCACTTTGTTTCGGGAATTACGACATAACAATATTCCGGGCAAAGAGGGAAGGATGAAGTTCCGATAGATAACATTTGAGGACAAGAACAGAAGGAGCAGAAACCGCTCTACAGAATCCTGGCAATCGAGAGCTACAACACCGTAACAAGTCAAGACACAGGAGAGCATCAGACAAACAGCCCATCAACTCTACCTCCTCATTTATACATGACTGAGTTATTATACTCTCTCAGCTCCTCGTTTATGCATTCTCCTTGATGCCTTTGTCGTTTTTAGAGGTCACCTATCTGTATATACTTTATCTCAAAGTTCCCGCAATAATGTTCTCTGACATAGCTACCAGACCCTCCGTCCTTGTTGTTTTTTATGCCTTTTATTCACTATGCCCTAATGCTAAAACATTGTGTAACCTCGTGTGTTCTGGTAGTTTATTTGTACTTAATGATACTGCAGAAATATCTGCAAGAGCATCTTCATTCTTTTCCATAGCTTCCCTCGAGTCTGTGTCTATACTTAGTCAGACCCTACAGATTTTGACACATTTACATGCATTAAAGTCGTCAGTATGTCCTCCTTATTAATTCGCATATGGAGATAAAATAAAAATTAACTCGTACACCATTAATGTTCCAGGGTATAAGGAGGTGTATAATAAGTCAATAAATAAACACGTACTTCACCTTTTTTCAAGCCACACTTCTCAATAGGTGATGATGTACAGAAAAAAAAAAATATCGTTTGCTATTTTCATAGCAACCCCTCTTTCTGTGTTAACAGACAAGACAGCTTTCCGGATCCACTATATATATTAAACAATTCTATATCATCCAGAACAATAAAAAAATCACAATATTGACCTAATTCTTCATCACTCTATATCTTGATATGATGAATTGTCACATCTTTCTGTTCTTAGTTCAATAACTATAAGCAGTGCACGACCGTTCTGAAATGCTTCCGCTGACAACTCGTTCCAAATACCACATTGCAAATGAAGATGTTGCCGTTCAGGTCTCCAACAAGCCTGTGCACTCTCATTAAAGATCATTGCCATCTACTGGTTGACATGCCCTTGGGAACAGTGACTGATTATTATATTCGCTGTTAAGAATTCAGTTTCATTCACTTGTAAAACAGAAAGAAGGGCGCGAAGAACGTGAGAGCGTGGGTACCGAAGTGAGGAGGAAGGGAGAGTGACACATTTGGTGAAGGTGACGATACACAGAGGAAGCTAGCCACTGCCAGTCTACTGTGAAAAAAAAAGAAAACAAGGACCACGGGGAGGGTACGACATAGATACTACCCCTTTGCGGACCATGTCCCCTGTAACCATCTTCCAATCATTTGCAATAATTCTCCAACCATCCAATTACTTGTTTGTCCCTATATTTCCAACAATTACCCCTATTCCATCACCTGACAAATTGAAATGCTGACGTTGTAATAGGTTACTGACATAGCCTCACCAAACCTCTGGGGTAAATTTGAAGTTCGATTGTAATTCAACCAGACACGAAGAACCATGAATGCAGCCAAATTAACAGGAGTTCCTCCAAAGCCAAAGTGGAAAACAGTACCGACAGTCATACACAGCACATGGTACATACAGCACATATAATATGGTAGTAAGCATGCAGTTACACATCAGTACCATGTAGGTCAAGTCACAAAATATATGAATATTGCATGAATATATGAATCAGCAGGGAGAATACTCAGAAATGAGGAGTGTAAAAGGACTTGGGAGTCATCGTGTAGAATTCTCGTAAACTTAACTTGCAGATTGAGTCGATGCTAGGAAAGACAAATGCAATACTGTCACTTCTCTGGAGAGGATTTAAATATAAAATCAATGGTGTATGCGGTGGTACTGTAAGACATTTTACAGATTGCACTTGGAATACTGTTAGAAGATTTGCGATCCCATTTTCAGAAGGAATTCGGTGGCATTTGAACGCGTCCACAGGAGGTTTGCGAGCATGGTTTCTTGAGTCACAGGGTTAACGTAAAAGGAGCATTTGATCCGTCTGTGCCTCTACTAGCTGAAATTTAGAAGAATGTGGGGTAATATTATTGAAACGTGTCTAATTTTCAAAGGCCCAGACAGATTTTAGTGGAGAGGATATTTCCTATAGTTAGTGCGTCTAGGACCAGAGGGCCAAATCTCAGATCAGAAAGGTGGTCTTTTGGAACCGAATGGAGGAGGAATGTCCTTAAGTGGACGTTGATGGAACTGGAATTCATTGTCACAGGCAGGCGTGAAGGTCACATTCAAGTTATCTATGCTGTGGCCAATAACATTGACATTGATTGCAAACCAGAAAGGACCCAACACGGATCCCTGCGGCACACTGCTAGCAACAAGCATCTTGTCAAAGGGACAGACCTCTACTATCACGCTCTTGCTTTCCATTAAAACCAGTGAATAGTCCAATATTCTATTTCATCGTGAATGGCGAGCGAGTAAACCTTCTTGACCAGCCTCCCATTTAGAACCTTGTCAAAACATTTTTTTCTTGTTTTCACTGCACCAGAAATAATACTTCAGAATTTAAATTAAAACATAGTTATTTAATGGTAGCTTCTATAATGTATTGCTTAGTTCTGAAACAGTTTTATGAGAAATCCTGAGTATCACGTGATAGCATATGCCATGGCGACCAGAATCCCAGCTGACATTGCATGGACTAGAAAATCTTCAGTAAACCTAATGATCAGAGACACTCTCTAGGTACAGTTATGGTCTCATTTTCTTTGGACTGTTGTCATCTTATATCTTGTGGTAGCAAGTGCATTTATCTGAATTCTCTTTTTTTTTTTTTTTCTGACATCATCTGCTATGATCTCTCAGTTAGATCCTCGTGGCCGGATAGTACGGACAGTACTCTGTCATTACTTCTAAATGCTTCTGCTGAATCTGATTCACCAGACAGCTGTAAACATCATAGATAGACTAGACACCTCATCCGTGGCTGGGATGTGGGAGAAGAACAGAGAGGGGAATAATACACTTTCGCATGAAGAGCAGGAAGCTCCATGGATAGAGAATCAGCTTTGGACTTCAGGATTTAATCTAGGTCCCCGGGACATACAGCTGTTAATTTTGATATTATGCCGGCCAGAATTGTAACAATACGTGTTTGACTTCTTCTCGATAAAGTCCTTCTACCATTTAATTTGTCTGCAATTGATTTTTTTTAATCGCTCAAATTGTAAATAAGATTTTCCTTAAACCGTGTTGACTCATCTCATAATTTCCCATCATAACACAGCAAAGTTAGTAATCATCGGACACTTATCCCCACCAAGACTATCGCACTATTCAAAATATTTCATGGATTGAACTGCTCTGCTGTGACGGTTTAATTTAACCCTCAATTCCTCCGAACATGAAATATATACCAAACCCGCATTAAATGAATGAATGAATAAATAAATAAATAAATAAATAACTCTCTCTCTCCTCTCTCTCTCTCTCTCTCTCTCTCTCTCTCTCTCTCTCTCTCTCTCTCTCTATATATATATATATATATATATATATATATATAAAGATCTGGCCTCCACAAAAATCTCAGCAAACACCTCAAGGTTTACTGCCATTTAAGAGCACCTCAGATTTATATAATCTATACCTTGTTTGCAGCACGGTCCTCTTATTGCCAACACCCTCACAAATGAGTAAATTGTATTAGCATCACTGTTTTGCTCTGCCTCCTGCTTTACCACAAACTATAATACAGTAAGAACATCAGAGTCGAAGAAATCCCACCAGTTTGTATTTTCTAGTTCAATGAATGTAGAAAGATAGAAAACCTACAGCAAACGGCAGACCTTTCAGCCCACAAAGTAGTGCAGAACATGTTCCTACCTTAGAAATTACTGGGCTTACCCATACAGTGGCGTTGTTCAGAACAGAGATGAGGAATTGTTTCTTTCATCAGATAGTGGTAAATCTGTGGAATTCTTTGTATTATGGTTTCTTTAAGTACATTTAAGGGAGATGGTTATAGATTTATGATTCGTCATAGCATGAAGGGATACAGGGAGAAGACAAAAGATTGGGGCTGGAGAGAACAAAAAATGATCAGACAAGATGAAATGGCGGAGGAGACGCTTTGAGCCAGCTGCCATGTATTCGAGACATGCTAGCAGGTCAGTTTGTTTATCAGGTGAGTTGTTGCACATGAAATAGAATTTGGGTGCAATGTTTCTCCAAATGTAAAGTGCTGGGCTCTCATTAATCTGTACATCATCTGCATGACTTGGAGTTGGATACCTTTTTCCACGGAACAGGAGTGTTTCGTTCACAACACAGTACTATAGAATTAAACACAACAGAAGAATGTGTTGTTCCAATAGAGAAGCAGGTGGTTAACACAAAGACATAATGAAAAGTAGGTATTAAAAGACCAACACATTCAAGCAGTTCTAATGACTCAGTTAAGTATCAAGAAATGTACAGTTTCCAGCCTGAAATTCTTCCTCGTCACAGACGCCTCAAAAGGAGAATCCCTAAAGAATAAATAACAGAAATCTCAGAACCCCAAATCCGTCCTCCCATGCACAAGCAGAAGCATCGATCCTCTCCTCATCCTCCGCCCATAGAGACCAGCAGAAGCAACATGCAGGCAAGACGAAATCCCATTAAATACACATTAATCTGGAGACCCATCAAAAATTACAGTCTGAAGTGCAACACATCAGTATCTAAGACAGGGTGTCTCTATACTGCGGAACAGTGAGGTCATTCCAACAACAGAGACAGCAGGAGAACAGTAGGTGGAACCTCCGATGTTACATCCTTCCGTGTCACTTCTTCAAGCCCAAATTTGTCGACTGATAGGCTCCTATAGCTAAAAAGAGAGAGCGGGAGAGAGGAATCGCTCGAATACAAGATCCATATTCATACAGTAGCATAAATCGCCTGCTGTTTCATTCTCCCATGGTACTTCAGTCGCAAAATCGTTAAGGAATCAGGTCATCCACTGTGCCGCTCCTGATATGCACAATTCTTCGAAATCTCACCTGGAGTTATCGAAAGCCCAAGCCGCACCGTCGTTACGAAAACATACCACTCGCGGTGAATCGAGAAGATAATTGCAGAAAATGCCAAGAGAAAACAGAAAAAAAAACACATAAAACAGCAGCATATTATAGGATCGTCCAGGGATTTCTCTCAATCTGATCACTTACACAGAGGCAAGCAACTGAGAACTATCATTCACCGAAAGTTTTGCTTTAAAATGAAAATTCATGAAAGAGAGAGTAATACAAATAATACATTGATCCAGATGTAGGGCTCCAGTCCTACATATCATATTACAACCAATTCATTATTACTGATAAGAAAATCCATAATACCAGTCAGGATATAATATAACAACATAAACAAGTAAAAACAACTTATCTAATAGATATATCCATTCAAAACACGCTAACCATGCAGAAATCAATGAGAAAAACTACAATAATATGCCGAATTGCAATAGGTTATTGAAAGTTTGTGAACCATGAAGAAGTTAAGTATTGCAGCGTTCGGAATATCTGCAACTGACGTCTTCCAAAATCTCAGACTATATTATTGAACATTTCTGGCAGTGCAACAATATCTATGTAGACCTCCAGACAGCCATAATACTTAACACCACGAGAATAGTCAGAAAGTCACAATCAGTTGCGAAACTTATGTGGTTGTCCACGCTTACGCCCCAGGTTTTATCAGCTTAAGTTATAATAAATAAAAAAAAAACAGTAATACTAATGCACAGAGGGAAAAAAAAATAAATAAACTAAGGGATTTTTAGGACCACTCTCCAAGCCTACTCTGGTTTTACCTACCTTTAAACCCGCTATCAAAATTGCTGAACCAGGCGGAAAGAGGGTAGCAAATCAAAGACAAGAAAACAAATTATACCTTGACACAACTGTACATGAACTATTTGAAGTTACGTGTTCCTTTACGCAGAAACCTGAAGCAATTGATTCAAATTGTAGAACTGTTTTCTAAAGACACTACCATAATAAGTATTGGGTAAGTGCTGAACTTTAGAAATAACGAACGATTCAACAGAGCTAGTAGAATATAAATCAGACCATCAGGACAGGTGGACAAATATGAAACTTGCAGTGATACTTAATCTAAAAATTTAAGCATATCAGAACATTTTTATGACTTAATACCTTAATCCAAAGCCATGTGGTAAACTTAGAAAGATAAAAAAAAAAAGAATTAACACAGCAAATAGAAGAATAATCTATGTGCTCTGCACGCACGCACTTGGACTAACAAGACCTAACACAGAAGGAAGGAGAGGAATAACTAAAATTAAAAAAAAAAACGTAACTTTCAGATTAAACATCTAAGGATATATTTCCTGTGACAAAAGCACGATTCAGCACTCAACGTGAGTATTTCTTTAGACTTGAAGTAAATTCTGTCCATCTTACCCTTTACCGCACTACGACCTATTTTTATTGCTCATTCACACGCCAGATGCTTCTGTTTGATATCCAGCCATCAGTTGTACTGCATTGCGCCGATCGGTTTTAACTTCTACTATATCTATTGGATCTCCATTATTATACATATTGATTTCAGCTCAGTGTGGTAAAAAAGGGAGATACAGGCATGGCCAAACACAAAAAGTTCTCAATTATTGATGAAACTGCCCACTATTCTGGTGGTGTTTTGCATTATGTCTCTCTGCAGATGTACATCAATATTGCTGTGTAGAGGAACATATGAAGTAGGAACTATTAACTTGTTATTGTAATATTATAGCCGGGCGATTATTAGTGATTTCCTATCTGTAGTAATGGATCGTTTGTTAATATAATTTCGTGGTCTCTTGTCTCTAAATCTACACCAGTCTTGTATTTGTACAAAGGTATGGTGTTTTTTTTTTCATGAATGTGCATTTAAGTAAAGAATTTACTGAAGTAAAGAATTAAGTAAAGTTCTGGATCAAACTAGCTTAACAGGAAATTAACCGTTCCCGGCTATATCGAACAAACAGTCCCACCTAAAAATAGTTATTAAAGTGGTAAATTAGAAAACAGTCTTAAAGTAGTAATCTGAAAAGTCCTGTGGTTTTTTGCAGTCTTTAAGGAGAGACTTCACTGCAGCAACAATTCCTCCGAAAAAAATGACGCTTCTGACAATCACATTCGAGCAATGCCTTGTCCGAGGGAATCACGAAGAAATGAAGTAATAAAGTGACTGATCGTTTTCTATCGGGAGAGTGGACACTGCACGAACCGTCCTGACCTTGTAGGGGTGTAACGCGACCGTGCATGTCACAATTTCCCGGACGATTCAGATTCCGAACAGTCGATCACATATAAAACACCGAACATCATTAACTTCACCCAATCGTTTTGGTCCTCGTACTTTGGTGAGGTATTCACTCTCCAATACTAGACTGTAAAGGTAAGACAAAGGAAGGTGTAACAAACAAAACTAGCAGCGATTGGCGAAACTGACGGCAACAACGTGTTTGCACCTTAAATAGAAAGTTAATCTACTTCACACTTTGGCCGACTTCCTTAAAAACCGTAGGGAAAATGTCATTCACATGAAATAACATCATCCTACGGTCATAAGACAATAACATCATCCCACTAACAAGACCATTACATCATGCCACTGTCACTTGATCAAACTGTGAGCATGTAACAAAAGCTATACTATGCCTTTCCTAGCCAACTTCTTCGCCTACATTGACACTGCGTCCAGTTCACTTCCCACCTGTGTCTGCAGTTGAGGTGCTCTAATTTCCTCCGGTAACATTTACCTAACTAACTATTAGGTCATGCTGTTATCACCCATTGTCGTTAGTATCGTATTTTTTAACGCTTTTTTTGTTCGCTCTGTGTGTCGCTGTGTTTCTGGCAAAGCGGAGTGGATACCCGTGTGCAAGCGCATTATGATAAATTTTCTTTGCTCGGAATCATCTTGTCCATGTATTAATTTCTGGTAACTATTTTATTGGAACGGTTACCTAGGATTGGCCCCAGCATATATGTAACGATGCACTGTGTAATATATCGAAGCAGCTGTACTCCGAACGGTATAGTGTAAATATATTCTTATTTTGATTTCTTGTGCGAAGTCCTCCTTCTCTGCTACTAACTACGGGAGCCAGTTTTGCCGTCCTTAGCCCAGGTTATATTTGAATGTCCTCGTATGGAGGCGTCTCATGACAATATTTGGTCGCCGTATCTGTTGAATATCAGAAATCCATATAACCGCATACGAGTTCCATCTCTTTTTCAGATCCCAAAGCTCATATTATCTATCTGTGCAACAAATGGGTTTTGCAGCAATAATATCTGCTTTAAACACTTTCTATTATTATCATTCTTACTTCTCTTTTCGGAATATGATTTCTGTATTATGTTTACAGTGGTTTTAAAATTACTGCACTGTTTCTTTAACTCCTCCACCTGGCACTTATATAAATTGGCCTCTCGTTCAGGTCTACTCCTTTCTTTAAAAATCTTCCGAAGCTTCAGCTAAAATTGCTTTACCTGCTCCAAATTTCTCGTTGTTCGTCCCTGCAAATCAGTAACATTTTCCAAATCCTTTAAAGCCTTATTTTCGTCTTCTAACTAATCTCGCTTGGCGTCAGTTTTTTTTTCCGTTATCTCATTAATCTCAATGAGGCAGGCGACTGCTAATGGCATCATTACACGCTTATATTCATTGTCCAGCAATTTCCCTTTGGACGTTATAAAACGAGTGTCAGCGTCTTCACCATTGGTATGCCCAGCATGCTCCCCGTGTTTTTCCAATTCTCTTATACGTAATCAAATCAATCGAAGTACTCTGGAATTGCACTCCTTCAGCCTCAGCCTATACTACCAAACGACACAGCTGCATGTATCTATGTTTGTCAACCACGTGATCCCAATTGGAGACTTCCGCTGACGGAGAGATTGAAGTTCGAAAGGGACGCAGTACAGCGACACCGATTTTGTTACAAAAATCGCCTACCGTAATAATGATCACATAGCCGCAGAGAAATCTGCCTGATACGACGATAAACTTTATTGCCTCGACGTAAGCACACGTAAACTTACACAATCAATAGCACTGTACACACTGACTAAGTTTTCCTGACATTCTATGAAAAGTAAAAGAACAGAAAAAAACAGTCACAGAAGAGAGTTTCTGCTGCTGACGTCATATATCTCGTAGCTTCATTTCCAATCTCCACGTGTCTGTGGGACACTACTGCTAGCAGCAGACTTGAAGCATCTGCTTTTACATCTCTTCTTTTACAATTCAATATATTAGGAACATAGAAACATAGAAAACCTACAGCACAATTCAGGCCCTTCGGTCCACAAGGTTGTGCCGAACCTATCCCTCCCACACAAATTGCTAGGGTTACCCATAGACCTCTATTTTTCTAAGTTTTCTGTACCAATCCAAATGTCTCTAAAAAAAAACCTGTCGTATCCGCTTCCACCATCGTAGCCGGCAGCCCATTCCAGGCACTCACCACTCTTTGCGTTAAACATCTTACCCCTGCAATATCATTTGTACAAGCTCCCAAGCACCGTAAACCGGTGCCCTCTTGTGACAGGGTCCTGAAATACCCCGATGAACTGTACTGAATTACCCATATGAGCTGTGCTTTTGAAATGAGAGAGGGAGAGTTACTTAACACCGACATCTTGTTTTTAAGAGAGACAGAGAGAGGGAGAGAGAGAGAGAGAGAGAGAGAGAGAGAGGGGGGGGGAGAGGGATGAAGACTGTTCGCAGTTTGTTTGTACTTTCCCAAGGATATCGCCTGCTTGTACATTCTTACACAGACAGAGAAGGGAGGAGTTATTTGAGAGACAGTTGGTACTCAGTACGGTGAGATAAATAGAAGGTCAGATGATAGACATCAGACACATGATTTTGGACACTGAATGAGCTTTTTTGTGCCCACAGAAAAAAGGTAGGTTTTGGAGGATCGGTCAGGTGGATCGATCAGTGGCTCTCGCAGTGTGAACAGGGCGTGACCGGTGGGGAATTATTTGTGTGAAACCCTCGCTTGGGTTGAAGCTCCACCACAGACGAACGGTCCCCTTTGTTGTGGTCACAGACGGTGACTTCTAAAGGAATTCGGAAGGCAACGGGAAGATGGACGGCGACAGCTCGCCTGAAGACACAAATCTCTCCCTCTCTGTCTCTCTCCATCACTACTCAACTCAATACCTGGAACTGAACTGAACTTTACTCATTATCGTAAGGCTATCTATGTACCCGTAGACTTGAAGAAGCTTGGTTTTCATATATATTCCACAATTACTTATATATAATAATTGCTAACCAGTTTGATTTATCTGCATTTATTTTAGAGTATTGCTTAGTTTCTGCTAAATATTAGTAGTTAATAGCAATACTGGACTCAAAAGTGTTTTCCATCTGTGCTGGTTCTTTAACCCGTCACGGGGTACGTGACAAAATCGGTGGCTCGTCCGGGTTATGAACACATTGTGTGGGAGGCTAGTTTGAATTGATTGGGGGAATATCCCGTTTGATTTTCTAGTGTGGAAATACAGCAGAACTGGACGTTAGTGTTCAGAAGTTTCTGTTAGAACCAACACCTGAATCATCGGATGATGCTAAAAGGGATGTGCTTTTGGCAATTGTTTAAAAGTTAAGACTGAAGGTGACCACTAAAATTAGGAAAGCTCAGATGCAGACGGCAATAGCCCAGCATTATATAGCTAAGGGAAAGTTTGGAGAAGATGTGTTAGAGTTATTCGCTGGAGGTAAACTTACCGAGGCTGAGATTACGCATCAGGTGGGGCAATGCAGGCTGGAGGCTGAGGATAGAAAAAGACAGCATGCGTTGCAACTGAAGCATCTCGAGGCCCCAGAGGCAGACAAACGGAGAGAACTTGCAAAACGACAGAGACAGTTTAAAATGGAGATGTGGCAGCTGAGAGGTTTAGTGTCGGACCCTGATGATCTTTCCAGCTCGGAAGGATTTGTTTTGTTTGATAAATTTAAACGTTGTGTTCCTGATAATGTAAAGGGATATCTCGATGAAGAGAGTGCTGCCACCCTGCGTAGGTCCGGTAAGAAAACAGACGAAGTTGTTTTAACCCTCGAGGTTGAGTATATTCCAGATGACAGTTACCCAGAGAGTAGCTGGGAGGTTCGGGGTGATCTTGAATTTGAAATTGGGACAAGTGATGAAAGCCCAGAAGTGGCAGCTGTCCTGATGGCCTGTGTTCAGGTTGGTGAAGTGCCTATGGATTCATAGGATACTGAACCTTGTGTTGAAACTCAGTTCAGATCTGAGGTGTCTGGCTTGGTTGGAAAGGAATGCAGTTCTTTTGAGTCAGATGGGTTCGGTTCAGTGAGTTAGGGGTTAACCTTAGTACCACTGGAAATAGAGAATTCTCAATCACTTGTATTAGACAGTGTTAGTGTTAAAAGTTAGTGATGAGGTAAACACGTGCGAAATAAGTGTTACTAGAATAATGGGAAAAGTGTTGTTCCTGGACTAATGAATAAAGTACTGAGAAAGTTTGGATTGGTTGCGCGACCTTTGAACCTTCTTGCAGGACAAAGGCCTGCTGAGGAAAGATGTGCCAATCTGTCGTCTTTGTTTGGACATTTGGAGGTAACCAACGCAAGTTTATGATGTTATCCATGATGATGTTGTTCAAATTTGGGGTGTTGAGAGACTCAACTTGAAATATTGTTGTAACCTGGAGGGATCACTGGTGGAAGTTGCTATAGAGATAATTAGAAGTGAACGTCGTTGGAATTTGATAAATGGATTGTTTGGCCTCTTCCACAATGTATACATGGTTCTTGTAAGTCTAGTGATGGTGCTAAGTAGAGTACACAACATGGGGAGATTGACACCTCTCCAAGATAAGGCTCATTTAACAATTCAACTGATGAGCAAAGCTGTTGCTAATGAACCACTCAGAAAGACTGATGTCTATTCCGCATGCACAATTACTCGAAGCATATTTAAGACGTCTGCTGAGGCCCATGATAGCATAACCAGAGGCTTAAAGGATATTGATATGTCACAGACTTTTCTAAATTTCAGATTCCAATAGGACGTAGAGGACAGTAAAGCTAATGAGAGTAAGAAGGATGAGAAAAACTTGCCCTTATCGAGGAAGGAATTTATGGAGGAACAGAATAAAGATCCTGAAATTGTGGCTTTAAAAGTGACATCGCTCTCTGAGAATGAAATTCAGAAAGAGACAGTGGGATATTACGTGAAAGACGGGGTGTCGATGAGGAAGTGGAGACCAGCCACTGTGCATGCAAGTGAGAAGTGGGCTATTGTGCATCAGGTAGTGGTTCCAAAGGATTACAGGGCTAAAATTTTAAACATGACTTACAGTATGCCTTTAGGTGGACATTTTGGAGTGAGAAAGACAGTGTACAGGATTATGAAGGAATTCTACTGATCTAATTTAAGAGAGAATGTTGTGACTTTATTTCAGGACTTGCCATACCTGCCAAGTTGAAGGGAAATCGAATTAGGTTATTCAAGTAGCACCAATTAAACTAATACTTGTTTTTGGAGAACCTTTTTCTATTGTCATAGTGGATTGTGTAGGCCCATTGCCAAAGACTGCAGCTGGTCATCAATATCTGTTAACAATTATGTGTGTTGTGCCTAGGTTCCCTGAAGCCGCACCTTTTGGAAACGTGAATGCCAAGACTGTGGTAAAAGGATTCAGTAAGTTTTTCACACTGGTAGGTCTGTCCAAAGAAATTCAATTTGACCAGGGTATTCGAGAACTTTCTAGGAGGTATTTGGAGAATTGGGACCTAGGTACATTGTGTCATCTGCATATCACACAGAGTCCAACGGACCCTTGGAACGGTTCAACTCCACTCTTAAGAACATAGTTAAAACATATTGTGTGAAAAATGGGGAAAAAACAACTGGAATCAAGGGGTTTCCCTACTCTTATTTGTTGTTGGAGAGATGATTCAAAAAAACATTGGGGGGTAGCCTGTGTGAACCTGTGTTCGGTCACAGGTCAAAAGCACCTTTGATCCTACCCAGAGAACTATGATCTGATTTGGAAACATGTGACAGTGTGCTTAACTATGATTTAAAAATTCTGGGTTAGACTTAATAAGGTTTATCATCTAGAGCCTGCCCAGAGAGATCAATTGTAGGAACTAATTAGCAAGCATATATATTTATTGCCTGACATTCTAAGACGGTGTACAGCTGAAGGGCACGACGTCAGTGTAAATTCAGCCCAGTCCATCAAAGAGCAGCTTTACAGAATGAATTTAGAGAAAAGTAAAATGGTTGAACAAGAAATTGGAAACACGAAAGAATCAGGAAAGAGAGTGGATGACTGTATTGATAAAGTGGAGAAGGCTTAATACGTTATAAAAATTGACTTGATAAAAAGAATATTGCGGTGTTCCTCTGCGATGAAAAATACTACAGGGACATTTCAGAAAATGATCAATTCTGTGATTAGAGGTTTAGAAAACACGGGGGCTTCTATGGATGATTTGGTTCTATGCAATGACACGTGGGAAGAGCATGTTGCAGCAGTAGAAAAACTGTTTCACAGACTTTCCCAGGTCAATCTCCTGTGAACCTCGCTAAAAGTGAGTTTGGTCAGGTCTCAACTATATATCTGGGTTATGTGGTGGGCCAGGGCCAACTGGCACCTGTACAGGCCAAGGTTCAAGCTGTTGCTGAAGTTGTTATTCTGACCAGCAAGAAAGCTTTAAGAAGATTTTAGCGAATATTTGGATATCATCGTCAGTTTTGTAAGAACTTTTCTGATAGCCCTTTCCCCCTACAAAAATCCTAGGGAAGAAGGAAAGATTTTTATGGAGTGATTTTTGCCAGGAGGAATTTGAACGTCTGAAAACCGTCATGTGTCATCATGCTGTGCTCAATGCACCTAATTTTTCCAAGCCATTTTCTATAGCAACAGACGCTAGTGACGAAGCTGCTGGGGCAGTACTGTTACAGAAGGGAGTGGATGACATTGAACACCCAGTAGCTTATTTCTCAAAGAAATTTAATGAGCACCAGAAAATAAATTTTGAACTGTGGAAAAGGAATTGCTAGCACGTATTCTGGCTTTACAACATTTTGAAGTCTATGTTTGTCCAGCCCAGTGACCAACTTGTGGTTTATGCGGATCACAATCCTTTGGTGTTTCAAACTAGGATGAAAGATAAGAATAGAAGGCTATTAAATTGGAGTGTGATATTGCAAGGATATAACTTAAAAATCAAACATGTGAAAGGTACTGACAGAATTATAGCTGATTGATTATCCAGAGGTTAAGTTAGAAATTGCACACGTTCTTGACTGTTAACTGATGAATATACATGTTTTGTTCGAAACGCTGTAATTTGCATTTATACTAAAAAAAATGCCTTCGACAAAAAACTTTCTCTGAATGAAGGGGGTGTGACGGGGTCCACAGAAAAAGTTGGTTTGGGACGATCGAGCATTGGCTCTCGCAATGTTAACAGGGCGTGACTGGTGGGGAGTTATTTCTTTCAACCCTCGCCTGGTTTGATAGCTCCACCACTGAAGAACGGTCCTCTTTGTTGTGGTCACATACGGTGACTTCTAAAGGAATTCGTAGGACAACGGGAAGATCGACGGCGACAGCTCACCTGACGACACAAATCTCTCCCTTTCGCTCTCCATCACTACTCAACTCAATACCACAAACTGAACTGAACTTTACTCATTATCGTAAGACTATATAGACTTGAAGAAGCTTGGTTTTCATATATATTCCACACTTACTTACATGTAATAATTGCTAACATGTTTGATTTATCTGCATTTATTTTACAGTATTGCATAGTTACTAATAAATATTATTAATTAATAGCAATACCGGACTCCAAGGTATTTTGCATCTCTGCTGGTTCTTTCACCCGTCACGGGGTACGTGACTCCTCTTGTGGCAGCCATTTCAGCCCTGTAAAAAAGCCTCTGACTATCCAAACAATCAATGCCTTTCAGCATCTTGTACACCTCTATCAGGTCACCTCTCATGCTCCATCACTCTAAGGAGAAAAGGCCGAGTTCACTCAATCTGATTTAATAAAGCATGCTCCTCAATCCAGCCAACATCCTTGTAAATTTCCTCTGCAACTTTTTTGTGGTTTCCACATCCTTCCTATAGGGAGTTGACCAGATCTATGCACAGTATCCAAGTGGGGTCTGACCAGGGTCCGAAATAGCTGCAACATTACCTCTCGGCTCCTAAATTCAATTCCACGATTGATGAATTTCCGTACACCGTATGCCTTCTTAACCACGGAGTCAACCACTTCAGTAAGACTCACTAATATACAACTTCCTAGGCTATCTCTACTCCCTTTCTTCAATACAGAACAACTTCTGCAACTCTCCATTCCTCCGGAACCTCTCCTGTCCCCATTGATTATGCAAATATCATCGCCAGAGGCTCAGCAATCTCCCCCCTCGCCTCCCACATTAGCTTGGAGTACATCTCATCCGGGCCCCGCGACTTATCCGACATGATCCTTTCCAAAAGCTCCAGCAAATCCTATTTCTTAATATCTTCATGCTCAAGCTTTTTGCCCGCTGCAGTTCATCACTACAATCACCAAGATGCTCTTTCACAGTGAATACTGAAGTAAAGTATTAACTAAGTGCCTCTGTTATTTATTCCTGTTCCATACACACTTTTTCCACTGTCACACTTGATATGCCCTATTTATTCACGTCTTATCCTTTTCACACACTTGTAAAATGCCTTGGGTTTTCCTTAATCCTGCCCGCCGAGGCCTCCTAACGGCCATTCTGGCTCTCCTAATTGCCTTCTTAAGATCCTTCCTGCTAGAATGATAATCTTCTAGATCTCTAACATTACCTAGCTCTCTGAACCTGTCGTAAACTTTTCCTTTCCTTCTTTACTCGATTTACTCCAGACTTTTACACCACGGTTCCTGTATCCTACCATAACTTCCCTGTCTCATTGGAACGTACTTATGCAGATCTCCACACAACTGTCCCCAGAGCATGTGTCCCATTTCTTCATTACCTTTTCCTGAGAACATATGTTTGCAAGTTAAACTTTCAAGTTCCTGCCCGATAGGCTCACTATTGCACTTACAACAATTAAACGCATTTCTAATTTGTCTGTTCCTATCACTCTCCAAAGCTATTATAAATGAGATAGAATTATGTTCACTCTATCCAAAATGCTCTGCCACTGAGAGATCTGACACCTGACCAGGTTCGTTTTCCAATACCAAATCAAGTACAGTCTCTCCTCTTGTAGGCTTATCGACATATTGTGTCAAGAAACCTTCCTGAACACACCTAACAAACTACACCCCATCTAAACCCTTTTCTCTAGGGAGATGCCAATTGATATTTGGGAAATTAAAATCTCCCAGCACGACAACTCTGTTATTATTACACCTTTCCATGATCTGTTTCCCTATCTGCTCCTCGATATCTCTCTTACTATTGGACAGCCTATAAAAAACACCCAGTAGAGTCTTTGACCACTTCCTGGACTTAACTTCCACCCACAGAACACAGTAAACAATCCCTCCATGACATGCCGTTTTTCTGCAGCCGTGACACTATCTCTGATATACAGTGCCTTTTGCCTCCCTCCTTATCCTTTCTGAAATATATAAAACCCAGCTCTTTAGGTGACCATTCTTGTCCTTGAACAATCCAAGCCTTTGTAATGACCACCACATCATAGCTCCATGTACTGATCCGCGCTCTAAGCTCATCCGCTTTGTTCACAATACTCCTTGCAATAAAATGGACACACATCAAACCGTCGGTCTGAGCGCGTCCCTTCTTTATCACCTGCCTATCTTCTCTCTCACACTGTCTCCAAGCTTTCTCTATTTTGTGAGCCAACCTCCTCTTCCCCAGTCTTTTCATTTCGATATCCACCCTCAACAATTCTAGTTTTAAGTCTCCCCAGTAGACTTAGTAAATCTCCCCGCCAGGATGTCCCGCTGGGATTCAAGTGCAATCCGTCCTTTTTGTACAGGTCACACCTGCCCCGAAAGAAGTCCCAATGATCGAGACATCTGAATCCCTGCACCCTTCTCCATTCCCTCGGACACGCATTTATATTCCGCCTCATTCTATTTCTATCCTCAATGCCACGTGGTACAGACAATAATACCGAGATTACTATGTTTATGGTACTGCTTCGCAACTTCCTTCCTAGCTCCCTGTAGTATATTTCCAGGACCTCTTCCCTTTTCTTACCTATGTCATTGGTACCAATTTGTACCACAGCCTCTGGCTGTTCTCCCTTCCACTGCTGGATATCAATGACGCACTCTGAAACATCCCGAAACCTAGCACCTGGGAGGCAAACTAGCATTCCAGTTTCTTCCCTACGTCCACAGAATCGCCTTTCTGAATTCCTAACTATAGAGTCCCTTATCACTACCGCCTTCCGGTTCCTTTCCCTACCGTTCTGAGTCACAGGGCGGCACTCTGTGCGAGAGGAAAGGCCACTATGCTTCCCCCAGGTAGGCGGTTACCCCAACCTTACTCCAACAGAAGTACTTATTGTGCAGGGGAATAGCCACAGGGGTACTCTCTAGTACCTGACTCTTTCATTCCCTTTCCTGACTGTTACCCACTTGTCTGTCTCCCGTGGCCCCGGTGTGACCACCTGCCTATAACTTCTTTCTATCACCTCCTCGCTCTCTCTGACCACACGAAGTCATCGAGCTGCAACTTCAGTTCCATAACGCGGTCGCTTGGGAGCTGCAGCTCGACACACCGGACGCAGATATGGCCGTCCGGGAGGCTGGGAGACTCCAGGCCTTCCCACATTTGACACCGAACACAGAATACCGGCCTCACACACATACGTCCTTTCTGCAATGAACACAGGTAAACATTCCTCGTCTCGTTACGCCAAAGCCCCATAACTCTGCTACCCTCTCACTCCGTTGCCTGCTGGATATGGCAGTCCTTTTTGCAAATAATTTCCGCTCTACTGGCTGATATTACGCGCCTGCACAGTCTTGCCTCTCTTTACGCCGAGTAGTAGAATGCCTTCGCAACGGAAATCGTTTGCCGTTCCACTCGCTGCCTTTTTGCTTCGAATATTGCATTCCGGTGCCATTGGCTGTTGGTGTTATTGTTCCGCTGTTATTGTTCAGGGGGACAGCCACAGGGGTACTCTCTTGTACCTGACTTTTCCCTTTCCTTCTCCTGACAGTTACACACTTGCTGTCTTCCGTGTCCACTGTGTGACCACCTGCCTATAACTTTTTTTATCACCTCTTTGCTCGCCCTGACCAAGATCGTCGAGCTGCAGCTCCAGGTCCCTAAAGTGATCCCTTAGGAGTTGCAGCTGCAGCATTGGCTGTAGGTCATGTCTTTGAACTTTACCAACTTTCTATTGCTTCTGCTGAAGGGCAGTATCCAATTATTGTCCTCTTCCTAATAAGTGGTAATAGGTATTTTGCGACTCTGGGCTCTCAATCAGCTTGAATCTGACAGACCAGACAAAGGCCAGCGTTCAAAAACCTGCATTTCATATCCATCCACCGAAGAGCTCACAAATAAATAGTTGTTTGCAAATAATCCTTAGTTCATCAGATTACTTGAGACATGTTTTTTTTTCTTCTGTCGTCTTTAAAACAGTAATCAAGCCAAGCAACTAACACACAAAATAGAGGACTTAATGTACTTCCACAAAATGACAGTTTCCATTTCCAACCACATGGAACGAACAAAAACAATTGATTTGTATGCATCCACTGTACCTGTTCCATTCGAATTCATCGATATGCACACTGTAGTTCTTTCTGACCAACAGTTTGTTTGGAATTACACTATTTTAAATGGAGTTACAGTTAATAAAGATAGGAAAACAAGGTTATATTTATTGTTCAGTTGCTCCAGATTTGAGAGTCTTTCACGGCATTTGGAGATTATGTCTGCTCATATGAAATAAGAAAACATATATACACTCTGCTTAATATAGCTATTATATTCGTATAAAAACCGAAGTACTGTAACAAAAAATAAATCAAGATTACCCCGGTTGTGATGCCGTGGAGCCGTTCCCGTTATTTAAAAAGTTTCACGATCGTAGTGAAGGGTTATTTTGATGCTCCTTTCGCCTCTGCTCTGAAGTTTTTTAGGGTAACGGCGTAAATGCAGGTGTTGTACAGAAGATCAACAATTGAAGCATGAATCAAATTTCTTTAACAAATACATTTTTTATTCGCAGCCTCATGTCCCAACAACAAAACAACTCGTTTGCAAAACACATAAACGACCAACAGTGACCCACAAGACAATCATATTCTCTGAGGTAACTAGCAGCAACATAATAAATTTTCTTCTGTTCTCCATCTCTGGATCCCTAGGACTCCCCGCACTTTTTCTGCTGTTGTGACTTCGGATGCGGCTGCGTGCTCTATTAACATATACAATGTGCCGGATAGTCAGGAAATTGAACAGCAGAAAAACAGAAATGGGAGTCCTGGCGTGATTATATAACGTAGAAACTCAACTGCTGTTCAAACCTGTGAAGTGTAAATTTTTCGATCCACTGCACAGAACCAGGGTTGATTCGTCAGCAAATATCGTTCAGTTAGCATGAAATACCAAAAATTTATATTATTATTATTATTATTATTATTATTATGAACTCAGTAAAGTAACTATCCACAGAACAGCAACCGCCGTTCTCTCTGTACAAAAAGTGGTTTTCATCTTCTGGCAACAAATAGCGACAAACCGATTGAAGGTGAACGTGACGGTAAACCAGACTGAACGGTCTGTGGCTGCGAACAACAAAACTGCGTGAGTATTACAAACGGGAACGGAACGCAGGAATATGAACTCCTTCCAATAAATAACGTGCCTCATTATGAAGTCCAGGATGAGAATCATGAGGTCTGCCGCAGCCATGGCAACGAGGTAGGATGAAACGCATTTTAAGAGGCCACACCTCCCCCGGGCCAGAATCTCAATCGTGAGCACGTCAGGGTGAGGTGAAATAGAATTGATCAGGGAAAACAAAACACATGTCATTAGCAATGAAGCAGTTTTTTTTTAATAAAGCTTAAAACAATAAACATAAAGTCATTTGACAAGTCGGGTTGTATATTGTTACGAGCAAATAATGTACGCACTTTATAAGGAATAAATACACATACTGTAATTCAGCCAGAAAGAACAACTGAGTAGTAAACGCTTCTCAGGGCTCTACTCAATTCCCAAAAACATTGGCGCGACGCAGTAGTTTTGTGTCGTCGAATTCAATACTATCGCTATTACAAATGCAGTAATCTTCCGCCGTCGATTTGTTCGTCTAGCACAAACGGGTACACGTCCTATGCTCCTTGATTCCTATGATTCCTGTTTCCACTGTGCTTTTGTGCCCGCCTGGTAGAGTAAGCTATTGAAATAAAACTGGCGGAAAATAATTTTAACAAAGACAATGGGATCGCTCTATCTAAGACCTAGTATTTGATAGTATTCAATGTGGGAGAGCAGAAACCTGATTAGATGAGGATAACCAATCAAGAAAGGCGGACTATGGGGATGTTTGTAACACCGGACTAGACTTGTTCAAGGATTTTGTTTTCCTGAAGAAGATGGCAGAGTTTGTCATTTTCTTTAAGAACAGATATCTGTACCCAGTTGAAAGCTAGAGAAGAGGTATTCGTCATATACGCCGGGAAATAATTAGATCGTATTCTCAAGTACGTCTATTTCATCCAAGTTTAAAACAGATAATTCTGCATCAACTGCCAATTTATTACGGTTAATACTGAGGTTAAAACAACACTTCACACTCAAAACGCATTCATCACTAAACTATCAACTGCTACTGCAGCCTCGATGCCACAATATGAATAGTTCTGCTCCTGCATAATTATGAGCGCGAATATTTTCAGTTGTACAATATCTTTAACGACTGAAACTGTTATTTTCAACAAAATAGATATAAAAACACTGGGTATTCATAAACTCTTGCCCGTTTTTCTAATAAATGTTACCGAAACTGCTCCGTTACTTGAAGCCGTCTGCTTCGAATATCGCGCAAAATCTCGAAATTCCATCGAACCGCATCGAACCGTCCGTGTATATATATTCACCCCCCCACCCCCCAGATCTTTGGGCATATGCTACCAGACATTTCAGAGCTACTCGTGAGTGTGCGAAATAGAACATTACAACGCAGTACAGAACTTCCGCCACACAGTATTCTGCAGTCATTGTTTAGTAATTTATGCACTTTCTGCCACTTAGCCCTCCAGTGTTCATCCGTATCAACACAGGAGATTCTTAAACTTCCCAAACGGATCTACGTTCACCACCGTTTTTAACATCCGTTCCACGCAGCTACCGATCCATGTGTTAAAATTACCCTCACAATTCCCTAGTCCTTCCTCCCAACACTTTGATGTCCATCACCCTCATATTAATAATTTCCACAATGGAGGAAATATGTCTCTGACTGTTCACACAATCTATGATTTTTAAATGTCTGCCTCCATTTATTCCACTCTCAACGCTGAACATATACTCAGAAGACATACATACACTCTAATCTAGGCAGCATGCAAGTAAACATTCTCTGTACCTGTTAATTGCTTAATATTCTTCCTTTGATGAAAAAAAAACAAACGAAAAAAAATGAGTGTAACATTCCAATTCTGCTCTAAACAGAATTTTATAGATTCGCAAAAATAGTTGTTTGATTCTTTACTGAATCCCAAAGACTTAACTTCAGATTAAGGATTGTCTATCTGGCATCGATAATCTCTACTCCCGCCTTAAACACACTTCGTTTTCGTGGACACCGCACGGCGGTCGTCTGCCTACTCTAGACCTTTTCACTGCAAAATGCTGGCGAAACATAAACTGTCGCGACTTTAACGCTGCTCTTTCCAATTTTAACTTAGTCCTTCCAAACGCACTGCACTACACATTCACCACAATAATCCTGATCTCTCCATCCATCTCACAGATAAAGGTGGCGCTGTTGGCGGACTGACCTCAACCTTGCTGAACTCAGGCGACAGTTCTCTAATACCTCTAATGCCTGTTCTTCCACAACCGAACTTATAC